>NC_024803.2:2887198-3487198 GCF_000309985.2 Brassica rapa | reverse complement strand
CTTAATCTACTGTAACTTAGATTTTTTTCCATCTTAATTTTCTTTATGTCAGGTCAACGGATGTAGAAGAATCCATCCTTGAAGACCTGAGAAACCGTGTGCAGTTGAGTAGTGTTGCAATGCCATCTGTCAGCTTTTATACATTTGTTAATACTCATAACGGGTAATGTCCTCATCTCCTCCTAATGTTTTGCTGCTTATTTGCAACTTGTTGCTCACTCATTTATCGCCCCCCAGCTTAAACTGTGCATCTATATCTCATGATGGTTCTCTGGTTGCTGGTGGCTTCTCAGATTCATCAATAAAGGTATCTTATTCTTGAATGGTTGTATATTTTTTCCTCCTTTTGTTTTCTTACTCTCCGAAATGATATCTAATTGATGATTATGGTGTTCAGGTCTGGGACATGGCGAAGATAGGACAAGCTGGTAGTGGTATGTTTTTAATGACATTCATTGTGATAACAATTATTTTGACGTCCGCAATTAAAAAGGATACATTCTTCATACATTTCCCTTGTTCGTTTTTTTTTCATGATTCTTGTTTGTGTTTCCATGAGAAATTATAGACACTAATGCTGTCTGGTTCAGGTGCTTTGCAAGGTGAAAGTGATACAAATGATCAAAACGTTGGACCAAATGGCAGAAGAAATTATACATTATTACTGGGTCACTCAGGGCCAGTTTACTCGGCCACTTTCAGTCCACCTGGAGATTTTGTATTATCTTCTTCAGCAGATACAACGAGTATGTATATGTCTTTCCCTCTACATATCCCTATACTCCGTCATTAGTTTGGAGTTTTCTTAGTTACCAACCATGTATTCACAAGTGCAGTACGGCTGTGGAGCACACAACTAAATGCCAATCTTGTGTGCTACAAAGGTCACAATTACCCTGTATGGGATGTCCAGGTATAACTGTTCAATTTTCACACATTTGTCTTATATAAACTGGAATTTATGAAGAACGGTCATGTATATATACTCGTTTCATGGTGCAGTTTAGCCCTTTCGGGCATTACTTTGCAAGCTGTTCTCATGATCGCACTGCACGGATTTGGTCGATGGACCGAGTACAACCTCTGCGGATAATGGCAGGGCATCTATCTGATGTTGATGTAAGCGTCTCCCTCACGATCGTTAGGGTTTTAATTTACAGAGTTTAAATAAAAGGGACCGTTTGAGTTATTAATTCATGCACGGCATTAGTCTACCGTGTCACAGTTTAAATGGTTGCCTAACACTTTGCATTGTTTATTGACTTAGATTAGTAGCTTTTCGTATTTTTAATTTGGCCCTGGCAATCATAAGTTATGAATCGACCAGTTTATAGTTTTTTTTGGAGAAAACTACCAGTTTATAGTTGATTTAGAGATTGTCATCTAAGCTCGTTGAAGTCATAAGGTTACGTTGGATTACTTAACTATTTGGATTGACAGTAATACAAATAAGCGATCTCAGTTTCCATTTGGATAACTATTGATGTGCCTTTCATGTACTTGTCAAAATCCTTGTTTCAGTGTGTACAGTGGCATCCCAATTGTAACTACATTGCGACCGGTTCTAGTGATAAGACGGTGAGACTCTGGGATGTGCAAACTGGGGAATGTGTCAGGATATTCATTGGGCACAGGAGTATGGTTTTATCATTGGCGATGTCACCAGATGGGAGATATATGGCCTCTGGTGATGAAGATGGAACCATAATGATGTGGGACCTCTCAACAGCTCGCTGCATCACACCTCTCATGGGCCATAATTCATGTGTATGGAGTCTCTCTTACAGGTGAGACAGCGAGATAAGCAGGAAATTATTTTCTTTTATCACTCAGTTAGGGAGGATTCTCGTTATAGGTTGTGGAGAGTGATGATATAGGGTCGCTGGGCTTGGTTGGCATAGTGAACCCGCAAACTGCACTTCCAATGATCCAAGAACCTGTTTTTTTTTCTGTTACAGCGGCGAGGGGTCTCTTCTGGCTTCTGGATCTGCGGACTGCACAGTGAAACTGTGGGACGTCACTTCAAGCACCAAATTGACCAAGGCCGAGGAAAAGTGAGTTTACTCCGTTCTAAAGGTGTATAACATTGTTCTCTTTGAATCGTAGTTTGTTTTATTATAATGATTTTATCATGTTGTTGATCAGAAATGGAAACACAAACAGACTGCGCTCACTCAGGACTTTCCCCACGAAGTCCACACCAGTTCACGCTCTCAGAGTAAGTTATACTCTCTTTACAAGAATTAGTTTTAACTCTGGATTCTCTGCGAAGTGTATCATCTTGTTCTTGTAAATAAATCAAACCATTAACTTGATTAGAACCAAAGTTTGAGGGCGTGTGCTAAATAATTTGATTCGTCATATAGGACCTTTCCTTAATAGCATTACAAAGTTCTCTGATCAAGCATATGCTAAAACTCTTTTTTTGTGTGTGTGTGTTTACATTGGTACAGTTTTCTCGGAGAAATCTGCTGTTTGCTGCAGGAGCGCTCTCAAAACCCGCAAGCTGATATAAAACCAAATGGTATCTGAGATTTGCTCCTTTTTACATTCTTGCAAGCTGTTGTAGATCAGAAGAAATCAGGTGTAGAATAGTCAGTTCTCTTGATACTCTTATCATTATCTCCAAAAGGTTTACTTGTTTATGGCCTTGGCTTGTCATTTCTAAATTCCAAAGATGTTGAGATTCTCTTAGTAAACTACTATGTAACCAATCCGGAAATCACTTGGAGCATGTTTGGTTTGTAGGATTTTCCAAAAAAAAAAAAAAAAAACCTTTTGAAAGACATTAACTCAAGTTTTGGATGAAGACACCAACAGTAGATCTGGTTAATATATGATTAGACATGTGTAAAAAAAATGATTAGACATTTGTATTCTTTGTATAATTGCATGTTGGGGATGTGTTTCTACATATCTTAACATCATCTTCCCCACTCCGATTTCTCATTAACCTTTTTATTTTCTTTCAGAAACATACATGATGCATATCTAGTCTGTCACAGTCTGCATAAAGTCTAGTCACTGGGCAACTATAATAAGCTTTCTCTAACTCACATTACTTGCCACTCCAAAAATCAGATCATTATATTGCTGTGACAAGCAAACTAGGGACTCCTTTAACGGAGAGTTAGAGATATATTAGTAACTTAGAATATAACGTCCCCACCATGTATGCATTATAAGTATAAGCAAAACTAGTGAATTTGAAAAGAATTTGCAATTGAAAACTCTGAATCAGCTTTTACCATTTCTGTGTCGGCCATTACTCATTAGTAACGTTGGACCCACCAAGTATGGTCGCAGATGGCAAACGACAATTACACAATCTAACCATTAGATATTTCCATATTCATTACAATTTGCAAGCTAAAGTACATCCTTTGGTAAATAAGTTTAAGCTAAAGATTTGGATATGTTAAGTGGTGTGCTATAACATAAACCCCCAGTCGAAGATGCTGAAATAATAATAAAAAAACCTTTGCTCAGTGCCCAAGTGGGTTTTATATTGCTGACGTGGTGTCCAAAAGAGAAGTTCTGATTGGTGGAATAAAGCGACTTTCTCCATGCAACCTAGTTGTATTTCATGATGAAATAAGTGGGAAACCAAACTTTGTATTGACGAATGATCTACACTCTTTAGACGATAAAGAAAGAAGAGCGTGGAAGTTTCATAAATATTTTTTTTTCCTTTAACGTCTCACACAAACAAAAGGTTGATCTCTCTCATAAAGATAAGTTAATTCTTTTTCTTTTTTGGACAAAAGATAAGTTATTCTTTATAAGTCATATAGTTCTAGTTAAAGTATCTCACTAAGATACATAATATTGAAACAGATCTGCCCAAGATTATCATTAATCAAATAAAGAGATTTTCAAACCGATTATCACCCATGTTATTTGTGAGTGGTTTACAAGATAATATATAGTATATTGGTGTAGATCTCCCTGGATGATTTTTTACTAAACACAACTAATTATAAAATGTCAAAAAGTAATGATAGCAAAATATCCAGGGTGAGGGGCATACACTTGCTTAACTAAATCCGAATAACGCTATATACTCTGTAATCCGAATAACGCTATATCCAGGGTGAGGGGCATACACTTGCTTAACTAAATCCGAATAACGCTATATCCAGTTTGATCTACGGTCTGGCCTCTTAATAGAGAGTATAAAAGAACAGAAGAAAAAACGATTGAAGGAAAGACCAACAAGAGAAGCTAGAGGGGACAGAAGTGGCCACTTACCACGTGGAGTTACATAAAGTATTCATAAACTGACCTGAAAATAATTTAGATGGTCCATTTCCAGTACATATATATTTTCTTTTGGACATCAATCCTTTAAAATTTATTGTCATTTTCCTCTCCTGTCATTTCATCAGATGTACTAGCTTCATAACTGTTTTCAGTACTGCTTCATTTTTTCAGTTGTCGTTTGTAATCCACTTAAAGAAAATACTGCACATACACCAACTTACCAGTTTCAACTTATTGATCATGGCCAAGGACTAAAGGGGTTGCCCTAACCTGATGACCTGGTTGGGTTATTAACGTATATATATAAGGTATAAATGTAGATGGTGGAGTTCCAATAAGCTTAGCTTTTAAGTGTTTTGTGAAAAGTGTGTGATAGCAAACCAAACCGACCTATCGCTCTCATCTCCATAGTACTTTGGTCCAATACTTGTTATTACAAAAATATCTAAGAAAATGTTTTACTATTAGGGCATTATTTTCTTTGTCTATTCCTTTCTAATACCATCTACTTCTGCTTCTGTTTACAGATAAAAGCTTCTTTCATAGCTATTAATAATAGAAAGAGAGAGAGGGAAGAAATCATCACTTGGAAAAGAAAAAATAATATGTTCTCTTTTTAGCCCTCATGAACATTTCTAGGGAGAAGCAACTGCCTTCAGATCCCTCTTGCATGGCTTCCTCCACAGCTTTTCCATGTCAAGATTCTCTAAACCAGAGGCAAGAACAGAGTTTTAAGGATGAAGAAGCAGACGTTAACGATTCTACTCAAGAACTCAATCTCCTCGACTGCATAGACACGAGTATCGATGTTAACCAGAGTTATAACGGGTCGATTACACCCACGGAACACAAACTATTCTCATGCAACTACTGTCAAAGATCTTTCTATAGCTCACAAGCACTTGGTGGTCACCAAAACGCACACAAGAGAGAGAGGACGTTGGCAAAGAGAGCGCAACGAATGGGAGCATCAGCTTCGGCTTTTGGACATCCTTACGGTTTCTCTCCAGTTTCTTTCCATGGACAATACAATAACAGGTCTTTGGAAATTCAAGCGCACTCGATGAGCCACAATATAAGTTCATATAACGGGTTTGGTGATCATTATGGTCATATCAACTGGTCAAGACTACCACTTGATCAACAACCAGCAATAGGTAAACTTTCTTCAGTGGATCATTTTCATAATCATCATCAGCATCATCATCAGATGATGATGATGATGGATCCTTCAGTAACTACACGGTCCAATAACATGGCTAGATCATCGAGCAACATAGGAAGGAATCTAGTAGGGTCACTGACTCTTGAACAATGGCAAGGAGACGAAGGGTTGTTTAGCACAATTCAGGAAGAGAAACAGAATCTTGACTTATCCCTCAAGCTTTAAATGTCTTTTTCTTGATTCTTGCATTTAGTAGTATCTTTTAATGTGTTTTCATTGATTGTTATCAATTAACACTCTTATGTGTATATGTTCCTGTCTAATAAAAATATCTAATGTACATCTTTTCACGTATCTACTTAGTCTTGGATTTTTCGACTATACATACATAGTGGATTTCATGTAGACACACAGCAACAGTGTAAAGCATATGCTGCATATTTAATCTAATTCCTAGAATTGGAAAAGAAATGTGTATAGAGTAAAGGAAAATAGAAGACATTGAGATCTGAGGGAAGATTTGGTTCTATTTGACAAGAAAAAGGAAATAATATTATAATGTCAAAGTTGGTTTACCTAAAAGTTAGAACAATCATTCTATTTACTTAAAAGTTGCTACGAAGACACTCGAACAGAACCAAACATATGTAATAAAAAGAAGATAGTTGCTGCGTAGGATGATTGTGACACTAAAAGCAAAGAGTACTATAGAAGAAAACTGAAACTTTTTTTTTGAATGAACTGAAACATATTATCACTAAAGCATCCAATGCTTCTCTTTGTTAGACCCCAAAGTGGTGTAAACTATGACAACGAATGACCTTTCTTTTTTTGGCCCTCGAGGATAATTACTAAACGAGTCCGTGCACGCCACACACACACAGACACACAAGCAAATTAATTTTGCATAAAAGGTGACACATTAGCAAAAGCAAGCGACTATCTAAAGGGGTGAAAGAACTATACATTTTAAAAGAGGCAAGTGTAATGCTTAAGTACTGACTCCAACATTGTGTATTTTCCTGAAATTGCATGTAATATAAAGAACGGCACCAATAGATTGGATTATCTTCGTGGGTTTTCTTAAGCATGGATAACTTAATAAAAGGCCATCTCATATTTCATATGTTCAGAAAGCATTACCAAAAAAAAACGACACATATTGCTTTCATCACCAACGACTTCACGTGTTTTTTCTAAAATTGGTCGAAGATAATTGAATCAAGTAAGTCTCTAATCATGTCTTTTTCCACCACTAGTAAACAATTTAGTGGCAGGAAGAAGATATGCTTGTTTGTATTCACAGAGATAAAGAAACAAATATATATAGTCAGAACGAACCAAACTCATACAGTTCCATGGATAAATCCAAGAAGAGCACAAGTGGACGATCGCACATCCAAAACATGTAATGTAACAAAACCTGACAAGCCATTCGAAAATCATCTTCTTGTTTGTTATCGTTTTGGCCCCAAATCTTTCTTTGATGCAATCTCACTCACACTTGCCCTACACATAACCAAAATAAGTAGAATCAGTTTCACTGATCAAATCATTTGGCTACTTAAATAAGACGCCCACCAGCGGAAAAAAAAAAACTAAACGGCAAGGGAAGTGGGCCGGGAATGTGGGAGAAAGTAGCCTCTTTGAGTTGGGCCCCAAGGCCCAGAGACTTGTTTTCAATGTTTACAAAGATCATATAATCAACTAAACATGTCTAAACTTAATAATCTCTCTTGTTTCTATCAAATATCTCAAGTAATATTGCTAGTAGGAAATGACAATTCTGCTATTAACGAGTTCAAGTCCAATCTCAAATCTGCATTTAAACTTTGAGACATTGGTCCAGCAAATTACTTTTTTTTTTTGGGTTTGAGAATACACGCAACAACATTGGTATTGGGAAATATACTTTAGAACTTCTTGGATGATGGTTTACTAGGCTGCAAGCCTCTTTTAGTACCTATGGAACTTAATCTCAAGATATCTTCTGATGATTGTGTTCCACTTGAGGATTCTTCGGTGTTCACGGGTATCGCAGACTTTTGTATTTGACGCATACCCAACTTGATATCACTTAATTATGATGTGCATAGTTTGCGTCAATACATGTTTGCTCCACACACTGTTCAGCTAATAAGATTATATCTGAAGAATGATCCATGCGAAGGTTTATTTTACTCTACTTCACCTTATCTCCATCTTACTGCTTTCTCTGATCTAAACTGGGTTGCTTATCCGGATTCTCGTTTTTCTACTACCGGATATTGTGTGTTTTTTTTTTGCTAAAATTTGGTACGGATATTGTGTGTTTCTTGGTGATTCACTCATCTCTTGATTTTTCAGGAAACAACTAATAATGTCGTAGCAGTTCAGAAGTAGAATATCGCACTATGGCTGATACTACATGTGAGTTAGTTTGGCTGACATCTTTGTACTTCATGATCTTCATCGTCCTCCATCAACTGCATCCACTCTTCTCTGTGATAACCAATCAGCCTTACATAATGTTTCACCTCCACTGAAACACTCACTGAGAATGATTGCCATGTGGTCTATGAAAGGATACAAAATGGTTTTGTGAAGATTTTACAATATTAGGTAGATAATCAACTTGATAATATCTTCATGTCCAACCGGGTTTGTTCTAATAATAACAATGTTTTAGTAATAAGGACGATACTAGAATCCATACATATTAGTATATTACAGAACCGGCCTTAGATTTATAGGACTTGAAATACCCCTTAAATAATCTATGTTTATAGTTTTCTTAACTAATTTGGAGGGTCAAGTGATACATGTTAGTTTGCATTTTAGGGGCTGAAACGAATGTTTTGAATTGTTATGGCCAGGATCGGTCTTGTATGCAATACTTCTGTTTAAATTTGGGTGAACGAAATACATTTCCATGCACTAGTACGAGACGACATATAACTAGTATCATATAACAAGAATGGAAAAAAACACATTTTCATATGAATATGAATACCTATTCATTCTTTATTTGGTGAGTGCAGTGAAATTTTTATTGGGACAATAGAAAAGGACATTCCTCAAAGGAAAAAGGGTCACAGAAGTTCAAAGAAGTAATGATGATCAACTCACAAGCATGCCCATTATTTTAAATCTCACCTTTACTGCTATAAAATGCTTTAACAAAACATAATAATTGGAATAAACTACACTTTTGTAATTCCCTCCTATTTTTTTCATTATTTATTTATTAATTAATTTACCTTTCTCAAAAGGTTGTGGGGGAAACAAAATCAATTTCCAAACAGGTGTTATAATCATTATAAGTTCCATTCGATAAAGACCTCGATCCAAAAAACAATAGCATCACGTTGAGAAACTAATCTATCTCAGTACTATTGTTTGACAAATTTTGTCACATATAACATGGTTATTTTCTTCTTTTTATCTTTGTTAGTGGATCTATGAGAGTATATATAGTGGCTAAATAATTGTCACGTAGGCAGTATTTTAGTTGTTACCAAATCAATTGAAATCGGTTGCTAGCCTACTGTACAGAACTCCGAGCAAAATAATTTGGAACATCTCATTAGATTTTAAAGAAGTCTTATAATTGCTTTTGACAAACCATTGTAGAATTTATATGAGCTTATAAGTTAAAATTGAGTTATTATAGCGTTTATGTCCCTTTTGTCAACCTTATAAACTATAGGCTTTTGTCACATCTTCGAAGACTTTTTAAAAATCTTCCATCAGTTTTCTTAGTTAGATAAACATACAATTATGTGGTATAATGGTAAATTTATTTACAAATCAAAGGAGTGTTATTTATTGTAAAAATGATCAGCAGCATACCAAAGATGATAAGAAAGTCTCATCAAATCAAAGCCAAAAGCTGTTCAAATCATAGTTTACCCTGATTATTTATATCATCATCATCATAAGTTATACGATATTGTATATGCATAGCTTGCGTAATTTACTTCTATCTATTTTCAGAATGATATAGATTTATAGTTTAATATCTACAGCATGCAAATAAAGGGGACAAGAAATCTTTTTGCATCCATATAATTCCGAACGTCAAATCATTTATGTGCTGCAATTTAGATGCATTGCATGTTTACTGGTTTATAATTATGTCGTAACGGGCCAACTAACCATACTGAATTATCATTCACTTAAATTCAATTATATATGTTCCTAACAACTGATAAAAACGTGTACATGCTTGCAAGAAGAAACGATCGATCGGAGTGGAGATGCTACCGAATTATAGTAACTGCGTTGCAATTAATCTTTTACTGTGATGCAGACTTGCAGTATTAAATTGTTTAGAAGATATGGTGTAGTAGTGTGGTTATAATTGTTTCACCGTATCCGTCAAACGTTATGTATAGAGAGTGATTGCGGTTGCACATTTTAAAAATCAGCAAGAAGAAAATAACTTTATTTGTGTTAAACCAAACAAAATATTTCAAAACGTTGATTAAACAACAAAACCCTTATGTCACAAATCAAAGAACATAGTTTAATTTAAGATGTGTCGACAGGGCCGGTTCTAGGCCATGTTAGATAAAACATTTGCAATAAATCCCTAAATTTTTTGAAAAAAATTACATATAAATAAGCTTTACAAAAAATTTTAGATTTTCAAATTTGCAAAAAAAAAAAAATTACATAGAAACAGTCACATACTCCCAAAATCCCTGGAGCCGACTCTTTGTGTCAGTCCAAAGGTCTGGTTTTAATTTTGGTTTTGAGTCGAATATGTTCTTTTAGGTCAGGTTTCTATTGCTTTTGATTAGTCGTATGGCTGACCAACGTAAAAGTGCTAGAAACATACAAATCTCTCTAATTTAAAAGTTAGATTTTTGATGGTGGTGTTAGGGACACTCTTTTCTACTTGGCAGCAATCCCAAATTTAAAAGAAAAAAAAATCAAAAGAGTGAGAAATAGAATTTTTAAAGGAAAGAAAAATAAGTCCCACCGTTGAAAAATGAAAACATGCATGAAAAACAGCAAACTAAAAAAAGAATCAAACCCTTCCAAACTCTCTTCTTATGATATATTTCATCCAAATGTTGCATCTTTTTCACTACATAAAATCCCCACTTATTCACACACGAACTCAAAACATAATTCTCATGATTTCTGTTTTTTTTTTCTCAATTGGTTTACATGGAGAATCTGATGCAAAAAAATTGATAACGTTTTCATATCATAAAAATACTATACATTACATAGCATATGATCGATTGCTCTTGTAGAAACAAGAATGAGCGTTTCAAAAGAGGCCAATTCAGATCAAAATGTCTTGAACTGTCACTGCTACTCTCATAACGACGCCGTTGAAGGAAAATGTAATAAAATAAAAATTAATAGAATGACCCTAATAAAGCCGTTTATCACAGCGACTGAGTAGGTAAAACAGAGCGGAGCTCAATGGAACCGTAGTGAAGCAGCTCCTCGATCATTTGCTCGATATCATCTTCCTCCAGTGGCCTGAGATTATGTTGCATATCCACGTCTCCGTCTTCCCACTTGATCTCCGTTACTCCTCCTCTGTTGTACTGATTACCGTCAGAGGTCACATTCATGACGCCGTCATATCTAGCGTTCTGCATTTGTGTTTGCGTCTGCGTTTGCGTCCGTTTGGTCAGCTGAAGAGAAGCCATGTAGCATTTGTGGAGTTTAGCGGTGAGAGTGGCGGAGAGTAGCTTAGAAGAGGAAGAAGGAATGGCGTTTGGGTTGTAAGGGAAGTTGGTACGAGCTCTATTGCCACACATTAGCCTAGCTGCCTCGTCGTAGGCTCTTGCCGCATCCTCCGCAGTCTCAAAAGTCCCGAGCCAGATTCTTGTTTTCCTGAAACAAAATAAAAAAAACAAGAATCAGCATAACTTCTTGATATTAAAAAAATGAAAACACGGGTATTATGGTAAAAGACTTACAAGAGAGGGTGGCGAATTTCAGAGACCCAAGAGCCCCAATGTCTCTGTCTCACGCCTCGGAACCGTTGTTGTGGTCGTGCCATTAGAATACTGGGGTTCAGGTGAGTCTATCAAAGTGTTTGTGGGGAATGTAAAGGAGGAAAGTGATGATAGAAGTGAAGGAGCGTTTTGGAAGAGTGAAGGGTGGCTATAAGTACTGTTGGCTTCATGAGAGATGTGTTTTGTTGTGTAACAAATTTATTTTACAAATTAACTGGCAATCAATTTGGTCCTAAAGGGACCCACACCGTTACCAATAAGACCCAGAAAATTTCTTTGGATTTTATGTTTGACTCATTTGTTGTATTCGAAATTGCCAAGACATGGGCAAATGTATTATCTAGTAGTCCCACATATTTTAGAGATTTAGTGAATATTAAAAGCTTAGACACCACATGTTTAAGCTGAATGCAGGAGAATAGTTTTTGGAAAGTATCAATTGTAATTTCATTCAAGAGAGAATAAGACTTATCCACAAACAAATTTATCAAAACTTATGTACATGATTTTGGTTACTTACAGGACTAGTTTCATAAGAAAACGATTCAGATTCTAAAATTCTATTTTCTTTTAGACTAATAATTTCGCTGATATATGTATAGGTCCCTTTTGTTACAAAAAAAATGTGTAGGTTTCCTTTATCTTTCCAATGGTGAACAAGTTGGATCAAAAGACATTTTGGCTGGGGTGAAACTTCAAACCCACTGTATCCATTTTCACATGGGTCTGATTGATCATCACAACATGTATGTGTATCTAGATAATGCCAAGTAATTTTAGATTTTCCCCAACTAACAAATCCCACTATATAAAAGGGACTATTTTTAAGCTTCCTAAAGCTAGCCACATGCTCAAAATAATCAGGGCCAATCAAATTGCCACGTCACTGCCAGATTAGGCTTCAAATTAAAATCACGATCGGGCTTCCTGTGCGCTAACTCATTCTCCGACTCCGTATTTTTGTTTTGCGCCATCAGCCGAAGTGAAGCCAAACTCAGATAATTCACTTTCACCCAGCCCAGCCCATTAATCCCATCAATCTGATAATTCACTTTATCCCAGCCCAGCCCATTAACCCTAATCTACGTATTGTTGAGACTCAAGCCAAAGCGCACACAGCTTTCTCATCCTCTGAATAACCTAATCGCCGTCTCCCCCATTTACCTTTCTCTCATGACGACCCATCTCGAAGCCCATTCCCGAGCCACTCTCTCATAAGCATAATCCCGTGTTCTAAACATCCCGTGTTAAATTTTTTAAAACACTCATATCTTAGAAATAGTTTAGAAAATATCTTTATATAAATGTTTTTTTCTTGAATAATATTTAATTATAATTTTTTGTATCTTTTTAACTTTTATAATAAAATTATTGTTTTCAGATAGCTACAAAATATAAATAAGAATTATCTTATTTTAAAATTTTTGGATAATTTATTATATTATTTTAAAATCATTTATTTAATATTAATATAACATAAAAATTTTATATGATTTCCCACTATATAAAAGGGACTATTTTTAAGCTTCCTAAAGCTAGCCACATGCTCAAAATAATCAGGGCCAATCAAATTGCCACGTCACTGCCAGATTAGGCTTCAAATTAAAATCACGATCGGGCTTCCTGTGCGCTAACTCATTCTCCGACTCCGTATTTTTGTTTTGCGCCATCAGCCGAAGTGAAGCCAAACTCAGATAATTCACTTTCACCCAGCCCAGCCCATTAATCCCATCAATCTGATAATTCACTTTATCCCAGCCCAGTCCATTAACCCTAATCTACGTATTGTTGAGACTCAAGCCAAAGCGCACACAGCTTTCTCATCCTCTGAATAACCTAATCGCCGTCTCCCCCATTTACCTTTCTCTCATGACGACCCATCTCGAAGCCCATTCCCGAGCCACTCTCTCATAAGCATAATCCTGTGTTCTAAACATCCCGTGTTAAATTTTTTAAAACACTCATATCTTAGAAATAGTTTAGAAAATATCTTTATATAAATGTTTTTTTCTTGAATAATATTTAATTATAATTTTTTGTATCTTTTTAACTTTTATAATAAAATTATTGTTTTCAGATAGCTACAAAATATAAATAAGAATTATCTTATTTTAAATTTTTTTGATAATTTTATTATATTATTTTAAAATCATTTATTTAATATTAATATAACATATAAATTTTATATGATTAAAATAAAATTCGTTTTTAATTATATATAAAATTCATTAAGGGTATTCTTTTAATTAACACATTAGCGAATCAGTTAGAAATTAATAATAAATCAATAACCTATCTAAAAGTCTAAAACCTAATAAAATATGACAAATAAGAATAACTAACTAAATTTTAATATAAAATAGAAATTTAATATTACTAATAAAAAATTCATTTTTAATATATATATATATAATATTAATTAAGGGTATTTTTAAATTAATAAATTAGTGACTTAGCTAAAAATAAATAATAAATTAGTGATTTAGCGAAAACCTAATAAAAACATGACAAATAAGTAAATTTACTAAAATTATGGATAATATAAAATATAATTGATTCTTTAATACAAAATTAAAATAAGAGTTTTGTTAAATAAAACATAAGTTTGCCGTATCGGTCTAACAAAAAAATAATCATTAATAGTGTCGTAGGAATTATGTTTTTCCCATTAGCGAATAAAATTGAAGCATAGTGTTGGAGGATAACTCAACGTGTAGACAAGATTATGGAGATTGACATGGGAGTTGAGGTAACGGACACAACTGTTCTTTCGCAAAGAAACGCTCCTGCTAGACATCCTGGATAAATGAAAGAGACATATCTTGACTTGGCTTTGTGTTAATGGATGGTGACTTTCCAATGCTGTTTGGAGTAAGGACCGATATACACGCACCAAATCACCACTGTAAGCGGAAGTTGAAGGTTTGCTATGGGCAATGCAAGTGATACTGAAGTTTAGACACAGAGAGATGGTCTTTCAATCGACTGTGAACAACTGGTTATGCTTATTCAAAAGGAGAAAGATTGGCCTGTGTTGGACTCGGAGCTCAACGAAATACAGGCTGTATCTAAAGAATTTTCTGAACTTTCTATTGCTTATATTCCTAGAGCTTTAAAATTCCGTATGAATAGCCTAGCAAAAGGTGTCCGATCACGCGCATCTCAATCAGCTTTTGTAAACCCTTTTGCACCAAGTTGGCTAGCCCCACAAGCTAGCATGAGGATGTCAAAAAAGAGAATAAAGTTAAAAGTGAAACTAAATATCTCAATGAACAAATTTATCAGAAGTCCATATTTATGTGGATGTCTATATAGGACAAACAATTTTTTTAGACAATTATAGAATATAGTCACGAAAATCAATCCTAATATATATAATTTAAAAAAACCATCAAAATTTTCAATATTACACCAAATAAGAATATAAAGACCAACTATATTCTCTTTATGTATAATGTGTTGTGGTAAGATTCAAAAAAATTAACTTACTTTACAGTAAGGAAAAACTAGATTTTTAATTCCAAATTTACAATAAAAACATAACATTTTATAAAACTAAACAATTGACATAATAGTACAAAAATATGAAAAAAAAAACAAAATACTATCCGCGCGTAGCGCGGACAAGGACCTAGTAATAATAATAATTGGAAAATATGAAGTTTGATGACTAGCGAGACTCGTTCACCATCATTCTTCGCCCATGTGAGGCTCCGATAATGACTCAATCAAACACCAAAACAATCTTCGAATGCTATATATTTTATTAATTTTTTATGATCATACCCATAATTCCTGACTATACAGTTTACTAGATGATAGTCTAAGAGGAAAAGGAATAATAATAATAATATGATTATATACGATATAATGACACTCTTTGTAGAGGGGAATGTCACATTCAGACTTCGTCTATGGATTCTCCTATATACGGATGTTTTTGGGTCAATTTTATATTTTGTTCTATAGATAAAACAAAATTAGATGGCTCATCAAATAAGAAAATACAATATATATATATGTATATATATATATATATATAATATGCTGAGTCGCTAGTGTTTTAAAACTTATATTCCAATTTAGACAACGTATCCATTTTAGAGTCAATAGTAATTGGAATAAAAAGTGATAGATATATATGTTGGGCAAAAGAGTATGCTGTTAGAATGGATCCATCGAAATGACAAGTGCCAACATTATTGATGGAAAATGTTTGTTTAGACCGCAATTATGACTTCAAGAAAAACCACTATAATTATAAGGTCAATTACTTTTATTAATAAATAATTAATCATTTTAACCCTAGTAATTAATAATTTTAACCGAAATAATTAATTAGTTGGTATATATGTTACCTTTGAAAGTAGTTAATCACCTTTGAAGCTATAACATTAGAACTGCTGTAACTAGTCACAAAACAATTTTATTAGATCTAATATAATTTTGTTTGCTAACTGATTCTTCATGTGAGATGTGGTTTGATTGTATAGGTAGATCAAACAATGAAGCATGTGGGAGTGGGAATGGGAAGATCTAACAAATACTGTTTTTGTATAAGTTGCATTCCTAATTTTCTCCTTGCTACTGTGTTTGGAACGTTTGAGTAGTGTGGCTATCTTTGTAAAAGCTCCATACTTCTGAAAAGAGCGTAAAATCAAACTTTATTTCTCGCATGGCATGAAAAACTCATGATTAAATAAGGTTCCTTCACATAGATTCTAGGTAACAAATTCAAAAGTTACCTGATGTAAATAGATCTTTATAAAATTTCATGTTTGATAATTTAAATATGCAAGTTTTCGTGGCATATGAACCTTTTATTAAGCAAAACATTATGAATTATGAACCAACAATTACATGATTTACATGTCATTATTAAATGTGTATGGTTTTTTGTTTTTATAGAATAGAGGGTCATAATTTGTTTGGTGAATCATATTACATATCTTAATTTGGTTTTGTCGATATTGGAGAAAAAAGAGAAAGTTCAACATACACAATAGGTTGCTTGGGACTACATACAGTTATGGGAAAATCAGACAAGTATTATGAATAAAATAAGTGGACCTAGAACGTAAACGCGTGACATGGGACCTACTACGACATGTATAAACATGGGTGATGAAATGGGTTGATTGCGATTCATGTCCTTTTCTGCATTCAGCTGTAATAAGCGAATCCAGAATTTTTTTGACTAGGTGCACATATTATAATACAGTATAAACTTACAAATTACAATAGGAAAATATTAAAATTTGGTAAAAATATATATACTTTTAAAAATGGTATGGATACATGTGCACTCTATATCTCTTTAGTGGCGAAGGCCATACATATGATACTTTCAAAGTATGTTATATTTACTAAATGATGAAAGAGAAGAGGTAATTTGAAATTTTGAACCCGTTTTTTGTGCGCATAACCCCTCTACATTTTATTTATTTGTTCACTAAAATCAGAGAACCGGTCGTGCATTTAGATATAGTGGTTTTCCATATTTAGAAATGGGACTTTGTTAGCATAAGAATCATCAGATAGTTTTTAGATGAGTAATAAATACATGCATGTATTGGATTGATTTAAGTGTTAGATAACATTTTCATGATTTATAATAGTATAATAATTGTAAGTTAGAACGTACTTAATACTAATTTTAATTGCAAGAAGAAAATTTGCAAACAGGTTATTTATATAAATAATTTAGTTTAGTAGATAAATGCGGCATAGTAAGGTGACATCCATATCAGTGACCGCCATTCTCTCGTCCCATTCCACACTCAGTCACATGCAAATATGGAGGGTCCATTGAATCCTCAACAAAAGGTCACAACAAAACCAATATTCTAAAGAACATATGTAATTTAAAGCATATAGAAACATAGTCATATATATATATACATATATTATTTTATGATAATAGATGAAGTGATTCAACATGGACTTTGGAGGTTTCAGAGGCGTTGTTCCTCAGCTTGCATACACACATGCAGTATCTTTTGGAGTTATCTGTACATTTTTATGTTCTTATTAGTACAAGAGAATCTAATCTATGTTGACAAAATTTCCAAATTTTTATTTCGAAAACTGAAAAAAAAAAATAATTACAAAAGGATATACTAGTATCAACTCTGTTTGCCATTTGTGTATTATGTCGGAATAAGAAAAAAAAATCTCACAAAAAAAAATCATCGTATATGTTTTTCTCAGCATTATGTTATCGTCCTCTCCTTTCCAATTCTAGCGGAGATGATAAACATAAAATCACAAGTTGTAAATAATAATGTCTCTTAATGAATCTTTCAGTAATATGGTTTGAATGTTGCTAATTGTTGGAAAACTTTGTTTGTTTTCTAGAACTCTGACACATGCACACATACACAACTGAATTTTAACATTTATTTATAATACAATGTTAACATTAGTACAAATGGCTAATCATATTATAAACTCTAATCAATGGATTTAAACTTAACACTAAGAGGACATATAGTTAAGTGATGCTGTTGTGTCTTTTCTTGGATTCAAATGTGTATATTTATGATGTCAGATAACTATAAACCCTAAAATTAGAAATTAAATAGTTACATAACATGTTGTATGTTGTGTCTCTACTCAGATCCAAATTTATGTATTACATTTTGTAAACTAAATAAAAAGAAGAGGGAAAAAGAATTAGAAGAGAAAAAAAAAAGAGAGTTAGAAGTCAAGTTGGAGAAAAATGGATTGGACGCGGTTTTGGAGCAACGTGAGAGCAAGTGAATGTTATATTTGAGTCCAAAAGGACACAGACTTTTTGTCACTCCAATTTACCGCACTCCATGGGATCTTTGTTCCCTCTTTATCTCCTCGTCCTTTGAGATTTTTTTTCCTACAGACATTAATACAAATTGCTTATAAATTCTAGTCACAGAAACTTTTTTTATAAATATTGTAATTTACAATAAGTGGACATGAATGTAATTTTATAAGAACTAGGGTCAGTGTCCGCGCTTCGCGCGGATTACATGTTTAATAAAAGTCTAGTTCAATTAAAATTGGGAGTTTTGAAGTTTCTGAAAAGTTAAGTTATGTTTTGTTTATTTTATAATGCGAAGACGTTGAAAACGGTGATCAATTTTTTTTTTTTTAAAACAACAGTAAGTTTGAATAATAAATTGTTTTGAGGAATTCAATATTCGTAAGAGAAAATAGTATTTGAGTGTGCCTATTTAATGGACGTAGGAAGCGGTAACGTAAATTTCTTAAAAGTTGGCCGGTGTCGTTTGCTATGAGGCTTAGGATAGTAGTTTATTCCTCTTTTGGAAGTGTTGTATGATACCAATATCGTTGTCAAAGTAGAAGCGCGATCCAGGTGTGGTTGTGAGTGATAGTTTTCCTGAAAAAGTCAAATATTTGTAAGCATTTATTTTGACATAAACTTTATGTTTAGTTTACTACCTTCATGTAACCGTGGAATGATACTTGTGATGATTACGATTTGTTTTTCCTGGTACAAATTAGACGCCTCCTTGTCCCATAAAGTTAGACGTACCAATTTTGATCTACAAATAATTATTGTATTATATTTTGTTTGGTTGTAAACTAATTGTTATTTAATAAAAAGTTAGTACCTATCTAAACGCAATCCAATGATGATTTTTGAATCTGTGTAGTGGTTATATAAATCATTTTCTTGGATGAGGCATATGCGGCCAACAATATCTGTAGGAATAATTTGGTTTTATGGACAAAAATTTAGTATTTATTTGTATGTGAGAGAGTTATTGATTTTTTTTACCTGGGAGGAAGTTGGTTGCATTTGCTAAGCTGATCAACTGGTGGTAACGTTGGGGCAGGAATATGTATGAAGGGATCGGTGGAATGTTTTCTTGAATCAGTGTAATAATTGTTGTCTCATTGATATTGATTATGTATGGTTGAACAGTAAGCATGTACCGTTGGTTATTGGGAAGAAGATTAAAATATCTAATGTGATAAATTTTCCCTTCTTCGAAGCGTTGGTAGATTGTGTAAGACATAGAAATAGACACCCTCCCTTTCATTATTTGTTCCTTTTTAGTGGTTAAAAGCCATCATTTGAAATGTAGTTGGAATAATTAAAAGTAAGTATTTTTAAGACAAATTTAGATGTCAAGACAAATGAAAGTTGTTCCTAGGAAAGCATTTTTATTTTTGTGATTTGTGATGGACCACATCCTAATGATCCTAACGATTATTGGATGCGGTCCGAAGGTGTCGCCCCAATTGTTTTGATCTTCTGCTGCATGTTCTGCACAGATAAGAATGAGAATTATTTTGTATTGCCAATCTTTTATTAATTTCATATTTTTTGAAGTGAACATAGTTATGGTTTGTTTTTAAAAAAAAAAAAAATTATTGACAAGTTATTTAAAAATTAAAGTAGGCCGGCCCATAATTATTTGACTGAGGTCGAAGCATGAGTAATTGGAACTGGTAGTTATAAATTTGTTGGGTGGGTTTGATAGTAGAATTTAGGTTTTTTTTAGAAATTTATAGTGACTGTGTGTGAAATGAGGGGGTTGTGTTATCTTGGGCGGACAATTTTAAGATGAAAGGAAACTTAGCCGGTTCACACATTGTTAAAAAAACAGTAGAAATAATAAATTGTCTGAAAAAATAGAAAATTCAAAAGAAAATAGTTTGACAGTTGAAATAAGTAATTGTCCGAAGGAAATAGTTTTACGAAGACGGCGATTTGGGTTAATGGGCTGGGCTGCGAGATTTTTCTTTACCTGGCCCATCGGCAAATCGTAGACAAACCGAGATTTTTGTTAGCGACAACGAAGCCCAAATCTTTTATTGCAATTTTAATTCGAAGCCCAGTCCACTAGTGACATGGCAGTTTGATAGGTGGAGATTTTATTGACAGGTTATTTAAAAATTAAAGTAGGCCGGCCCATAATTATTTGACTGAGGTCGAAACATGAGTAATTGGAACTGGTAGTTATAAATTTGTTGGGTGGGTTTGATAGTAGAATTTAGGTTTTTTTTAGAAATTTATAGTGACTGTGTGTGAAATGAGGGGGTTGTGTTATCTTGGGTGGACAATTTTAAGATGAAAGGAAACTTAGCCGGTTCACACATTGTTAAAAAAAACAGTAGAAATAATAAATTGTCTGAAAAAATAGAAAATTCAAAAGAAAATAGTTTGACAGTTGAAATAAGTAATTGTCCGAAGGAAATAGTTTTACGAAGACGGCGATTTGGGTTAATGGGCTGGGCTGCGAGATTTTTCTTTACCTGGCCCATCGGCAAATCGTAGACAAACCGAGATTTTTGTTAGCGACAACGAAGCCCAAATCTTTTATTGCAATTTTAATTCGAAGTCCAGTCCACTAGTGACATAGCAGTTTGATAGGTGGAGATTATTTTGCCCATGTGACACCTCTAGAAAAGCTAGGATTTAGCTTCTTTTATATAGTAGGATATTTTTAAAGGCTAAATTTTCAAAAATAATCTGGTTCTTTGGCACTTAAACGTTTTTGAACATTGATTACACTTTACAACCATTAGTTAATAATGCTTGTGAGACGTGGTAAATCATTTAAATTTACTGTAAATGTTATCGATGTTCCAAAACCCATCTCTTGGCTTGTTCCCATGTGCTTTTTTTTTTTTGAAAAAAAAATTCCATGTGCTTTTTGTTCATTTATATAATCCTTTTTTTTTATATTTATATAATCCTTTCTTTGCTTCACACTTGAATTTACTCTGATTTGCATGTTCCATATAATTTATTGTTGTAATTTTTTTTCTCAAGGAATTACTACTGATTTTCTTATAGAAAATGGTCTTATAACCATATATATAGCTTTTGCTATGATAATCTCGGGTCCTTCCGAAAACCAAAATATTTTAACAAAAATAAATCGTATGCATTGGTCAGTTGTAAGACAGTATTCTGTTTCATTTTCTAAAGGGTTTTATATTTTATTAAAAAAATCATTAGAAATATTATTGTTATTTATGGAAGAGAAATTTGGATTTAGTAGGCCATGTGATGTGTGCTTTGGAACAATGTTTTTTTTTTCTTTTGAACCTTTCTTTGGAATCATGTTGAATATCTAATTGGTCGAATATGAAGAAGAAACTTTTGACTTTATCGTTAGATAGTGTTGTTCTTTCAGTTTTCATGTTACCATTTTATTTTCACCCGTCACTCTCACCCCATAGCAGCATCGCAGCACCAGCACATGTATATCAATATCTAACACATAAATATTATATATATAAATGTATATAAGAAATCATATATGCAAATTGATCATGAATGAGTATATTTTTCTTATTAGATAATATTATATCTATAGTAATTTGTTCATCGCAGAATGATCTTGGACAGGACCAACCAGTTAGCGAACTAAACTTATAGTGTTAAGGATGCCAGTTAGCTTGTGAGTTGTGACAGAGTGCCGGCCCTGAAAATACTAAGGCTGGATGCAAAATATAAATTAAGAATCATTTAGTAAGGCTCATTATTCTTAAATTTTTTTAAAAACTATCATTTAATAATAATGACGAAGGGATTACTTAGAACTTTTATGATTCAGTGGCTAATTAAATTCTTATACAAATTGAGGTCGGAAGACCAAGCTTCTATTACTTTTTTTTTCTGGACCGACACTGGTGACATAGAGAACCAAAACAACCCAACCGACCTCCAAGCTCTAAGTTTCGTGAAGTTTCAAATAATTAGTAAATAAGTGATACAAGACTTGAATGACATATACATTTTAACTACTAATATTGAAGGTTGTATGCGAATTTTCAACTTGCTGTGCTTAAGAGTTAAGACCGGTAACTTGACACAGTGTATCTACTTAGACCTCTGTTTATAAGGATAAGAAGAAATCTAACATGTTTTTATACTCTTACAGACTGACCAAAACCTCAACTAGTGAGAAAAGGAGAAAAACATTAACTATTGGAAAGAAAAAAAAACAAGCCTCAACTAGAGTCTAGAGACACTAAGGGTTTGATTGGTGACCATTCGGGAAACAAGAGGAACAGATTAAAAAAGAATGTTCGGGAATAAAATAGCAGGAATGAAAAGGAATGGTCGTTCCTTATCACTTTTAACAAGGAATACTTTTGTTCTTTAATTCTCTACAAAAAAGGAATGAAAGGGAATGAGAGGAAATTATTATTCCTTGTGAATGGTAATTTTTTTCAGGAACGTTAGGGAATGCATTATTCCTCGCCGTTCCCTGATCACCATTCGTACCCTAAACTTTCATGCGTTTGGCGAATTGGTGGAATGGGCCAAGGACGAAATCAATATAGATGGGTCTAGCCCACTAATTATTACACACAGCCCAACATCTTAAATCGATCTATCTCTTTTCTCCTTGCCCTACGCTTTTGATCATCTCGGTGAAAATATGGTTTTGGTATAGGACAAAACATGACAAATAGATTCACCTTTGCTATTGAGGGAGCAAATTTTGTAAAATACCATTGGAAAACATAAACTGATAAACAACAGTAACAGTGTTGTAGGTCAGTATGTAAACAACCACACAATTTATCCTTACTCTTTCCTTAATATGCTTGACGAGGGTTTATATATGGTTTTGGTCCTCTGGTTCCTACTGAGAGCGAGAGATCCTTGATGGAACGAGTTAGACAAGAACTCAAACATGTAATATGCATGTAATCTCTACACAGATCTAATTAAATATACATATTCTGACACGAGAAAATTAAGGATATTATGAATGATCTTCTAACAAATGTAGAAAAGCTTTGTTTGGTGTGAAAAGGGTTAACAAGTAGAAAACAGTAGACATAAGCCCTGTTCGGTAAAGAATCGCAGCGTCAGCGTCAAGCGTTCAAAATAATACCTAATTATAAATTTCTTGAGGCTTAAAGATATGGAGAATAAATGGCAGCAACCTCCGCGTTTGACCACGAAGGCAATTCCGATGAACGTTGTTTTTTTCAGCGTCACTAATATCACCGGTAACATTCCGTAAAATAACCGCACCTTCACAAACTTAAAAAACGATGGCTTTAATTACAAAATTTTCTTCCTGTTTGTTAGCAGTTGACGCTGCGGCACGCGTCAAGAAAAAGAACATGCCTATTATCTAATTTGGAGTGGCGATTGAACAACAAGTAACGCCTAAATGATTTTATAACTTTTTTTTTTGTTAAAGGGTTTAATGATTTTATAACCTCTTTGTATATGTTTGGTATTAACATTTATAACATGATCAATTAAAAAAAGAATACAAAAAAGTTGAGAAAAATATCAAACTTTTACAACAGCCGGAGTAGCTATAAACCTCTCCGGTGAAGAATTTTCTCCGCCTCCGTCGTCAAAATTAAGACTGTAGTTTTTGAGATCGTACGTGAAGTCCACATCTCTCTTCATCTTCTTCCTCCCATTGCTAAAACTTCTTATAAAGTTTTTCCACTTTGGCCCCGCAATTTTCTCAGAAATCTCTTTTGGCCCCTTCAGTTTCCTGGTCCACCAACTTTCTCCTTTCTCTTCCTGCAAGTTACCGCTCCAGCCACCGTCTCCTCTTCTTCTCCACCAGAAGTTACAGAGATACCTACACCCGCAAAACGCCGCCGTTTCTTGGTAATCATCTGAGAGTAGGTTTTCTTGATCTGTAGCCATGAGAAACAGAGAGTGTTGTTGTTATCTTTGAGAGTTTTGGTTAGCAAGTAAACGATCAGCTCTATATATATTTACAAAACCGAGTGAGATTACTCCACGTGGCGAATTGACCGTTAGGGATGGACTGGACCGTTATTTAGAATACCGTGACAGTGATGTGAGAGGATCATTGGTCTAGCTGGCTAATCATTAAAGACAGCTGTGAAGGCGGGAGTGAAACGGTTGCTTTTTTTTATCTATGCTTCTTTTGATATTGATAATTTATGTCTATGATATTGATAATACTGGCGCATTATAAAATATAAATACACTAAGATTGCTGTTATATGAAAAGTGAAAGTAGCAATTCCATTTTTTCTCATCTTTCAATATATATATTTTGTAACTAATAAAGAGCGGGTGAGCGCAACTAATAGTTAATGGTAATTAAGTAATTAACTAATCACCACCATTATAGTGTAATTAGTGATAATAAGTAAAGACAAAACAAAAAGTGGTGAAGACAAAGATCAAAGGCTGGCAGCCTGGCATGGCAAGTGATGATTAGCCGTTGGGTTAAAGGACAAAAGTTGGGTTGAGATTTGTTGAATAAACCAACCAAGTCACCATTAAAGATAAGGCTGTCCATGTTGTCCAGTCTTATTAGCTATAACAAAGACACTAATCACCTCCATTATTCATAACGTTTATGACACATACTGACGTCATAACAGAGATTGCATGCATTATGGCCATTTTCTATTTAAATATATTCTCAAGCCAATATATGAGTAAGGGAATCAAGATCAGACTTGGATGCAGCCACCGGCTTGGATTTGAGGTTTTGGATTAGTGGCATGGTTTGGTCTCGCTTACTTGTGAGCCACTACTATCTTTTAACTTAATAAGTTCAGTTATTTTCAATAGGTTGTTTTGTAGTATGCACATAATGGCTGGTGTTTGGCTAGTGTATGTCAGTATCATCTTGGATGCTCGATGACATTCAAACCTAGTAGTTAGAGAATTAGAATGTAAAATGCCATACAACGGTTTGTTTGAAAAGCTATATATTTTACAAACTACACCGACAACGTATATAGATAAGATTAAGACCAAAAAAAAGTTAAACTGTTTATATCTCTCTCTATGATCCCCAGTCTGGAAGGTTTGCCGTGGCTTCGTTCACCATCTTCACTAATGTTACCTACCAACAATAATACATAAATGAAGAAAACTTGGAGACTGTGTCTTGTAATCATATGTACAGATGTTACAGGATAATCATATACTATATATTTTCAGAAAATGAAGACAGGATATGTAAACATACCACACTCTGTGGAACACCAGGTGGTGGCATTGTAAGGTTCTTTGGTGGCGGTGACTTAATATACGATCTTTTGTCAAATCTCCATTCCCCTTTCTTCCCATAGGTTAAGTGTCCCTGAAAATCACAACAACATCAATTACAATCCACCTTAAAGAAAATTGGAAATGACAAATCAGAATTTGAAATCTTTACCTTCATATCATAGTCACATCCATAAGTGTAGTGTATGATGTACTTGTCACCAACCTCTTTATCCCATGGAGGCTGATTTTATTATTACCACAAACACAACCAAACCAAAGTTTCTTTGGTTAATGCATCAAAATAAACATCTTATCTATCTAACAAGCAACAATATGAGGTCCATTCAATAACTATTTCGCTATCCTGAAACTCAAAAATGTGTAATAGGATTACCTGAATCATGAAGTCTTTGTGTAGAACATTTCTAACACCATGCAACGCAGATGAAACCGCATAAGCATACCTATATAACAAAAGTTATAGTCAAAAACTAAAACAACACTCTAAACAAAACAAAAAAATCGTTTTTTTATTCAAAAGATTAGTACATTTCAAGAACCCATCCAAAAGCCTTATCAGCTTCAGGATCCTTCTTCATAGCCAAAGAAACATTCATCCAAGTAGGAGCAATCTTCTTCAAAGCCTCCTACAAAAACCATAAAGAGACACCCTTTTGAAAACCTGATCCCAAACTCTTCATGACAAGAAAAAAAAACAAACCTTTCCGACAATGACAGGAGAGTTTCCTATAGGATCAATGTTAGTCACAGGTCCTCTCTCTTCAGGATAATACTTCCTCAACACCTTCTCATACTTCTTCGGTTCGATGTAAAAGAAAGGAAACGCAGCTCCGAACCCTTCTTTAGCTAGGTTCGGTATAGGTTTCACAATGACATGATCAGGCTCAGACATCAGAACATAACTGCATTACATTAAAAAAAAAAATCATTACTTTTATTACCAAAAAAAACAAGTGTGGAAGCGAAAAGGGATCAATCTTACTCTTCTTTAATGTCTGTTTGTTGAAGCCACTGTACAAACGCCCATGGTCTGTTTAAAACTACATAACCCTGTCCGAATAACAAAACCTTAACTCAATGTCCGAACCAAAAAAAAAAAAATCAAATTTTGATTTACCTGATCCATCCCAGAAGGTAGAGGCTGAGCAACGAAAGTGGGAATCTCATCCATATACTTATCGGGTTTACCGTTATGCAAGATCCGGGTAAACCCGCCCATTTCGGATCCGGGTCCAGCGGAAGCTTTGGCCTTTTTGAACCAGTAGTACATGACTCTGCATTGCCACGTGTTGTAGACGGAGTCAGAGGCTGTAACGGCCGTGTGGAAGAGCCTAATCTTCTTGTCGTTGTTGCCGCGGATTCTGGATCCGCCGCGTGGCAATTGGATGACCGGGTCCTCGTAGGAGGAGGAAGAGGGGAAGCCTTGTTTGAGAGGAGCGTTGGAGGAGATGAGGATGTTGTATGTGATCAGAGCGACGGAGAGGGTAATGAGAAGTGGGTAGAACAGAGTTCCACCGCAACCCATTTTGAGAGAGTTTGGGAGAAGGAGGCAGAGTGTCTTCAAAGTCTTCTTCTTCTTCTTCTCTAGTTATAGTTCGTGTCTTGGTGATGAAGAGAATTAAACTCTTTCTTTTTTTTCTTTTTTCTTGATCAAAGAGAATTAAACTCTTTCCTAATGTCCTTACTAAGAATGAATGTTTGTACCTAAACCGAGATCTGAACCAAACTTGAACCAATAAACCTTGATTTATATCCAAATCGAGTTATAAAAATAGTTGAACGAGAATTTTATAAGACTGTATTTCGAATATTATATATTATTTGTAAGCAATCTAAATCCAAACGGATACTTAGAAAATATAAAATCTGAAAATTTAGTAGATATAAAAAATAAGCATAAAAACTAAAATGAGAAAAAGAATAGAATGACACTAAACCAAGTTTTTGTTCCCAAAGTAACACTCAAGGCTCAAAGTTACAAAAATAGGTTTCATTAAAGAGGTAAATATACACTTATACCCTTGGGTTAATTAATCCAAACCTTAGGGTTTAGAGTTAAGGGGTGGGGTTTTGGAATTAGGGTTTAAAATTTTATAAAAAATAAATACTAAAATAAAAAATAAAAATTTTAAAAACAGTTTTAAAAAGTATTTTTAAATTATAAAAAGAAAATTTGAAAAAAAAATAAAAAAAAAATTTGAAACAAAGTTTCAAAAAAATATTTATAAAAATTTCGAATCTGAAAACATATAATCTGAAACTATAAAAAAAAAATTCTTTTTTTAATTTTTTTTAATTTTTATCTTATTTATTTTTATTTATTTTTGTTTGTTTATTTAATTTTAAACCAAGGGTATTGAGGATATTTTATCCTTTAATGAATGTCATTTTTGTGACTTTCTCCTTCTAGTGCTATTTTTGAGACATAAACTTCAAAAGGTGCTATTATTGACAATTGCCCAACTAAAATTAATGTTAGAAATAATTTTCAAAACTTTTAAAATAATTAAAGTTTTCTTTTACTTTTTTTTTTTGATCTATTCGTAAAATAACTGAATTAAAAATTATTTTTATATCTGAAATTCTGAAAAAAAAAATATGAATTTATCTAAATTTAAATTAGTATTAATAAAATCAAGCCAAATATATAGAAAATGTGAATGAAGATTAAAAACTCAAATTAAGTTTTAGTGTTCTAAAATCAGTTTAAACAATAAATCAAATTTAAATCAAGAAATTGTTCAGATAGATTTTTGAAAAAAAAACTAGTCTAATCATTTATAACATTGGTCTAAACTTCCGATTAATTAATAATTTGTTAAAAAATTGTCTAATTAGTATCTAGCTATTGCTTGAACATTAATCAAAACTAGATTTTAATCCGCGCACCCGCGCGGATGTATTTTTCAAAAATATTTTGCTACTTGTTTTTTATGTTAATATTAGTGCTTGAAAAAAATCAAAATCTGAAGAACGAAACCGATCTTGATCTGAAAGTGTAATACCAAACCCGAACCAAAATTGATAGCAAAATATTTTGAAAAATATGTTAATATTTAATCTGCGCGCCTGCGCGGATGTATATTTTGAAAAATATGTTGATATTTGTTTTTCATGTAATTATTAGGGTTTGGCAAAATGAATCCGAGGAACAGACCCGATACCGATCCGAAAATATAGTACCAAACCCGAACATAAATTGATTAAATATTCAAATTATTCAAAGTTTTGTTATTTAGAGATCCAAATCTGATCCGAACCGAAGTATTCGGATACTTATATATTTAATTATATTTAGATTTAACGTATATAAAACATCAAGAATTATACTTTTAAATTGGTTTAAATACTTGAAAATATATATAGATAGTCAAAAGTAAATATCTGAAATAGTTAAGGTATACTCAAATCACCAAAAATACTTAAAATATTTATTGATTTTGTATCCAAAAATTTTAAATGCCAATTGATATGTTAAGCTTAGGTATTCTGACATATCTTATTTAAATTTATAGGAAATATATTATTTTATTTATAGATTTTGAGAAATTTAAAATATATAATGATTTAAACCTTTAAAAATAATTTAAATGGATCCAAACTCGAACCAAACCCGCAAAGGTCTGAATCACACTCAAACCAAAATTTAGAAACATCCTAATAGGGCTGAAATCTTTGACCCCGGAAATCTGAAATGCAAATCGATCAGAACCAAACTCGTATGGATAACCGAAAGTCCATCCCTAGTCATTATTATGTATCGTATATTGTCATCATATAATTAATCATATTTTATATGTACCATCATATAAATAATTACATATATTATATTTTTAAAACTTAATATGAAATATAAAAACCATAATTTGAGTTGGTATTTCAAATTGGGCTTCGTATTGTATTTTTCTTATATATATGTTGACAACATTTTTTATAATGGTTATTGAAAAATAGTTTAGTAAAAATCCATTTTTGAATATATGTATATTTTTCAATCAATTTATGATATAAATCAATTTTGAATTATTATTTTGATTTGAAATATGTATATAAAGTTTAAATTTTGTTTTATGGTTAGTTTAAAAAAAAAAGTTTTAGGCAATTAGATTGACTCATTTTAAAACTGGCTCAAATAGATAGTTTTTTATAATATGATGGACTTTCAATTTTTCTTAATAACATAAACCCATTACTTTTTTGCTTAATAATACTAGTCATTATTATGTATCGTATATTGTCATCATATAATTAATCATATTTTATATATACCATCATATAAATAATTACATATATTATATTTTTAAAACTTAATATGAAATATAAAAACCATAATTTGAGTTGGTATTTCAAATTGGGCTTCGTATTGTATTTTTCTTATATATATGTTGACAACATTTTTTATAATGGGTATTGAAAAATAGTTTAGTAAAAATCCATTTTTGAATATATGTATATTTTTCAATCAATTTATGATATAAATCAATTTTGAATTATTATTTTGATTTGAAATATGTATATAAAGTTTAAATTTTGTTTTATGGTTAGTTTAGAAAAAAAGTTTTAGGCAATTAGATTGACTCATTTTAAAACTGGCTCAAATAGATAGTTTTTTATAATATGATGGACTTTCAATTTTTCTTAATAACATAAACCCATTACTTTTTTGCTTAATAATACTATCCTTGTTTTCAAACAAAAGTAATGGTTATTGAAAAAGAGTTTAGTAAAAATTAATTTTTGAATATATGTATATTTTTCAATTAATTTATGATGTAAATCAATTTTGAATTATTATTTTGATTTGAAATATGTATATAAAGTTTAAATTTTGTTTTATGGTTAGTTTTGAAAAAAAAGTTTAAATGATTTGACTCATTTTAAAACTGATCCAAATAGATAATTTCTTATAATATGATGGACTTTCAATTTTTCTTAATAAGATAAGTCCATTACTTTTTTTGTTAAATATTACTATCTTTATTTCCAAACAAAAGTAATATTTTTTTAAAAGACTACAATCCATATTACCAAACACTCTTATTTTTTAAACTCATATACATGTTTTCAAACAATCTCATTTTGTACTTCAGTTTTAATAAGATAGATGTGAAAATCCAAAAACATATCCTAATAGATATATCAGATAAGTTGCCAAAAGAAGAAAAGCAGACCATTTCAATTAGATTATTCAATTTCGGTATTTGGTTTAATTAAACTCCGGTTCGAACTCGGTTTGATCGGTTCGATTCAGTTAAAAGCTTCATCTCTTCATCGTTTCTCTCTAAAAAAAAAGAAGAGATTTTTCTGAAAATGGCGTCAATGTGCTTATCTCTCCACCAAACCCTAAAACCCTTGGCGGCTCCTAGACCAACACCACGCTCCTTCCCTACCAGACGCCCCTCCACCTTAACCACGCGCGCTTCCTACACCCCAACACCAGCAACCGAGCGCGTGATCTCAATCGCATCCTACGCTTTACCGTTCTTCAACTCGCTCCAATACGGACGCTTCCTCTTCGCGCAGTACCCGAGGCTAGGCCTCCTCGTGGAGCCCATCTTCCCGCTGCTCAACCTCTACAGGTCCGTCCCCGGCGCGAGCTTCGTGGCCTTCTTTGGGCTCTACTTGGGTGTGGTGAGGAACACGAGTTTCAGCAGGTACGTTAGGTTCAACGCGATGCAGGCCGTGACGCTCGATGTGCTGTTGGCGGTTCCGGTTTTGCTGACGAGGATACTGGATCCGGGTCATGGAGGAGGTGGGTTTGGGATGAAGGCCATGATGTGGGGACACACGGGTGTGTTTGTGTTTAGCTTCATGTGTTTTGTCTATGGAGTTGTGAGCTGTTTGGTCGGAAAGACGCCTTATATCCCCCTTGTCGCTGATGCTGCTGGGAGACAACTCTAGAAAGCTTATCACTTTGTTTCGAAAACTGTTTTTTTTTTTTTTTGTGTATGCGATCATAAAGGTTTCAGCTTTGAGCAATTGTTACTGTGTGGTATGGTATGTAGTTCGAAAGAATCAGGAAGCTGTTGTTTGCGTTTGAAGAGATGTTGTTGTTAAGTGGATTGTGTCATAAGGTTCTGTCCTAAAAAGAACATAATTCCAACATCCAACAAGTTAATCATTCGGCTGAACATGCATTTAGACAGTACTATAATGATGTTGTCTTCAGTGTTAAATTGTCTGTGAAAGAGTAACCCTTACGGTAACGCGATTAGAGCATATTTTGTGTCGATTGAAAAGAGTTCAGTTTAAGAAAATGAACCAGTCTTCCACTGTTCTTGTTCATTTAAGAAGCTATTAGCCTAACTAACCCCTATAAGCAAGCTGCTATTGTGTCTAATCTATTGTTTGGCCAACAAACTCCACTTCTAAGCAGCTATTTAGCCTAACCATAGTTTGCTTATTGTCTGTCTATATGCAATTGCGTTTATAATTGATTGCAAAATAACAATAATTTATGTAAATAGGTAAAATGGACAATGTTTTAGCTTCTTGCACATATTCTTGACGCGACAAGGGCCTCTAATTCTAAAATTAATGGATTATGTTCTTTAACTGATTGTCTCTGCACATATTTTTTCTTTCGAGAATATTCAACAGCTATATCATCATCTTTGATATTCGTTAAATCACAAATAGTTAGACAATGTATATCAAATTATAACGATCAACGTATTCCATTTCTGATGTAAAATATTACTTATCTATCTCTTACCAAAACTGCAAACATCATGTTTACACCAAAGAGTGCTTTTGGAACTGCAAATGAGTCAATCCGGTCCAACCGTTGCAGAACAGATTATACTTGGGTTAGTAAAGTCTGGGCCTAGATTTTGTAAAAGCGAAATTTTGGTTTGGTTCGAATGAAGTTGTATTAGCCCACGAGAAGATAACTAAACTATTCTACACCCTTTAATTGTCTTCTTTCTTTAATTCATAAAACCCAAGTATAAAATAAACACTATTAGAGTTAATCACCAATGGATGCTTTAATATCCAGTTCTAGGAGTCTACACGAACTTGAGAGAATAAAATTTAAGACTGGCTTGTAGAAGTTTTCTAATTCTCTTGAGAACTTTTATACGAAGTATTATAGTGTTAATTATATTTGCAATTGAGGATATATAACTCATGGCTAAGATACTGTTCGTTGAAATTATATTGAACTACCATGTGACCATGGTCTCGTAGAGGTGAATCTACAACTGCATATAGCAGTGGGATAATATGGTATATTTCGTAAATAAAATATGTACAAGGTAGAAAATATCAATATTTTGCACTTTAGTTTATAATCTTCAAGTTTGTAATTTTTTTAATGGAATAAAAAACTAGTCATGCCAGCTATTTAGCAATCACGCGAAAAGGTCTATAGAAAGAACTCAGAGGTGATGATGACAATGGCATTATTACGGGAAACGGCCATTCCAAATTTGGTATATGTTCAATTTATACCCAAAAATATACAAGAATGCGAACACATACCTACAATTTCAAAAAAAAACCAAATTTCATCCTTAATTTTTTTCTGCGAAAAACTGTTACTTCCGTTAATTATGTAAAGCCCGCTAATAAACCGTAAAACATTCATACACGTAGAAATGACATGGTTTGGGTATGAATGTTTAACGGCTTATTAACGGGCTTTACATAATTAACGGAAGTAATAGTTTTTCGCAAAAAAAAATAAACTTTAGATATTTTGGGTATGAATTAAATATATGGCCAAACTTAGAGTAGGTTATGACCGTTTTCCTACATTATGACTAAACTCAAACTTGAGACTGCTTAAGAAAAATGTGTGGTTAGTTTATGAATTATAAATAGGGCTGGTGTTGATATTATTATTAGTGGTTAAATGATCAGACTTCCGAGAACGTTGGCTTTGGGTTTTCAAGTTCTTCACACTTCCACTGAACAATAATTAGGCGCGCCTAATTGGCGTTTACAATTTATCAAATATGCTTTAGTTAATTATTCATATTCTTTTCTTTAAACAGTATATTCGAATATTTCATAAATCATAATATGGTTTTATGAATAGAATACACATTTTCATCTTAATTTTAAACAAACAATATGCTTGATCATGTGGTGTACAAATACTTCCTGATCAACATGAGGATTGTTAACTTGTAATAAACGATGATAATCACATGACCCATGTTAGAACTCGACTCCGTTGTTTGAATTAAATAATTAACCGATCACCTGCTAATCAAGAAGAAAAAGAAACTATTTTAGTTTCTTTCACTTGTCGTGAGGCTGATGAGAAGTGGGTGCCGACTGTATTTTGATGGATTCATACGTGTCATAAGTTTGGCCTGTGCTTAAAAGATTTGCTTGTCCCTCAAGCACTTGCCCAACATGACACAACACAAGCTTTGTGATTGTGACTACTATATTTATTAATTAGCCTGATATTTAATCTAATTAAATTTTGTAGATTCCTCGGAACTAACCGTCACCATTACAATGGGTGCACTGAACCTCCTTTATTTTATACTACTAATGCTAGCAGCGGTTAGCCGCAATGGCTTATTCAACTACCAATCAGATACAATGAAGAGCTGAAACAATGGTAAGTTAAAAACGAAAACCATTGGCAAACCATATGTAAAGCAGCTTATAAACAAACATTTTTTGAGAAATTGTAATTAGTCAACTGTTCAAACACGTGTCACCAATTATGAATTAAAATAAATCCTTCATAAAGAAGATATTTATTGTTATCTTTTTCTCCTATTGGCTTATTACATTCGCCCTTTACTGTACTAAAAAGATATTTGTCATTTTTTCTGATCAAAGATATTTGTCATTTTTTCTCAAAAAGAAAGAAAGATATTTGTCATTAAGAAGAAAAAAAAGATATTTGTTGTGCTGCTTTTTCTTCCATTGCCAATCTGAGTCAATGCCAATAGTTATTACTCGACAAATCTTACATAGAATAATCATATAACGAAAAGTCTGAACTCTAAAAGCGCAGGACTTGACTCCGTGGCCTAGCGGACTGACTTAAGACCAGCAAGTTGCAAATTAAGAAGCTCAAACTGTTTGACCCAAAAAAGAGAAGCTCAACCTATTCGTAATAAATTCCTCTTTCTTAATCCATGTAATTCAAATTTTTATATTGGTGGGAAAATAATTATGCACCTCTAGTTATACATTGGATATATTAGTATGTTTTATCATATTCGAATGGTTTTATTCTTGATCCATGTTGGGGCACTATAAATCCCCCAAGTTTACAAATAAGTATTACATATTTACAGATATTAACAGCGACTTACAAGTATTACTCTGAGGTTATTATATAGGGCCCATCTTTGGAAAATTAGTTTTTTTTTTCTTATAATTGTCTAACCTGCACAATTAAGTTTATTTATTATTACGTTTATTATATAGCAATAGATTGCAGGCAATAGCCAACTAGCCATCTTATTTTAGATGTTTCCTACATAAATAAGTCTCACTATCAAATTATCAATTTAGTAGATCTACTCACCTTCCAACTTAATGAACATAGCAGTGAATCAGTGATACTTTTTAGACGACCACTAACACTGAATCTTTCTAAACCAGAAAAAAAAACAAAATAAAAAGATTGGCGGTTAAAAGGCTAGAAAAAGAGTGTGAGTATATTTTGTATTTGTTCCCATAGATTTTGAAGAATATGACCCAAAATCTGACAGGCTGACACATAATGGTGTTAGAGTCACTCTCCCCGCAGCTGGGAACATATTCATCACCATCATGTGCTCATTCTACTCTCACTCCCATGAACTTCTAGACTATTTTTTAATAATATTATGTAAAACTATTAAGAAAATTATGACTAATTACTAGGCATAAGTTTAGTTTTAAAAATATCAAAAACGAAGGAGGTACTTTACAACATATGAGATATTTCCATATACATGTTATATCATATTCTGGTATTCTTTTGAATCAATGGGTTTTATAAGCACGTAGATGGTTTGGCCTATCAACCAACGGTAATAAGTTTTTAAAAAAAAAAACTGATCATAAGTTTGAATCACGTTTTAATTCTAGAAAGCTGGTTCTTACTTATTAACAATGAATGGCCTACGTTCGTACTTGGTTTGAATGTTTTATTAAGATGGGGTTTATCATGGTCACAAACCGTCAACTTATTCTTATACGACTTTTTTTGTTTGTGGGACTGGACAAAGAATGCATAGTTGCACCAAATGTTAGCAAAAAAAAAGATAAAGAATGCATAGTTGTTATTATTTCTTAGGTTTTATATTTTTGAAGTAACCATTTTCAAAAACAAGCATCTACAATTTGACATAAACTATTTCTTTTTGTTGGCCTATAGTTTTATCAGCTATTTCATCAATCATGCGCCCATTGTAAGTGCCCACAAAAAGCACTCAGCTGAACCATCCTTCTCAGCCGTTGGATCAGAATCCTACAAGTTGATAAACAAACCATGGTTAAGTCACTTAACCAAATTCCCTAAATTACGCAAAAGGTCACAAACTTTCTCAATAATTACAAAAAACACCATTCATCGTCCTCACCTATAAATTCCCCTTCTGAGACTCACTAGGTTTGCCGAACCAACTATCCTCAGGGGACTTAAGAAACAAAAAAAAACTTTCTCGCCTTCTTCTAGAAACAACACCTTCTCTTCCAATTAGAGTCTCTCAAAAAAAAAATGGCGGTTACATCTTCTAGAACCAGATCAACCGCTTCTGCGCTACGCTCTCCGTCTTCACCAGGCTTCGCTTCCTCCACAAGCTCCACCTTCTCCTCCCGTACTTTCTTCAGCAACCATCATCAACCCCACAGATCCGCGTCCCCTACGCGCGTTAACCTCTTCGCATCCTCCCCCTTAAAACAATCATCGTTCCGTTACTCGATCGACAACACCAGATCCATCGCCGTTTCGAAGCCCAGCGCCAGCGGCAACAAGATCCCCGATTCGAGGAGGAGATGCATGTGCTCGCCGACGACTCACCCCGGATCGTTCCGGTGCAGTCTGCACAAGAACGTGGCGAATCCCCACGGGCAAGGCGCCGCGACGGCGGCGGCGTATCCGACGAACAGTTTGAATATGAGGAGATCGGCGATGACGAATTCTCTGGTGAGGATCGGTGGGGTTGAAGGCGAGTGGGTGAGAAGAGCGTTGACGACTTTGATAAGGCCTTCTTCGCATCAGCTGAAAAGGAGGTCTGCTTATCAGCCTAGGCCTAGTAGGCTATCGTCTATGTCGAAGGCTGATGATCTTTGATCGGGTTTGTTATTGAATCGGAGACGAAAACGACACCGTCTTGAAGTTTTTTGTTTTGTTGCGTGAAGATGAATTGTACATAGTACTTCATTTGCTATCGAAAAATATCTAGAATTGAAGAACAGTAATAGAAGTGGTTATTTAAAATTAAATGGAACAAAGGGACTTGGTTTATATTTTGAATTCCAATTTCTACATCCGGTTTGGATCGCTGACTGTGTTCGCCGTTGTTTGTTCCGTCAACGTTTACCGTTTCCGTTGACTCGTTCCGTCTGCCGTTAAACCGTCGTCGTGTCTCCCGTTTACGTGTTCCGTTGTAATTCCCAGGTATGCGTTGTTCGTCGTGTGAGGTATATGTATATTTATTTTGATTCTTCTATATTTGATTAATTATGTTTTATAATGAATTTAATCTGTTGTTGTTTTTACAGGTTCGCAGGATGTGGTAGGATACTTAGGGAAACCGTCACATTCAACATTGGTGTTTATCGACTTAAAAAAAAAATCGGACTGTTAGAAATAAAATCAACGTTTGACCCTATGTGAAAGGAGGAGAAGTTGAATAGAAGATTTGGAGCAAATTAATAATGACGAATTAAATACTTGGATTTTGGGATACGAGTTTTTGAATCAGAGATCTAACATTTGGTAAGGAGATTCCTCAGTAATGGTGATTTTGGAGCTCGAAAAAATAAAAATATTGGAAGAAATCAAGGACAAAATCAGTTTATCACCTAAACAGCTCAAAAAGGGAGATTAGGATGGTAATTAATGAAAATACCTGAAGCGATCGAGGGTGATTATGGGAAGGAAGTAAAGGTTTGCTTGAGAAAAGGACAGCTGGCTGATGAGTGGAGTACATCACAACATGAATTTAAAAGTTCAAGTAACAAATCGAGCAAAATAATATTACGTTGGGGAATCAACTAATAAAAGAGGTAAGATTGTCAGAATCAGGATATTGGCAGAGAGACGTCTTCCTTATCTGGGAGGTAGTCAAGTTGAGAGTATCTTTATGCATGATTCATAGATCTCCTCCTGACTAGGTTAATAAAAGTTGATTTGCTTTGATTTGTTGATTAGAGCGCACTATGTTCAGATAAAACTGGCAACTACTTTATTATCCTGGTAATGGGATTATCATGATGTGATAATATCATTGTCATTGAGAGTTGTTTTCTAAAGATAAGATCCAACCCACCTCCTAACAAAAGCAACAGTGAGAGGATTATCATGTAGGCTGGACCACTATATAAAATGCCAATATAATTTAAGATGTGCCATTGTTTTCTTCCCACAGTATACGTCACTTGTGGGTCTTCCATTGCTTGAGCTGTGAACCTGTGATTTTCTTATCCTATAAATTTTTATGTTTAGAGAGAAACACACAAAACTCTAAGACGTCTTTCAAAACTGGCAATGCTTTTGGCTGATTCTCTTTCAAAATGTTTTCTTCCTTAATAAAAAATAGAATTTTCTGATAAGAAAAATACGACATGATGTGGGATCGATGCTATCAGTTTCTCATCCACGAGAAAACAGCTCAGCACAAACTAAGCAACCACTATTTGTCTACTACTTTATCTGATCCTTAGCTTTAAGTTGCTAATATACGAATTAATAATGATTTTAATGTAATATGTGACATAAACTTACATTGGTATGGTACGATTGTTTATTTTGGTGATATATTCAATTAGTTTTGCACCTTGTGGCCTAACTAAGACTATCTTATAATGCATATTTTAACTGATGGCTGGCTTGTACAACCAAGATGATTGGATGAGAAATTTGATTCAGATTTCTATAGTTTATATTCATCATGTTACAAAAAAAATCATCATTTTTTGTGTGGTAAAATGGATAAACAAACATAAAAATAACAAGAACACATGCATGGTAAATCTGGAACTGCAACATATTAATAGAAGCTTACATGAAGGTACACAAGAAAATCTATATTACCCAAAATTCTATTATCTGCTACCTGGTTTGATTCACACTGGTCACTTAGCCACATTTTAAATGAAATTAATTATTTCACAGGTATAAGATCTCGTAGTAATTAGTTATTGGGCGTAAAAGGTTGTTGGTATCACACTACGGTTATTAGAAGAAAAAAAATAAAAGATAAAAGCAACCGAAATATTAGACAATCGAATAATGTAATGTATATCCCACACCACGGTTATCAGAAGAAAGAAGGATAAAAGCAACCGAAATATTAGATGATCGGATAATGTGTTGAATATAACGTCAGGCGTTGAGTACTTACATTTCATTTATCAAAAAAGAGTGAAGCAAGAAAACAAATATAGTAGGTTTTAGTGACAAGAAAATAGACGTTGGGATGTGAAAGGAGTCATTGACCCACAAGCCACATCAGTTTTATGACACCCACATGTGATGTCTGATGAGGCCACAGAGATAAGGTTTTTGTTTGTTTGGGTTTGGCCATTTTCACAACCAAATGTGAAATCCTTTTAAACGTTACGATTTTTTTTTTGGACGAATTACGTTAAGGTTTTATCCTTACATGTTACAACCATCCGCATGGATATATGATGACCTAATCGCAGCCCCTAGTGGCAAACGAACATACCCAGTTTCTCAGTTCAAATCTCAACGATTTACACTAAACGTACTTTGCGGTACGTGAGGAGACGTTTCGAGCTCAACGAGCCACCTAAGAGGTTCGATGCGTTTCACATAATACTTCACACCATTTGGCTGCGTAGGCTTAACATGAGGCCCTGGTGGTAAACGATTATAGCCTTATAGGGTATACAACAAAATCACATATTGTTAGTTTTTTTTAAAACTAAATCAGAAACCAAATATCAAAACTAATAATCTACCTTCAAATTCAGCAAAACCTCTTAACCAGTTTCGAGTGCAAAGTAGTGCTTGAACATTTTTTGGAAGAAGACGGTTTCTGTAAGGACTAATCACCCGTCCTCCAACGCTAAATGCTGATTCCGATGCCACAGTTGTGATTGGAATGCTGAGCAAATCACATGCAAGAGAAGCTAAATCGCCATAGCGCTGTCCTTGATCTTTCCAATAACCTAAAACCTCTATGTCGGTAAAAGACCTCGTATCTAGCCTAGGATCTTCTAAATACATCTCCAGATTTGTCTTCTTATTGTCTAGACCAGGCTGGATGCTCCTCTCAAGTTCAAACAGATCCTACGTTATTGTATTAAACAAGCATCACATTAGATAGATAACAATTATGATATATGAATTTATAAGCTACAAAAGACTTACATAATTCAGATCATCTTCTAATGGTGACTCAGTAAGAAGCTCATATGGAGTCGGTGTTGCTGAAGAGGTTGAAGAAGAACTCCGAAAATTAGCTCCATACTCTTCATAAAGCTTTTTCAAATTCTTCTTAACAACTTCAACCTTTTTCTCAGCGTTTCTAGGATCCACTTTGTCATAAGCTGTTCTAAGTATTTGCAGCTTCAATCTCGGATCTAAAACAGCTCCCATAGCTAGAACAAGACTGTATTCATCCCAATACTTAGAAAACTTAACTCTCATTTTCTTAGCCATCTCTTTCATTACTGGATCATCACAACTGGCATACTTCATCAGTAAGCGTTCAATTTTCCACACTTGTAGAAAATATGCATTAGCCGTGGGATATCTAACGCCTGAGAAGAACGTGGTAATAGTGCTGAAAGGCTTCAGAAACTCGCAAATTTTCTGCCCTCGATCCCACTCATCCTCTGAAGGCAGTGATTTGTAGCTCCTGTCACACTCTTTCAAACTAGTGAATGCGTCACGAAACTTCAGAGCTCTAGCAAGCATATCATAAGTTGAATTCCATCTGGTTGGTACATCTAGAGACAATCCAGCTCCACTCCTAATCCCTGCACTCTGAACACATGCTGCGAATGCTTCTATCCTTGACCCGAATGCTTTGACAAACTTAACACTCTCTCGGATATTTTCCAGAAGACCAACAGCAATTTCTAAACCTTCTTTCACTATGAGATTCAAAATGTGTGCACAGCATCTAACGTGGAAGAACTTCCCATCACACAACAACCCGTTGCCGCTAGCCATTTGAAGTCGATGCTTGAGTATCTTCTGCATACTATCGTTATAAGTAGCATTATCCAAGGTCATAGAGAAGACCTTTTTCTCTAATCCCCACTCCTTCAAACAACTAATAAGTTTGTTAGCCACTTCTTCACCAGTATGTGGAGGTTTCAACTCACAGAAGACTAGTATCTTGTTGTTCAACTTGAAGCTCTCATCAACATAGTGAGCTGTCAGACAGATATATCCCGTCATAGTAGTAGAAGCTGTCCACATATCTGAGGTAAAAGATACCCGACCCTTAAATTCTGATAACTCTTTCTTCAGCTTCTCTCTTTCTTCCTCATATCTCTTATAGACATCAGCTCCAGCAGTTTGCCTAGATATATGCTGGCATTTGGGATTCAGGTACTTGTCCCTAGCTCTAACCTTCTCGTACTCAACGTATTTGAAAGGCTGATCATGGAAAATAATGATCTCACTGATCATATCACGATCTACTTTCGGATCATACTCACGATCACCACTTGACGGAGGCTTTTTGGGACAGATTTCTAAATGTCGTTTCAAAGAAGATGTTCCTGAGGCAGATTCTGATACTAACTTCTTATCACAATGAATGCAACGACTTCTTCTTTTTCCATCTGCCTCTACTCCTACTACTACGAAATGGTTCCAAACAAGAGACTTCGCGCGTTTAGAATGACTCACAGTTTCAGTTGCTTGAACAGGTTGAGTTTCACTTTGTGCTTGTCCTTGAGTTTCTGCTTCATCATCATTATCAACCTCCATTTGCTCATTCGCAGCCTCAAGAGCTGCTAGTGTGTCAAGTGTTTGTGAATCCATCCTGAAAAAACATTAAACAATCATAAAATTTAAGCTATTATTTAATCTGGTGAGGGAGATTGGAGAAAAACTAGAAATGATTTTAAATGTGCAGTGATAACAATATTTCATTTTTTAAACACACAAACAGTGAAAAAAGACAAAGACAACAATATCAATCGCCACATGTAGACTTTTCATGACAAGTAAGAAACTTGGTAACCATGAAATTAAAGCTTCTACTACGTGCAAAGTTTACACTGTAAACCATAAACACACACACAAAGACAACAATTTCAGTCACCACAAGTCACCAAAAAAAAATCTAAAGAACTCACCGGAGATATGATTACGAGCCGTAGAGAGGACTAAAGAATAAGAAGCGTGAGACTGTCTCACTGAGACACAATGGAGAGAACGAGGAGGAAGGTAATCACGTACGGACCTTCTTCTGGTAACCGCTTTGACTCCTTTCGTTGGGGCCTAAACCAATTAGGATAGAATCAATGGTTAGTCAACCAGATTCTAAAGTTATCAGAATCAAAACAGAAAACCCCATTTCGAAATCTTACCAATGAACCCAATCTAGAATGAATCGTCCCAAGAAAGCGTGTCTAATTTCTAGATCAATGTTTTGTGGCTGTGGCCACGGGAGAAACAAAAAATTAGGGTAAATTATGATATAAAACGAAGTCGTTTCTGTTAATTTTTTTTTTTTTAAATACCCATCGGGTACCCGAAGCCCGACAGTGTAAACCCGATAGGGTAATAAACAAAACAAGACCCGCCCAACAAAAACCCGCGAGTTTTAAAATCTAAAAGTACGGGTTTTGGGTTTCAAATATCAACCGGGCTTCGGGTACCCTATGGGTAAAAACCCATTATTAACATCCCTGATTATAGGGTATACAACAAAATCACATATTGTTAGTTTTTTTTTAAATCATACCACATAAGTGTAGTAGGACCTTAACTTCTGGATATAAGGGATAACATTTATTTGGTGTCATTACTAAATGAATGGTGAAATATTGCAACTTTCTAATCTATAGAGCAACAATCTAAAATAATCTTAACATTTAAATTTATACCATTACCATATTACTAACTATTAATCATTTGGTTAGGACGAAGTTGGATGAAAAGTCGTTCTAACTGCGATGGTAGAATCTCACCGAGCAAGAAACGTTGGGATTGTGGTTGCTATGCAAACAAGGCTGGTTGTTCATGCAAAGCGATCCTGTCTTTTGCACTGTTTTCATTCTTGACCTCGAGGTGGATCGGTCTCATCTCTTTCTTCACTGACTCCACTTTAAGGATGCGTATCAACGATGTACGGATTTTTCTAGTTTATATATGAGCAGAGTTTAACGAAGTAGCTTTTTTCTTTGTCAACTTAACGAAGTAGCTTATAATTGGTTATTTGGTTCTTTTTTTTTATTATTTTTAAGAGAGGTTCAATTAGATGTATTATCATAATCTCCTTGTCCTTGTTAGATTTTTTTTTTTAATCTTTATCATCTAATTGTCAACTTAACGAAGGCATCACAATCTCTTTGTTAGATTTTTTTTGTGCAATCAACCGAGGCATCACAATCTCTTTGTTAGATCTTATTTTTTTTGTGCAATCAACCGAGGCATCACAATCTCTTTGTTAGATCTTATTTTTTTGTGCAATCAACCGAGGATTTCTGCTTGTGTTTTGGTGGTCAGAAATTAGTCACTAATACTGAGTGCATTGGAAGTTATGGTCTGCAGGACGGTGATTGCGGTTTTATAGCCAATCTTCCATCTCACTTTTCATGATACATGATAAGAGGTCAAACCGTCAAAGCAGGAGCGAGACTCGGTACAAAACAAGATGCTGTTACTAAATTGTTTCAGGTAAGGAAGGCTCTGTGAAAGGTTTTACACATTCAATTTTGTAATCACAACAAAATGATTTGAGGAACATGTTCTTTTTTTTTTGACAACTGAGGAACATGTTCTATTACAAAGGATAGTAGTATGTTCAGTGGAAGCTTATACAATGATCAGTAGTACAGATAGTGCCTTAAACAAAAAAAAAAACAAAGTGGAAAAACATAGCTTTTGGCAGAACACACAAAAAAACAACTCCTAAGAGATGTAATGGCGACTAAGAAGATACACCGCCACTGCCAAAAGCTCTACATAGGGAAAGATAAAGGCACTACCATCACAAACCTAAACCAAAGAACAAGTACTCTCACAAGAACATAGAGAGACAACAACAACAACAACAACTACAAGACTTAAACTCTAACAAGATCACCAGAACTCAGTAACAAGATTCCCAAGAACACAACAGTTGTGGAAACAGGCTCAAGAACCTGCCAAAAAATTTGCAAAAAAAAACAGCTGCTGCTTCCTGGGAAAAGAAACTAAAGTTCTAAGGTGAAATCTAGTAAAGTATATCACACCTCCATAGCTGTTCCAGAAGACTATCCACAGTGCTGCTACTGATCCTACCACACCTCTGAATGTTCAATCCCAAGAGCGTGCGGCCGAGTTTCTGTATACACGCCTTGCTTTTATCCGTGATCCCAGAGCAGCCACCAAGAGAAAGAACCTGAAGATTCAAGTGGTTGGGAGAAGACGCCAACGCCTTGATCCCATGATCTGATACCAAAGTGTTTGACACGTCAAGGTCATTCACTGAGTAGCAGTTCTTGGATACTGTGACAAGGCTTGCATCAGTGATGTTCTTGCACCCATCAAGGCTAAGAGACTCCAACGTGCTTCCGTGGGAGAAAGATACTGCAGAGACTGCGTTGTCTGATACATTAACACATCCGTTTAAGTTCAACTTCACTAGACCAACGTTGTTGCTCTGAAGCAAAGAGAGGACACCAGCGTCTGTAACTCCGTTTAATCCACAAAGCTCAACGTCCTGAAGCTGATGGCAGAACTTCCCTAAGAAGGTGAGACTTGCATCTCCAAAGCCAGGACAGCAACGGACTGATAAAGACCGCAAGGAGCTGGTTGATGTAAGATGTGATTCTGAGTTCAAGTCTTGGATCCCCAGACAGTTAACCAAAGAGAAAGCCTTCAACTTTTCGCCGCAGTTCATTAGAAACCCCAAGAAACCAAAGTGGTTGATCCTGTGGCACTCCTCAAGCTTCAAACTCTCCAGCGCCAACGCAGATTTCGCCAAAGAGACAAGTCCTTTGCCGGAAACAAGCAGACACTTGTTCAAAGAGACATGCTTCAGATCAGGACAGCCACTTCCAACAGCTTCAACCCCAACATCAGTCATCCCTCTACACGAGGTTACTGACAAAGACTTCAACTTCTTCATCCCTTTAGCATTCCCCATGACCCAAAACCCTTTCTCATTCACTCCTTGAAGCCCACTAAGCACAAGCTCAGTAACCGCAACTCCATAGTGTCCAAGAACAGCAAGAGACAAGCCCGTCACGTTAACCATCTGAAGCTTCACTTTGGTCAAGTAAGAACCAGCTTGCGCCAAGAGGAACGCAACTCCTTGATCTCCAACGCGAGGACAGCTCCTCAAAGAGATAGATCTCAGACTACTACACCCTCTCGCAACCGCCCTTAACCCCTCGTTGCCAACACCAGAGCAAGAATCAATCGTCAGATCATTCAGATTCCGACAGCTCTCGGCGACTGCGACCAAACCCTTGTCTGTCACTCCAGGACACCGCGAAAGGTCGAGTCTTTCGAGCATCGGACAACACCGCGCGATCTCGGACAAACCTTTATCACTAACCGCAGGGAGATTCCAAAGAGACAGAGACTTAAGAGAAGGACAACCATATGCAATTGACTCAATACCAGCGTCTGTGACTCTACTCTCAAACCCACTCCCGCGGATCTGAAGCTTCCCTAACCCGCCGCGGGATGATGTCCCGACAGAGATAGCTGCAAGCCTCAAGTCCGTAGCTTTGTTACCTTCCAAGCTCCTTGACAAGAACCCTTCACTCTCCACTTCTTGAAGAGACTCGTTCGCTTTGATGCTAGTGAGAGTGTTGAGCCAATGCTTGGAGACGCAAGCGCACGCGCTTCTTTCTTTACCAGAGGGTAAGCGTCTAAGGATCTCGAATAGGCACTCGTCGGGTAAAACTTCGATTGAAGTTTGCTTTTGGTTAAAGCTACTGTAGAGTGAGGGCGCGGCGACGCGTAGTCTCTTGCGCGGTGGGAGATAGACGCCGGAACAGCTCCCTGTAGATAGATACATTGATCCACCATTGAAAAATTCTTCATCACCTGTGATTAAAACAAGTAAAAATCAATACTTTTAACGAGAAACAGAGCACATTCACGAAACAGAGCACATCCGCGAAACAGAGAGTAACGAGATCAAACTTTAGAAGTTAACCAGAAGTTTAATTAAGAGATTGAAGAGCGTACCACTAAAGCTGAAGATCCCAGACATGATTCGAAGAGGACGAAGACGACGATGAACAGAGCAGAGACGGTGTTGAATTGAGGTCGAAGAAGAGTTAAATTCATGAAACGGAGAGGAACCCTAGAGGAATAGGGCAAAAAGGAGAAGAGGGTTTTCAGAAAGATTCGAACTTTTTGAGATATGAGAGAGAGAGGAGGGGAAACTGTGGAAGGACTTATGGGGAAGATGATGGAGGCTTACGGTGGGGGTTAATGTAGAGGATTAAAAACTCTTTAAGTTCAATGTATACACCCGCGAAAGTCGGGTTTCTTCTCAACCTTCTTTGTTCCCAGACAGGCCCCACCGAAACCAATTGTAATTATATTATTATTTTTAATTTTTCCGACCAACTAAACATTATTATTGATATTAATTTAATAAAACAGGATAATTTATTTCATAAAGTTCGTAAAGGTTGACGAAAAACGCTGAATACATTGAAGGAATAACATAGAAATGTCGAATACATGCATTGTTGACAAAAATTGAAATTGAGAGGTCGACTTCGTTGAATTTTTTTCTTATATTATATTGTTTTGGTTGGAGGAATTTTTAAAACATGACTGTAGCAACATTATTTATTGTTTATTTGAAAAATAGTATCAAATGTTGGGTGTCTTGTAACATGTTTTTTTTTAAAGGAAAATAATGTTATATTTGAGGATAGCATAGTCTAGATCCATGCTAATCTTATATTTGACAAGTTCAACATTTGAAAATCTTCGATTTATGAATCATTTGAAAAATAAATAGAGCATATGTGTAGAATATTATATCTTTTAGAAAATATATATTATATTTTTAGTTAAGGAGTTTCTGGACAAAAAAATTCAAGGGATTTGTTTAGTCATAGATTTTACAATAACATAATTTCAAACAGCATAAATCACTGTTATTCAATAATTGATTATAAATTTGGATTACATTTGATGTTATTAGATATGATATTAATTAAGGTAATCAGGGAACTGTGTGGTTGTAATTAATTAACTCTCCATTGTCCACCAGACAATTTCTAATCAACTCTCCATTGTCTACCAGACAATCAATCTCTGAGCTAAAGTTTTCATTACTAAAACCCATTCTATCTCTTACTAAAAAATATTAACTTTTTTCTGCATAATAAAATAGACTTAATCTTTTATATTTTCTATATACACACTTAACTCTAAACCTATAAATCGAAAGGTTAAATAAAAACTCGATCTTAGTCTCTTAACCAATATAAAATGGTTTGTTCGATAAGAAAAAAAACCCAACCTATCTCCATCATGTATACTAATAACAACTTAGTTAATTACAGTTAAACGCTTAGTTAGTTGAGTTGCTTATGATGTTCATGTACTGCATCCAGTCATGTGTTATTACTAGTTGCATCATCATTAATCAACAAGTTGTGAAAACAAAATAAAATAAAATGCTGGTGAGGTTATAAAAGAAGAACACATTGAAGGAGAATCGTTCGAGTACATGCATTGTTGACAAACCCATTATTTGGTTTGATTTAAAGTTGTTGACAAAGCATTGGAAGTTTGAGTCCTTTGAATTTCTATAGATTTTAAATTGAAGGTATTAATGTATAAGCACTGAATATTAGTATCTGTTTAATCATAAATCATGTAATCTATATGTTAAAAGGGAAGAAATCTTTAAAATCTACCTATAAAATATTACTGCACTTTTTTATTAACTGACAATATTTTTGGTCTAGCATAATATTTCCCTAATTATCTCCAACTATACTGTAGTATTAAAGCTCTAACTATATGGTAGTATTAAAGCTATTATCCATTCATATGCATTTAATATGCATTTAATAGTATAACACATTAAATAATTACATTTTCTGAGTATATTGATGATCGTAGCAATCACTTATGTTTCCATGAAATTCATATACATTTAATAGTATAGATATCACATCAAATAAAACCGATTATCTATATTATTAAAGTTGAAGTACACATTATGATTGTTTGGCAATATGGATAGTAATTAAAAAAATAGTACTGTTTGAAAACATGGATAGCAGTAAGTTAGAAAAAAAAAATAATCTATATTATTAAAGTTGAAGTACACATTATGATTGTTTGGCAATATGGATAGTAATTAAAAAAATAGTACTGTTTGGAAACATGGATAGCAGTAAGTTAGAAAAAAATAATAATGGGCTTATGCTACTAAAAAAATAATGGGCTTATGCTACTAAAAAAATTGAAAGTCCATTACATCATATTAAAAAGTAATAGATCTATGTTACTTGATATATATATTCAAATCAAAATAATAATTTAAAATTAATTTATATCAAAAATTCATTCAAAAATTTACATATATTCAAAATTTAATTTTTACTAACATATTTTCCAATAACTATTATAAAAATGTTTTCAATATATATAATAAAAATACAATACAAAGCCCAATTTCAAACACCAACTTAAATTATAGTTTTTATATTTCACATTAAATTTTAAAATATAATATATTTGATTATTTATATGATTGTACGTATAAAATATTATTAATTATAAGAAAACTTATTTGATGGTACGTATAAAATACGATTAATTATATGATAACACATATTTTGTAATCTATGATAACACATATAGTATATAATAGTGATTAGGGATGGGCGTTCGAATTCGTTTTCGGATCTTTTTGGGATTTCGTGTTCAGATCTTTTTGGGATTTCGTGTTCAGTTCAGATCTTTGAAGATTTGGTTCTGATTTGGATAACCAATTTAAATAGGTTTGGTTTAAATATTTGGATAGAGAATTAATAATTATTTAAGTATTTTTGGAGTTTTGAGTATTTTTTAACTATTTAAGATATTTACGTTTAATTATTTGTATATATTTTCAAGCATTTATGCGAACTTAAAAGTATCATATATATTTTGGATGTTTTTATATATATTAAATCTAAAACTAATTAATATATATATAAGTATATAAATCTATTTTGGATACCCAAATTAATTCGGTTCAGATCGGATTAGGTTTCAATTCTTCAAATACCAACATTTTGAATAGTTCAGATATTTAATCCATTCCGTTTCGGATTTAGTACTACTTATTCGGATTGGGATTAGTTCGATTCTTCGAATTCGAGTTTTTTGCCCAACCCTAAATAATAACATAAAAAGCAAATAGCATCATATTATTTTAAAAAATACACCCGCACGGACGTGCGGGTCAAAATCTAGTATATATTTAATAGTATTACACATCAAATAAATACCATTTCTATATATGATAGCAATGATTTTTTATTACCAGCCAAGCTCTATAACTTCTGGTTTTTCCTCTTCAACCTACATCATTAGTAAAAAACAATAAACAACCTATAACATAGTCTTCGAATTACAAAAAAAAAAACATAGTTTTCAAATCTCAAAATTAAAAATTCAACCAACGAACACCATAGTGTCTTCTCAAAACTATTTGAATAATTTTATACAAACTAGGACTTTGGCTACAAATAAATAAATATTATTATAAAATTAACTTCGAATCTAAATTAAAGAAAAGAGATAAATTTTATAATACATTAACACTAATAAAAATAAAATAATATTTAAATATAACTACAAATTAGATTTTATAAAATATTTCATGTGATACACTTCTTCTCTAAAATATTTTATCACTTAACATTATGGTTGTTATGCAATAATGTAGGCCTATATTGGGTTTGGATCTGGTTTGGTTAGAGTCTATAATTCAAATATCTATAAAATATATGTAATTTTGGTACAAATAGGTTCGGATCAGTTCAGGTATTTAGGACCACAAAAGATTCAAAGTACTTGAAATCCTTAAAAAGCTAAAACACGAAAATCTAAACAAATACCTGAAAATATTCAAATACTCAAAAACCAAAATTATCTGAAGAACCATAAATATCCAAAGTTTTATTCGAATACCCGAAATATAATTTTGAAATTTCACCGAAACCCGAAACTATAACCGAAAATCCGAATCTAAAACTTAAAAATTTCTATAATACTCAAAACAATTTGAAATACCCAAATATACATAATATACATAAAATATTCAAGTATTTTGGGTACCCGACTCGAACAGAGATCTGCGGGTCCAAAAAAAAGCCAATTTGTAGTTTACTCGATTTCGGACCCGAACATGTATTTTCGTGTTGGTTTCGGTTCAGTTTTTTGGATCCAAAAAAAATGTTTATGCCTAAGAGACAATTCATAAGAATGTACATACAAAATCTTACATAAAGTACTTCATAAATTATATATTTTTAACAAATTTTTTTATTCGATATAATACGGCTTTAAAATATAAAAAATCATAGAAAATTAATTCATATCAAACTTTGTTTATAATCAAACGAAACCCGCGTTCGCGGATCAAAATCTAGTTGATATTAGTACAAGATGTAAACCTAGAATACAACTTATATATGTAACTAACAACAAAATATTATTATTATTATTGTCACTAATAAAGCAGAAAGAGAAATAAACATATATTATTTCGTAAGGATTGCCAAAGACATGTCAAATGCATGCATTGTTGACAAAACATAACACTATCATATAGTATTATTTTAGTTGGATAAGCTTTGAAACATGACTGTTACAACAGTGTATATTATTTGAAAATAGTATCAAATGTTGGATGTCTCGTAACATGTTTTTTTAACGATGTATATAACATAGTCCAAATCCATGTTAATCTTATGTTTGACTAGTCCAAGTTTCGATTTATGAATCAATTTAAAAGAAACACTTGTAGAATATGGAGTTTATTTTACTAATTTTTTTTTCAAAACAATTATTGAGTTTTTGAGCAGAAATGGAGTTTGGTCATAGATTATACAAGAACATTATTTCAAATAACATTAAATAATTGATTATAAATTTTGCATTAAAAGTGATCTTATTAGATATGAATATATGATATTAATATGGGTAATCATGGAGTTGTGTGAGTTTAATCAACTCTCCTTCGGTCCTTCCCCCCTGTTAATGGGGTGTAAGCTTCTACTTATGCAATGAAATTTCAGTTTTTCCAAAAAAAGAATATCAACTCTCCTTTTGTCCGCCCAATCTATCTCTGAGCGAAAATATTCGTTAGAACTAATAATAAGTGAAAGACGATAGACTTAGTCTTTAGTATTTGCTATATACTAATATACACACTTAACTCTAAACCTATAAATCCAAAGGTTAATAAAACCTATATCGGTTCTCTTAACCAAACTCAACCGGTTTGTTCACTAATAGAGAAACCCAACAAATTTCAATCATGTATGCTAATAACATCTTAGCTAACTGTTAAACAATTAGCTCGTTGAGTTGTTTGTTATGCTTTTCACGTAATTAGATATGTTATTATCAATAGTGTAATAAACAAGCTATGAGAACACAATAAATCTATAATGCTGGTAAGGTTTTAAGAGAAGAAAAGAAAATAATATTATTGTTTGAAAGCGACGAAAATGATGGTTAAAGTTTGACAAAAATATATTGAATACATTGAAGGGAGAGTTGTTCGAGTACATGAATTATAGACAACCCATTTTTTTGGTGTGTTGACAAAGCAGAGAATTGGAAGGTTGAGATCTTTGAATTTTTATATATTTTTAGTTTGAAAGAAAAATAACATGATTGTAACACCTTTGTGACCATATTTTAGTTTTGTTTAGGGAAAAAGGAATATCTTTGACTCTATTCATTCATCTGTTGCAGTTGTTATATGGCAAATGAATGTTCAGTTTTTCAGAACTTGCCTTGTGCTGCACAAGTTGTACTCTGCTATCTCTCGTTTTTTGTGTCTCATTCATCGTACCTGATTTCATTATGTGATCATTCCAAAGTGAGATCGTGTTATATATAGTATTCAGTATTCATAGATGGATACGTATTATTATATCCAAGCGAGGAAACCAAGGATGATGCTGAGAATGACGTACACGACAATGAACAAAGTCATTTTTGTAATAGTCACACATTTACAATTTGAAGAGAATTAACTTTCTCGCCAACCATACCAATAATTGATTTTGGTCAGATTCTTAAGAATCGGTAGGATACATGCTACGGCCCAAGAAGCCATAATCCACAAATTATTTTCTATCAAAACTTATTCATATACCCAGTGTCCTTAATAAAAATGTCAATTTCCCAAATTATCTCTAATTATATATCATCGACCTGCTTACTTAGAATAGACCGGAATGAGCCACATACATTGGTTTAAATATCATACAATCCTGAGTATTACAAATCAAGTATTAACACATACCAAATCAATCATACAAGCCCTCTTGCTCCTACAGACCTTTGGTTAATATTGACTGATCCTATTATTTTGTATTCATCATCAACTGCATAGAGATAAGAACTATATATATATATATATATTCAGAGAACTTGAATATAGTTTTTATGGGCTCAGTATATTCAAATGAGTAGACACTGAAACCATGTCCGGCTGTCCGCTATGACGTGATGAAGCGTATTTATCCTTGTGCCTTGTTTTCTAAAGCCCAAATAAAATGTAACCTTCCAAGTGGTCCCTTCCATTAAGGTTACACGCAAAAACTTCTCGTTTTTTCTCGTACGTCGACATCAAAACTCGGATCTCAATACTGTCCGTACTCAAAGATATTTGTTGCATCAATTATTCTTCCAATAACATAAATCGTGTTCAAAATTTACCAAACTACACAGTAGAGAGGGTTAATTGAAAAATTGATTTTATGTAGAAACATTGATTTTCCTCATAAAACCTTGTATATTCTCAAATTTAAGGGATTGTAAAATTACATCTAGTATGTCTAGAGGCTGTCTCAGTTTATATCATGTTTTTTTTTGTCACATCCTTATTTATGTATTTATATACTTTTTGATAGTATCACATAACTGGGACATTTGGCATAAGTTGGTGAATTCATTTATGTAAGGCTATGGTTTTTTTTTTTTATAACACATTTAAGCCTAAGGTTTAAAATAGTTCTCTGACGTCTTATTTAGGTTTGTAACATTGAATGCACAACTTACAACTAATTCTCCAAATATCAACGTTACCGCCCGACTCACCGACAATTCTTTAGTTTTTTTCATTACCTAATTATTTAGTTATATTATCAGAAGATGTTTCAAAAAAAAATCAGAAGATGTTCATTTACAAATATAACAAGATTGTTCTTTTCAGTAACAACTACAAAGATAATTTTTTTAATAAAAACTTGATTAATGTACTAGCGCTAGCTAGTCTACTACATATATAAGGACATCAGGGGATATGTAGGACGTACTCCTAGTTAATTCGAGGGAAATAGGTGTGATTTACACAATCTTAAAAAATTGTTTTAGAACACTAGCATTTGTTCTATAGTTTTCACATTTATACCAAAAAGTATATATTTTATACTTGGACTGAAAATCATGTCATATACTAATGAATATTTTTTGCTGTCGTTGTTGTTGTTGTATTTATATATCCATCTCTAAAACGAGAACCAAACTCCGTAATTTACCTATATTTTGGAGAGTACATATTTTTTGGGTTTTATAAAGTAATCTACAAGTTTTAACCACTCTACCTTGGTAGAATTATTCAAACTTGTTTTTCCAATACTTATTTTTATTCACATCAAGCATGAGAACTTAGAGAAGAGTAGACTGGAACTACAAAACTATATTGGAACATAGTATATTTATTACCCCATGTAAAATGTGAGGGGGGGGGGGGGGGGGGGGGCAATAAATAACAGAAAATTAAGTAGAGAGGACTTGCAAAAAGCAGAGAGTTAAGTGAGTAGTTGAAGATAGAGAGGCCAGAAAAGAGGAATCTCTCTCTCTCTCTCTCCCCTTTGCTGATTCAGGTTAGAAAAACACAGAGAAACTAAGAGCCCTAATTTATAACATCCAAATGGTACACTCCAAGAAGTTCAGAGGTGTCCGCCAGCGTCAGTGGGGTTCTTGGGTCTCTGAGATTCGTCATCCTCTCCTGTCAGTTCTCTCTTCCTCTTCCTCTCTCTCGAACAAAAACATTCACACACACACACACACATATATATATGTATATATATACTGGTTTGCAGCATCGATAGATATTCTTATATCAATTATCCCTGAATTCATTCATTAACATATTTAATTTTGTTCATACTTGTAAAGATTCATGCAACTAATACGAACATGTGTTTTCATTAAGATCGCTTCCTCAGCTTCGTCCAATTAAGAGACCACATTCATTAATGTTTAGAATGTGTACAATACACGAAACCGAAGGCTTTTTCCTATTGGTGTGATAGCGTGACTTTTCCTATGTTAGTTGATGGCTTGATGTTTAACTTTGGTGTAATGGGGTGTTTATAAGTGTAATTTTGTGTTTACATAAATTGATCATAAGTGCATTATAATCTATGCGTATCATATATCATAAATGTATAATCTTAATTCCTAATATTATATATACACTTCTTTTTCATTTAGTACCTCTTTGGCTATTTAAGTCTGTTTATATAGTAATAATTAATATATAAAGCATATTAGGTATACGGTACATCCTTTCATTAATAACTGAAACAACCTTACTAGTAAGAAATTTGGTAAGGAATGAACACTACTAAAGACCTTTCTCAAAAAGAAAAGAAGTCTACTAGAAAAATGTTTTACATGTTCTTATGGTCAGTAACGTACACTGTTATATAGTTCATATGGTGTGTGTTTTTCCTTTTTAATATTTACTTGTAATCAACACATCAACATCACAAGTATTGATACTTCTAAGTTAGTTATTTAATTATACGTGTTTGTGTGATCAGGAAGAGAAGAGTGTGGCTAGGAACATTCAACACGGCCGAAGAAGCGGCTAGAGTCTACGACCAAGCCGCTGTTCTAATGAACGGCCAGAACGCAAAGACCAACTTTCCCGTCATCAAATCCAACGGTTCGGTTTCTCCGGACGTTAACACTCCGTTATCGGAACTCCTAAACGCTAAGCTAAGAAAGAATTGTAAAGACCAGACACCTTATCTGACGTGCCTCCGCCTCGACAACAACAGCTCGCACATTGGCGTCTGGCAGAAACGCGCCGGATCGAGTTCAAGTCAAAACTGGGTCAAGCTTGTTGAGCTCGGCGACGGTGTCAGCGCAAGTGCCGGTGATACAGGGACTAATAAGCTGAAGAAAGGAAACGACGACGTTGAGGAAGAAGATCAGATGTCAATGCAGATGATCGAGGAGCTTCTTAACTGGACATGTCCTGCTTCTGCATCCGTTTCAGGTCTTAGTTAGATATTTATAACAAAACAAAAGGAAAATGATTAAATGCTTTCCAAGTAAATGATTATCTAATGATCAAAATAAGTATACATCTACGTAAACATTTGTTCGAATATATATAATATTGTATGTATAAGTTTGTCTGCATGTATTCTGTATACGTTATGACTAAAAAAATTTATTTTAAAGAATTGATCATATTAATCATGTGGAATTATCGTCGACATGATATAATTACTACACAGAGGAGAACGACTAGACATGATAAGAAGGTACAAATTAAAGGACAGATAATTAATTGGTTAGCTAAAGAAGAGTGAAAGCTAAATGTGAAAGAGACTAGTCACTCAATTTAACCTGCTAATTGTGATTCGTATGTCTAGTGATTAAGTATATTATTCAGGCTTAAGTGGAGACTAGGTGTCAATGAATTATTTATATTTATTATATATTATATATTTGTATTAAGAATTTAATTTTAGGTTAAATTTTGATGAATTTTAAAAATTAGATATCAAAAAGTATGAAATCAGGCAAATTTGTAAATTTATACTAACATCATTATTTGACTTAACCGATTTACACCAATTTGGTCCAAATTAGACCAATTTAAACAGATCTTAATTGATTTAGAACATGTTAAACCAATTTGAACTGTTTAAATATGATTTTTTTTTTAAATCGTTTAGATAGCAAATCAGTAATATTCTAAATTATTATTGATTTGCCGTCTAAACTTATTACTATGGTGATTTGCCCTCTAAACCTATTTCTAGAACATTTGAACATTTGACGGCAAATCGTTTGTTACTGATTTGTCCTCTAAATCTATTTTTAGAACATTTGGCCTACCATGACGAAGAAAGCTTTTACTATTTTCGTGCTTACTATGGTGCGGAAAAAATTCTCGTCCCGTGCTATTTAGTCTTTGTTATAACTATGCTAGTTTTAAGAGAGTAGCACACTAGCACATAAAATAAGTGTCTAGATCGCTAGCCCCAACCCATAAAGTGTTTATCATCATTAAATGTCTGTTCCTCAAAAAAAAAAGAAGAGTGTTAGAGCATCTCCATCAGCTCACAAAGTATTTTTTTATTATTTTTTTTACTGTTTGATTTTTGTTTTAAAAATAAAAATAAATAAATAATTAATCGGACCAATCGCGGGCTGTCACGTGCCGTGGAACCCGCGCTACAGTGATGAACCAGGTTCACTGGAAAGAACTGGAGAGAAACAGATTCATCACTATTCATTATTTTAATATTTTTTTTTTTTTGGAATCTGTGTGAACATAAGTTCACTAATGGGGGTGGTCTTATGTTTTAAAAATATAAATTACAAAGTTCAGAATTTATGGATATAGACATATATTGAGAATAATTCTTTAGTTGTAAACATTTTATGATATGATTTGCCGAAAAAAGAATTCAAAGATTTTATTCTTTATTTGTATTATCACTATCTATGAGATTATTCTCCTTCGCACTTTCATACAGGCTATATGCTCTATCTTGGCCCTGTGAGTTACCACAGGCACTTACATCTTCTGAGACATCATTTGGTAGTCAAACGTCAGAAAATAAATCTAATTTTTTTCTTACAAATGTAGAATTGTAGTATCAGAACAGACACAACAGTCAGATCCTGACATGACTTTGTACTGAATCTTGCAATAGATTGAACTACTTGCTTTGGTAAAGGAACTAGAACTATTAAAAAATTATTACAATCTCAATGTCAAATTTATATTTGGTTTTACAATTTTCACATGAGATGGCATGAAAAAGCAAAACTTACATAGAGAACTATTCCACCACTGAAGAGACCAAAAATGATGTCTGAAACAAGGACTGGTCACCTGATGCAAGTGTTGAAAGCCAGAGAGATGTTCTGACTTGGTTATGTCTCTTTTGGTCACATCAGGAGAACTCAACGCCAGGTTTCATCTTGAGAAGAGTGTTGTGACACTTTCAGGAGATGTTAGTGTTGCCACTCTTTTAAACTGTAAACAGAATGAAACCAAACTCATTGTCAGTTTATGCTACTCTCTCTTAAACACTCAGGAGATATGAGCAACAAAACATACCTTTTCTTGGTTGTACTTGTTCCTAATAGCAACAAGGATGCTTCCACTTGTGTTGAGCTGCAAATCCTCCATTGCAAGCACTGTGTTCTTAAGAGCAGGCGTCTCATATCTAGTATAGTGCTGTAGAGTTGAGTTCTGTAAGCAATAACATTCACATAAGCAAAACTCAGTAATGAAGAATAAGTTAAAAGCATTTCACAGTCAAGTAATGTGAGCTCACCCAAGGATGCTTAGATTGGTCTAGCGTCCATCTTGCTAAAAATACAGCTGAGGCAGCAATTAGAGACGGTAAGAACCTTAGAAAACTATATTCCACAAGAGTTAACTCTGCAAGATAGTTTGCTAAGGACTTCATTGACTCCATCTCAGTGTGGAGAACCTGATCAGACGCTTGAGCAGCTTGAATGAACCGCCTGAAACGCAGAAGAAGAAAATGACTTTAATATTACATACTGTTTTAGACTAAAGGTAAATGTAGCGTTTAGTGTTTTTTACCTGAGAAACGTTTTGGTGGTGGGAACTGATAACCGAAAGTGCAGAAAGTTTAAAACCTGAGTTTCCATGGCCACAACTTCGAGTCTTGTGTATGTATTGTCTGTAATGAAGCAAAACTCTTCCAACCTTGGTGCACATATCTCTTCATACTTCCTTCAGTGACTCAACAAGAAGAATGTTTTAGTTACTTCACTTGTGCTAAACTCATTGCAATGTGAATGTTAGAAGTGGGAAACTCACGAGGCTATTAGCATGCAAGTGACACCAAGCAGCTGGAGCCTACGCTTTTCAATGTAATTGTTGGACAGGAACCGATCAATAAGGTTCACTGCAAGGTAAAGCGTATCTGAAGCCAGCTTATACTCTTCAGAAACCTGCAAAGAAATAGCATTAATAGAGGTTCTTACTCTTAACAAATGCTTTGAAGTACTAAGTACCTCCACAAGCCAATCAATGAGAATCCCACGCATGCTTGGACTGATATCTCGCTGGACTTGGACCATATAGCTAGTTGAAGGTCTTTGATCAAGCTGTACAAAAAAAAAAAAAAAAACAGAATCTCAGTATATATGTCATCATCTAATGGAAAGATAGAATAAGACATTATTTAGTTCAAACCTCTGCAACATGAAAACTGTCATACATATTTACAGCATATAAGCTACAAAACTTGGGATCTTGGTCACTGGAATCAATATCAACAGGCTTAAGATATCCTGTGACATCATAACCGTTTTCTTCTGCAAAATCCAGAGTAAATATTTGAGAAAACATACAGTTTGTTATATACTTCATTTAACATGATTCTCTGATATGTTTTGAAATATGATTATATGGTTTATTATATTTTTCAGCATTTTTTTATTTCATTAGTTCAATTCCTTACTTTGATCTCCGTCTTTGGAGTTTGTAGCAGATTCAACCATCCTAATCTTTGACAAATCTTCTGCTAGTTTCGATTTTTCGGCATCCACATCTTGTTCGCTCTTGCTAGCCTGTCACACGTTGAAGAGCAAGAACGCAGTTCAAAACGCCAAAACCTCTCTAGATTCTTGGATGGTTATACGTATCACATCACTATATATCAATAAGAAGGTACTTCTAAGGAATGGGTTACCTTAACATTGTTCCCATCCAAACAGGCCAAAGTGTTAGTCACATCCTTGAGCACCGCACGTCTCTTATGCTGACAAACTCTTGTATCATCTGATGCCATTCTCTTTTTAAGCTTTGGTTGCTGTTTAAAAACGGGTTTCGATGGAGATATCGATGTTCCTAAGGCCTTAGCTCGTGATCTCGTGACTCTCACATTCCCTTGTCGTGTTTTCGCAGTAGAGATTGTTTCTTTGTTAGCTTTAGGTTGCCTTGAAGAACCTCTGTTCATGGTTTTATAATTAAAAAAACTCTCAACAGGTTTGCCAAGCCTGCAGAACGTAAACATAATTAAAAAAAACTTAAACTGAGAAATTAGATTATTATAATGAAGTCTATGTTCTTCATCCTTGGACATAAGTACCATAAGTAACCAAACCTATTGATCATTGTATTTCTTAACATTTCCACGAAAATAACAAGAAGAAAAGAGAAAGCAGGAGAGCGATCACTGTCTGAAAACATAGACAGACCAATCATGAAACAGAACAATCTAACAGATCCATAAACTTCAGACAACGTGGAGAAGTGAAGATACCTTCAGATCATGAAACACGAAATTGCGAATCCCCAATGGCTAAGAGAGTTGTTGAAATAGGAGGAGGAGGAGGAGGAGCGGGATTCTATGATCTTGTTCGAATTTTCTATATCAGAAATAAGAAAATAAATAAAAGAAAAGAAAACTAACGATTTGAACAGTTGTCAGATTATTTGAGAGTGTCAGAGTGATATCTGACACTTTGACGTCTGGTCCGTTTCAGTAAATTTCCTTTTTCTAATTTGAAGTTAAATAAAATAATCAGCCGTTACGCGCCTATTCTTCCGCGTCTGTTCTGCTAATGATAATACCGTTCTAAAACCCTAAAAGCCCATTGAGCCTATATAAAATGAACCAACAACTTTTCACCCTCCAACGAAACCTGTCTAATCTATGTTTTGTTTTGTTCAAAGCCCAATCTATGTTCTCCAATTTAAAAAAATGTGTGTGTTTTTATTACGCGCGAAAATTATTTTTGTAAAATTTTAAGCTAATAAAAATAAAAATGTTTGTTTATATTATATACTTGTTTTGTTTTTATTTTTTTAGAAATAAACACGTTTATTTTATTTGAACTGAAATTGTTGAGTTTAATAGAATTTATAAATTGAGTTTAATAAAGTTAAGATGTTACCAAAAAAATTGAGTTTGACTTAACTATGTTCGAACATTGTTTAGTAAAACAAACTATTATAGCATATAAAAATTGAAGATAAATATGTAACCAGCTAAATAAAATTTAAGAAAAATTCAACAAACGCTATAAAATTCTAGGGAGGCATGAGAAGAAATAAAAATATTCTAAAAGGCAAATGACTACAAATAAATATAGTTTATGATGGTTTTCAATGAGAAGGGAAAAATTTGTTGAGGCAGCAAGGTAGACCATAAAACTCATCGTTTCGGACATCAAGATTGTATAGTCGAAACTTCTCCCACCATTTTAGTCCACAATCTTTCTTGGCTTCATCGCTCTCACGAGACAATGTGCAATCAAGCACTATTGCTATCATTCCCGCAACCGTTGTATGTGACATGAATATCACTCTTATCACATCTACAAACTGTTTCGTATTTACATAATCCAAGAAAAGCACAATTTGATAATTATCTTTTGATTGTTTTCACAAAGTATATAATTAAGAAAATGTACTTACCCAACTTGAGTGATGATCAGACCGCCAACCTCCGTTGTAGTATTCTCTAAAGTATTGAGGGATTGAAATAGCCATGAAAAATGAAAATCCCAAAATGAACTTGGTGTTGAAGCTGTTGAGGTTGCAAAATTGTAGAAAGCTGATGCCCGCAGAACCTACATTGCATTGAATTTGATTTTATTTTTAGTGAAAGAAAAATAAAGTATGTATAGTGTATGAAAATGTAAATTTAATCTTGATAACAAGTACAAGTGTGATGTGAAGAAGAGACTTACACACAAAACACAAGACGATGCAGTACACGGACGCCATGATTGGTAACGGTATGGACGCGAAAAAAGCTCCAAATTTTCCTGCAATTTGATAAATATAAATAAGAAAATATCCAGAAAATTCAATTCTACATCGACAACAATAAAAAATTTACCGAAAATGGAGAAAAAAATCATGAAGGCAGCTGAAATTTGTATCACTCTTCGACTCCCAATCTTAGTCATTGCCAAAAGTCCAACATTTTCTCTGAACATTAACGTTGACCATTTAACAAGAATACATAAGAAATTAATAAATGCTCAAGAAATAAAAAAGTTAATTTGGAGATGAGGTTTGTTACGTTGATGTTGTGATCCCTGAGACGCCTCCAAGCATGCCGTTGAGTAATACTCCAACTCCCTACAAAATATGCAATCATATATTCAAAAGATGATGATAAAACATAATTAACAAAAGGTTAAAAGCAATGCGACTAAGTAAGTTCTTCTTAGACTAACCAGCCAGCCAGTACCACGGCTGATAACTGATGGTGGGATCGGCGTCGCACTTCCATATCTTGCAGATGCGTAGAACAAACCGGTCGACTGCAATAATATGTAACACTTGCACTCTTCATTGTAATAGTAAATTAAACTTCATGTGTCCTTGATTTCAGTATTTTAGTACTAAAGATTTCAAATGATCAATTTCATATAAAAAACGAAAGAGTAACCTCAAATAGAGTGACGAAAGAGGCAGCCATCATCGCGAAAGAATCAGTGAAATGGAAGGTTGGGCTTCCCCATTGGAAAGGATATGGTAAGTATATCCTATTGTAATTCACATAAAGAGAATATAGAAACAATAAAGTTGTAACTAAATAGTGAAATCCCCAAAAATATAACATTCAGGTGGAAGAACTGACCATGGAGTGTTGGTGATAAGACCATTACGGTCTGTACGGCAACTGATTTGAGTAGTTTGAGACTTATGGTTGTATACACCACTCGATGTGAGTAACAGAGCTAACAACCAAGCCAATGGAATGCACATCATCATCCCATAACGGTCACATCTTGATCCATCCCAAATCACCTTCATCTTCAGAAAGCGCGGTAAGTACTACATTACACAAAGAAAAATATGGACGTTCATTAAGTTTTGTACGTGGACTTGTATTGTATATTCAAAATGATTTATAGTTTGTTTTACATAATCATGTGTGATAAAAAGAAGGACCAATTGTTTAGAGCTTTACCTGGGTGACTAAAACAAGTAAGATCAACCCGGGAAGTCCCACTTCAACGCATCTCGCCAACTAGAAAAAAGACTACATGATAAAAATCAACAGTATAAAGTTTTCAATAACCAACAAATGAGTGTATATAAAACATACCCAAGGGAAGCCAATTTGGTAGAGTCCTAGTCCAGCAAACGTTGTCAAAGGAGCAATTGAGAGTGGGCTTAGAAATCTAATGATCACACAACCAAAAATATAGTTCTCTTAAGTTTCCGAGTTCCAGTTCAGATAAAGCAAAATAATATTAAGTATTTACCTGGCGATGTTTCTCCATAGGCCTAAGAAACATACAAGAACTTGGAAACAGCCGGCGATAATCAGAGCCCCTTGTATGCTTCTCAATGTTTCCACAAATCTCTGATAAATTATGTGATAAAACCGTTATCATTAGTGAATTTTAGTTTGTAAGAATAAATGATGAAACTAATTTTAAGACTTACTTCAAAAGGATCAGTGTAGTAAGCGAAGCGAGTTGAGGAAATGATGGAAGTGATAGGTATGATATATGCATAAGAAGGAGCAGCTATCACAGGCAATCGAGTTCCAAAGAAAGACTGGAACAATGTTGTTAATCCAGACACAAATAGCATTGTCTGTATAACTCTAGCCTTCTCTGCCTGAGAAATGTACAATTCATTAATAAGAAATAATTAAGACAAAGATTCGTTCAAAAAAAGTTAAGACATAAAGAAACTGAAAGATTATATATACTGAATTGAATAATAGAAAACATGTAATGTTGAATGCTCATTTTTATGATTCTATAATTCTGTAAGATACCATTAAAAACGAGCGTATATATGTAAACTACCACTCAAATGGCTCCAAAATGATTTTTTTTTTCTTGAAATTGTAAAATCAAAATCTAGAAGCCTGAATTTTATAGGCGTTGGGATCTGTAAATAATTATGAAAAATATATTTATAGAAGTCTTAAACTTTTCTAAACTTCATACCTTATGAAACAATGAAATTATATGAAAGCACACACATAAGAATTAAGTTAGATCAAAACGTACATCACCACCTCCCATGTGTGGAACCAAAAGGCTTGGAATAAGAACCGTGATGCCAAGACTCAACAAATAATGCTGGAAACCCAACACTAACGCTTCATCTGCAACACCAGAACAATATTAGTTACACACAAAAGTTGTTTGAAAATAAGCAAACTAAATTAATAAAACGTTTTTTTCTGTTAAAACATACACCAAGGAGGAGGACTGTTGACACAATACTGAATTCCAGGGAGTTGTTCTTTCACCGGGTGGGGCTGTAACTCCACCGTCCTATTGCCCCCTCCACTATTGTTACTGTTTCCACCACCGCCGTTACCTCCTCCTCTGTTGTTATTGTTTCCGCCACCACCGTTACCCCCTCCACTGTTATTGTTTCCGCCACCGCCGTTTCCACCTCCACTGTTGTTATTGTTTCCACCACCGCCGTTGCCCCCTCCATTTGCCATGCACGTGGTTGAATTTTTGTCTTCTATATTCAAAGTAGACCAACATAAAGTGTATCGATTACTTTGTATCATGTAGTGTAAATATTGTATCTACATTAATATAACATAATTATCAATTATATAAACTTACTTTTAAAAGGGAATCCACGTGAGAGGAAGATCGACAAAGCTTTCTTTGTTTTGGAGGATCTAGTCGAAGGGTTGAGAGAATTTGAAAGAGATAAGCCGAGAATTAAGGTATAGAGTGAATGAAAAGTCAAGAAGGTTTCGGTTTAAACTCTTTAACGTTTCACAGCCTATAAACGAAAAAATAAATTTATGATTTAAATTGTTTGAGTGACTACATTTTTTCAATTAATGTGGTAATAAAAGGCTTGATAATGTCCGTTTTGGTACATGGAATTTGAAATACAAATCCTTTGAGATTTAATTGACCGTATAACAGATCCAAAGATTTTGAAACAACATTTCATCTGATTTATTTTTGAAAAACAAAGTTATTTACTGACATATGCTACATTCGCACTTGTTTAATACAAATGTTTATATGCGTACATCATCTATGTTATCTATACTATTAAAGCAGAATCCTTCTTATGAATCTGCCCCTGAATTTTCTTATTAATTACAAAACATTTCATTTCTTTTTTCAATTGCTTTTAATGGTTTTCAGAAATTAAAAGCCCAACACATTTACTTCTGTCCAACTAAACAAAACAGCCCAATAATTTAAAAACTTAAAGTCAAAGAAGCCCAACAATATTTTATTTTAAAAACAATTATAAGTCAATTTAAATACATAATTATTTTTTAATATTTGTGTGATTATAATTTAATATTTATGCATTATTTAAAAATATGTAGAATGAAAAACGTAATGTCTATTACATTTTTCATATAATATTTAATTAATAAGTTAAAATTGTAAATAAATAACCTTAGCAAATATATAATCACAATATGATTAAATTTATTGAGTAGAAGTTTGCACAAATTAATTAGTACACAAATTTATTATTATATAATAAAAATAAAGAAGACAAAATTATAAAAAATTACTATAAACAAATATAAAATCTATTAAAATATAGATTAGACAAATATTTAATAATTTAAATGAAATTTTAAAAAGAAATGATTCCGCGCTTTGAAAGCGCGGGTCAAAATCTAGTAACTGTCTTATAGTTAGTGACTCAGTGGATTTTTTTTTTTTTGCGTTTACAACTCATAATTAACTTGTCCTCAAGTCCTAGCTATCGCATTCAAGTTATCCAGCACCTGTTGCATGGATGGTCGATTCTTCGGGTCTTCCTCAAGGCATTGTTTAATAATCTCGCACATACGCATCACCACTTCATCTTCTTCTTCTTCCTCTCCTTTCTCCAAAGCAGCGTCCAGGGTTTGATCGGATTCGCCGTGGCCGTAGTCGCTGAGAGCAGCGTCTGCGTTCTTCAACGCAATGGCATAGGCGAAGTGGCCCGCGGCGAACTCTTTGCTCGCCGTAACCACTTCCTTGATGACTTTGCGGCGGTCCTTGCATCTCGCTACGGCCTCTTCGTTATCAACCCTAGATTGTGCACACCCCATTGTAGAGAGAGAGATGCAAAAGAGAGAACTGACAATGAGGGACAAAGATGCAGAGAGAGAGAGAGATGTAGTGCTGTTTGCTAACACCACTTCTTTGTCTATATATATTTAGGTTTTTAAAATTAAATAGGATGACAAAAAACACATATCTCAACGCACTACGTCGTCGTTTTGCGCACCTAGAGACTTTCTTTGCGTTTCCTTCTTTTTATCAAATCTTTTGGTTTTCTTTTAGCATTTGATGATGATATGTACAAAGGAGCTTCAAGAGTTTGGTTTACAATTAGAATCCAGCTTTACCGACAACAAAAAATACTAATGACAAGAAACAAGATTTGATTTCCTGAAATGATTTTTACCGTTGAAAGTTAGTTGGGGTTGGATGAACACGGCAGCTCCATGTTCTAAGAATGACACTACACCAACTAAAACTAACAAAATCTCGTGATTGTTCTTCTCTGTGTTCTCCTTCTCAGGTGCTTCAACAGAAGAAGATAAAACTCTTCACACTCATTAGATGTTAGACATAGCCTCTCCAGGTTTTTTTTTTACTTACACTAGAACACAACAAGATGATGCTGAAACTAAATGTGTTTCGGCTGGACATCCAACTGCAACTTCTTCTCCTCAATTTGTCGCTGCAATTATGGTATAAAGATTTGCGTTAAAGAAGTCACAGAAAGTGCATTGAGTTACCATGAAACAGATAACACAATGACAAAAGAAACAATGATACATCAGAAGACTGAAAAAACACCAAACAAAGACGGAACTACATTTAAAATCCTAATTTTCGTGATAGATCTTATCAGTAGCTCTAAACAAACTTAACTAGAAGATAACTTTTTATAAGATTTTGGTTTCTTTTACCGTAGAAGAGCAAGGAAGAGTTCATCACATAGGAAACAGTGGTGATAGATGGTCACCTCATGTATGCTTTTCCAAATCTGCTTGTATATGCGTAGGTGCAACCACCATTCCATGCCCATTTCAAATTCAATGTTGTTACCCTGAGAACAATGTGATGTAACCGCAGCGCTTCTCTGGCAAATATATAAACAAAAACATAAGAAACATTGCTTAAAGAGTGGTTCCTGTTTACTTGTACGTGTTTTAAGGATAGGAGTATGAAAATATATATACCTTCCCTCGACGCTGAACATTGATATGGCCAGGAAACGGCAATGAAGGCATAGCTGGAGGATTCACCTTAGCACTAGTAGCAACAAGTACCCTGTCCAGTAGGGAAAGCCCAAAAAAAGTTATTTATAAGAATGTTCATACAAGTAACTAAGCTTTTGTGAACCAAAAAAAAAGTAACTAAGCTTTAATCACATGTGAAGCCTCCTTACCTTCCATTTGGTAGCAACAAGCATCCCTCATGTAGTCTTCTTATTACCCTTCTTGCAGCATCCACTGTCTCGAATATCACTAAAGCTTCACCTGGATAACGGAAAACATGAGACCATTGTGATCATCCTTATACCAGTGGTGAATATAAGTGAGAACTATGATTGTCAATTTATCTCGGTCACAAGTGAACAGCATCTTATCCCTTGTGATGCCAGTATAGTGATGGACTTACCGATATGAGGAATAGTAGCTGACGTCCGCCCAATCATCCTGGCCGTACATTGCTCATTCAAAGCAGAGTAGACTATATTCTGAAGCATAATTCAAAAATTTGTTAGATATAGGTTTACATGAAAGGTATACCAGCTTGAGCGACGATGGCTACATCAGCTAAAAATATAAATGAAAAAAAAACTCAATTGGATAATACCTCCACTTCATTAGATGTATAAGAAGGATCCAAGTTTCTGAGAACAACCAGAGTCCCTTTCCCTTCTGCATCCCTCAAATCTTCTTCCCAACTCTGGTTATCATTTAAACAGTTTAAAGTCAGTACTGCAGATGTAAAATCCAGATGGTGATTCCTTATATGATTTACAGAATCTGATAACCACCCAGACTAAAGAAGGCTCCAAAGGCGTGAATAAAAAAAGAAGAAGATTCAGAGAGTAAAAATGATGAGAAAGTGGAAACGCTTACAAACGAGCTTAATAACATATCAGTATATCACTATAACAGATAAACAAGTCACGCTATTCACATTATAGACAAAGCATGTCAAGTTCGATAATGAAGGTAAAGCAAACTACTTACAAGTTTTCGGAACCATTTGATTCCTTCCTGCGATCAAGAAAAAGGAATACAAAAAAACTATCAGGAACAGCCATGACCACACCGTTTTTATCTAAGGAAGTTTAACAACATACTCTAAGTGAAAATTCGCAAGCAGCCAACTGTATGGCATGGTTCACATACAAAATTGGTTTCATAAGTAATATAAGACTTACAACATTAGGCTTTTGAGTCACTTCGGAGACTCGATAATGTCTTCTGTAATCGGCATTTGTCAAACTCTTCTCCTCACTATGTTTTGATATTTTACAATCAGGGCTGGGTTTCTTGATAAGACCTTTCTCAGTTGCAGGCCTTGTCTCTTGTCCTTCAGAAAACCTCACATGTCTGGTCTCAGTTCCTTCAGCAAATCTCACATGTCTGGTCTCTTTTCCTTCAGAACATCTTGGTATCCGCAGATATTGGTTCTTGTCAGTGAAGCTAGGCTTCTTGGAACTTACTTCCCCTCTGGTGACGTTGTCTCTAGGATCTTTTCTTCCATCATGACTTAACTTCTGTGACATTTTTAACCTTCCATCTGATACTACAGCAGAGCCATTCACCTCCAGTTTCTTCTGAGGCATGTAATAATCTTTGCTGCATCTTTCCCCTGCAAGCCTTGATTTTTCCACCATCACATCTTTTCTCATACCTTGTATGTCTTTTTTACCATCATTCTGCGACTCTCTTCTCCTTCCATCTGATACTGCAACAGAACCATCTAGCCTCGGTTTCTTTAGAGGCATGACATCCAAACCGTAAAACTCATTACTGCGTCTTTCCTCTGCAAGCCTTGATTTTCCGACCGTCGCATCTCTTCTAATAGGTTCTGTATCTTTTCTACCATCCTTTCTTCTTATTTTCGGCGGAGAACCATCTAGTCTCCGTTTCTTTTGAAGCATGTCATCCACACAGTGAGAATCTTTACTGCATCTTTCATCAGCAAGCCTTGGTTTTTGTTTAGCCAATTGCTTTCGAACCTCATCGTCTTGGTCTTTCCTTCCATGGCAATCATTTCTCCTAGAACCCGAAGCGCTAAGTCTGTCAAGTTCACCATCAAGCCGACCAGAATCCTTGTTAGACCTTTCTTCTGCAAGTGTAGGTTGTTTCCTAGCCAATTGTTTATGACCAGGGAGATCACTGGCATTGCGTGCATTCTGCATAACTGAACCGCTAATTGAAGGATGATTCGGTTTCAAACTATCTGCAGTCCCTTGTATGTCGGTCGCCACTTTTTGCAGAGCTCTAGCTTTTCTTCCGTTAAAGATGAATTTAACTGCAACAATAAAAGATTCAAACTAGCTATCAACCACATAGCTGAATATGTTATTAGTGAAAGAAACAAAATGTACCATCAACTCCAGCGATTTCATCATCTATCTTGTCTAAAATTTCGGAAGTTCCCACATCATACGTTCGGTGAAAAAGGAAGTCGGCCGACTTGAGTTCTTCCTCCGAGGGTTGTGGATTTCTCACGTCCTTGGAGATGCATAGAACACGACATTTTCCAGAAATTGCTTCCTGGTGTAATAATGTTATATCAATACCCTTTTAAACCAACGCCAGTATGTCTATGAGTCAGCAAATAAAGATAAACAGCAAACTATAGCTAGTCTATGAGTCAGCAAGAAACTGGATGCCATCATATAGCAAAAGATAAAAACTTACTCACCAATAGGTTTTCATTGGTGAGGCCAACACCAGACCCAGAAGCCAAGAAGAGCTCGTTAGCAAGCACATCCCCAACTCCTTCAAGGTACACGGAAAGCTCAGAGGGTTTGAAGAACCAAAGCAACTCAACTCTCCTCGGGTCTTGACGCTGATCAGTATACTCCCACATTTTAATGATCTTGCCAACAAAGAACACACGGGGGGAGTCTCCAACTGAGACACAGTCATAAAGACGGTACTCACAACCACCGTAAGTGAAAGATTCATAGTACTGAACATCCTTGTCTTCTACACAAGGTCCTCTCCTTTTACCCCACTTAAATGGTAGGCCATCTGACTTCTTCTCCATTATTCAAATGAAGCATGTGTTTCTTTCTCCTATTAACACACAAACAAACAAAAAAGGAGCCCACAGTGAACACAAACATAATAAGTTCACCACTCAACTTCATTTTTTCTAAATTTTAAAAATACAAATAATCTCAGAAAAATCCAAAAACAGAAAATCAAAACGACAGTTCATAATCAAGTAATCGAACAATGAGAGGGCACGAACAGAGGAAAGGATTCGGGATCCTGAACAGTGAGCAACGGCAATGTACTAGACGAAACCCTAATTTGCGAGTTTGATCGACCACACTCTGCTTCCTTCGTGCTCTCTCTCTCTCTCTCTCTCTGTCGCTCTGCAGTAGCCACCTTATACTGAATCTCCGGGGGAAGAAAATCGAGTTTTGCTATTTATGGTAAGATCGCAGTTCCCGAAGGAGGCGGGAGGAGAGTGTGAGCGTCGTCGTAGTCGTAAGGCTTTTTTTGCTCCGCTACTCTGCTGCATGTTGCTGTTCAAGTAACTTACTACTAATCGTGTTTAATTCACTTTTACTCATATTAGTCTTGTAAATTGACTAATCTACCCCTATTTATGAGTAGGACCTATTTCATCGAATTGTCTATTTTACCCTTGACTCTGCGTTGAAATCGTTTGGTTCGGTCAAACTTATGTTTTGAATTTTAGTTTTGTTTTTCTAGCTTTTTAATAATACATTCAAGATTTTTTTTTTCCCTAGCACACATTCTAGATTTTGTTTGTTGAGTAAGTAAATAAAAACTAAGCTAGCAAATATTTTTTTCTAATGAATAAAACGGTGGAAATTAAAGGATACATGGTTTGTTTAACTACATAAAAGTTTTTTTTTTTGAAAATTGGCTTTCAAATTAACTGCAAAGAAAAATAAAAATGTTTACAAGTCCGTTGGACTTAAGTTAAAAATACAAACCCACTAAGAAACTCATAGTTTAGAACTGATATTTGGCCCATATTACCAAAATCAAAGTTGGAGAAAACCGAACGACAGTTTGTTTTCTTCTTCCAAAGAACGCAGAAAGAGTTGGGGTGAGACGGAGATTTCAGAGGGAAGATCGGGACCTGTTTTAGATCATGCAAGTCGGATCCAGGACTGTAATAGTTGGGAAGACAGTCTGGGGTTAGTCACCCGGAAACTCTGAGTTCTGTTTCTAATCTGAAGATCGATAGTTTTGAAGAGAGAGTCGACGGAGCGGTAGATGTTAGAGTGCAACCGTGCGTTTCTCTCATTCCAGACCCAATAGATCGTAGATTGCCAAGCTAGGAGGACAAGAAGTCTATGAGGTCTCGATGAACGGTCCATTGGGAGGCTTCTCAGTTGCGTGATGGTGTCTGACCAGGAACGGTTTGGAGTGAGCCCACATCTCCTCGCGCTTATTGCCCATAAGTCGAAGGAGAAGTTGCAGTCGAAATAGATGTGATCACGGCTCTCAGAAGCATTGTTACACAGCAAGCAGAGATGTGAAACTGAGATTCCCCAACGAAGCAAGCGATCTCTCGTCGGGCACCTATCCAAAATCATTAGCCATGTGTGGAAGTTGTGACGAGGGATCCCATAAGAGTTCCAAACCACAGTAGCCCAGTCAACCTCATTCACTGGTCCTCTAAGATAAGTATAGACATCACCAGTTGAGAAGGTGGTGGTGACCCTACTATCAATTTCCCATTCGAAGAAGTCTTTATCTGAAGTTAAATTGACAGTCGTCAAGTGAATCTGAAGTTGGGTTTGTTGCTCTGATCTTGCAGGTGGGAGACGCCAGTTACCGTTCCTATAGAGGGAAGCTACCGTTGCAGATAGTGGGATGCCAAGTCTTGAGCCAGTCAAGTTGAGATAGGTAGCAATGCTTCCAAAAGGCGACCAATTATCAAACCAGAACCGTGCCGACGTACCATTCTCCAGTCGAAGCTTGATGAGCGGGAAGACTACATCTTTGAGCTTGAGCAACTTGTTTGCGAGCCAGGAGAAGGAAGCCTTCGGTTTGGTTGTCCAATAGTTGTGTATTGAGCCTTTAAGGATTACCTCTATAAACCATGCAACCCAGATCGAGCCAGACCTGAAAAACAGAAGCCACACAAGTTTCAAACAGCATGCTTTGTTCCATGTTTGGAGGTCCTTTACACCAAGACCACCTTGCTGCTTAGTTAACACGACAGTCTCCCAAGCTACCCTTGCGGTGTTGTGGCTTGTGATATCCCCTTTCCAAAGAAACACACTACATAAAGAGTTTATCCGGTTCACGCAAGCTTTGGGAAGAATGAAAGCCGAGCACCAAAAGGTAGTAATTCCTGCTATCACTGTTTTTATTAGCAGTAGTCTTCCAGCGAAAGATAAGGATTTGACTGACCATGAGGAAAGTCTCTTTTTTATTTGATGGATCAGAGGTTCACAGCTGACAAGGTTTAACTTTCTGGAATTCAAAGGCTTTGACTACATAAAAGTTAGTTCAGTAAGATTTCAAAATTCAGCAAAAAAAAAATTATAATGTATCAGACAATTCTGTCAACATTATTGAACTGAATTGAATTGAATTTGATTATTCTACCCCAGACCCTCAAGTTTCATATAGTCTAATCAGCGTTGAAATCGTTTGGTGCGGTCAAACTATGCTTGAATTTTAGTTTTAGCTTTTTTATGGTATACATTCAAGATTTTGTCTAGCCTCCTTATTTTCCTATTACACATTCTAGATTTTGTTTGTTGAGTAAATAACTAAAAATGTAGCTAGCAAATTTCTAATGAATAAAACGTGAAAGTTAAATGATACTGAGTTATTTACAAAAATATCTCAGAAACTACATAAAAGTTCATTCAAACGTCTTATTTCATAATTGTGCAAAAAAAAAATGTATCAGACAATTTTGTCGACATAAAGTTGCCGAGCACAAGCATGAATTTGATCAGGTGTTTAGAACTAATAGTTGATACTATTGTATTTAAGATGTAAATTACTATTTCTGAATGAAATTGAATTAGTACCACTATACGAACATCTACTTGATCAGTTTTATTGTATGTTTTTGCCAAACGACAAGAAGCACGTAGGTCATAAAAGACTAGGTAAAGGAAACTAAAAACATATAGATACAATCGGTCTTTGATTATATGGAAAATCACACATTACTATATGTATATATAGGTATATTAAACATCCTAAAAGATAGATTGTCTCAAACATTATTGGATAACACGCAATATAAAAAAGCATATCTAGTAGCTGAACCAAACAACATGGGTTTCAGGGAGGAAATGGCAGACCGGAACGGTCCCAGGCTTAACCTTAAGGACTTTGAAGGCCAAGTGGTTTGGGTTCCAGGCTGAGGTGTTCTTGTGGCATACGGCAACCGCCTTAGCCCGCAACCCGTTCTCTCCTTCGAGCGGAACCGCGTAAACGCTCGTCATCATCGCCTTGTGGCAGTAGAACACTGCGAATGGGTACTTCTGTTTGTGACACACCACTGACTTGTCGTCCGACAACTTCTTTACTCCAGCTCCTGCGATTTTGTACTTCTGCATCGGTGCATTCTTCTGAGCCACCTGTGAAAACCAAGGTTACGTATATGACGTTGATCAACCAGAAAATTAGATAGACATAGCACAGTACGCGTGGACATATAAATCAAATGAATCTTAACCGAAGCAAATTACTTGAATATGTCTTAACATTTAATTATTACTAAACTGAACCTACCAAACAAAAATTTGTATGTTTATATATTTACATTAAGAAGAAATAATGTAACCATGCTGCAATAAATTAAGTATTAGCTGAAGTCAAACTGAATTCAAACCTAAAATATTGAAACGTCTTCAAATTTAACAAAATCAAGCATAACCAAACTAAAGTACAAATATTGAATTTAGTTTTGATCTAAGCCTAATCCTAAACCGTAGAAAGAGGAGATTGGTTTATTTACCTCAGTGGAAACTGCACGAACATGATCTTTGCCAAGTTTAGAAACGCTAAAATCAACCATTGACTCCAAAGACGTAGCACAATACTTCTCCTCTCCACCAACTCTTTTGGCTTCACACTCCTCAATAGTTTTCTTCATCATCTCAGCCTCTCCCGAACCGGGTTTAACCGAGAAAGTCTTCAAGATCTCTGAAAACTTCTCCGACCCAAACGGCACCGTTTCCGCCTCCCCACGTGGCAAGAACGACGTTTTTCCGTGGTAACCGTCCTCCGCATTAAACCTGAGGTTCATTTCTTTCCCGGGAACCATGTCCTTCTCCAAGAAGAAGAGAGCCGCTTTGGGATCGTCGTGGAGCTGAGTCTTACTCGCTGCATAGTTATACACAAAAGGGTTTGGTCCTGGTTTCACACCGACGTAAACCGGCTTGCCCTTGTGGCGCGTGTGCACTATAACGCCGCCTTTGCCCACTCCTACGTCCGTTCTCTTTCCCGGTTTCCCGGTATGGACGCCTACGCCTCCGCCCGGACCTTTTCCGCCGCTAACGCTCACGTGTGTTCCCTTACCCTTGCCAGTGTCCACGTGGACACCTCCTTTTCCAACGTTCACGGCGGTTCCTCCGCCGGGTTTACCTTTTCCGGCGTTGACGTTCACGCCTCCTTTCCCTACTTGGACGTTGGTGCTTTTCTCATCGGTGAAATCTGCAACAACAAAATAATTTGGTACGTAGACATTTGTTTGCTACTAGGGTACAGGTTCACAAATTATCAAAGATTGTGTAGCCAAACAGCTTGGTACACATAACTTCAAATATATATATAGAAATTGTAATAAGTACAAGTCAAACACATCTTTCTTTGCATTTAGGTCTACGTTTTTTTTTTAAGAATGTTAAATTTATTCATATTTAAAAAAAATTACACATGATGTAGCCTTTTATCTAGTTGTTTAAAATCGTTTACAACTTAAGAACATAATTAAATTCCCTTTTTTGTATCTGCCTTATATATTTAAATGGAAAAACCGATACAAACAAGAGAAAATAGAAGAGGGTCCTTAAATATTTAGGAATAGTGGTGAAAGACTAGAAAAAAAAAATTAAATTGGTGAAGTAAAATAAATTTTAACCTGGCGTAAAGAGATGGCGGAGAGAGTTTGGAATGGGAGTGTTTGGTAAGGCTGTGTTCCAGTAACGATCCGGTGATAAGTCAGCCGCAACCGCCGTGACTGAAACAAGAAGACAGATCAATGGAAGACGAGTGGCCATTTTTGTAGGAGTTAGAATATAAATTGGAGCTTAGATGAACTTGAGGAGAAGAAGTGGGAGTGTACTTAGAATTTATAGTAAAAGGGGTTTAGTAGAAAGTTCTGAGGTTGAATTTATTAGTATGGATATAGACGGTTAACACTTACCAGTCTATTAGGGCCGATTAATTATACCACATCACTCCCTAACTACCACTGGCCTTCTACTCCTTCAATGCTCTTTGTGTCCATGTGTTTTTAATTTCACCAGTTCTTTTTCGGTGTGTTATGTTACACGTACAAGACGTTGTTTTCTTTCTTTCATTCAAGATGGTACTTCTTTGTGATGTTGTTGTTGTTGTCTTGCAGCAATTCTATAGTTGACATCAATCGATTAAGAAAAACCAAAGTTTGTTACTATTTTTTTCTCATGCTCTCTAGCATTTGTTTTTATAAGTTTGTTATATTAATGGACCGACATGTTCCATATAATTAAGACAATGATCCTCTATGCATCTGCTATGTTCTTCATGACGTACAATCCATCTTTGAACATAACAATGCATGTGGGCGGAAAATAATAATTTCACAAAATAAAAAGTTAGATATTGAAGCATTCTCTATGTATTCCTCGAGATCTTGATATTTTCTCCCTTGGTGCATATGTCCCCATTTACTATCCAGCAGTTGATTTTGGCATCTCCAAAGAACATATCCGCATAGAGCAAAAATTTGCACATGAGAATGTGCTCTTTGATAAAATCCTTATGATAATTTTCCATTTTTAAATTAATTAAGTATATCCAAATCAAACTACCATTATTGAAGGACGGTCTCCCGTATGTTTGGATCGATGGTTCTAAGTACTTATTCGGTATCATGTGGCCATGTATTTCTTAAGTCCGATCGCAAAAAGTTTCAAAATCAAACCAGATACGAGGGATATGGTGGTAGTCATAACTTTGGTGTGGACTTTTGAGACAATGAGAAAACTAAAACAAACAACTAACTCATTAATGGCTTACCATTACAACCATTACATTCGTTTTTATTATTATCGACTTTTTATTTTCATCCATTGTTGGAGAATAAGTGTACAGCGATTGTATTCAATGTTTATTGATTTTACTTCGTGCTAATAATTTAGTAGGAAACTCCCCAACCAAGGCGGCCACACACGTACACACACAAAATATGTTTAATATTTAGACGTGAGAAATTTCTAAACCACAAAAAGATGAAGACAATCGCTGAAAGTGTTTGACAATCTATAGCAAGCGAAAGCCAGTGCATCTAATTTAATGCATGCTTTCAGTACAAATGTACAATCCCCTGGCCAAATACAAAGACTAAATATAATGTGAATTTAGTTAGCCTCTTACGTGCATAGCACAAGAATGACTCCAAATTTTGTTGGTGTGGAACGTTCTTCAATGATAACTCATTTCATCTCATACATCTTATAAGTTCTACGTATAGAAGATGACACATTTATTCCTCAAATCTATCACGCTAACTCTCCGTCACTTATAATTCCGCAAATCCTGAAACGTCTCCCTCCAATTTAGCATTGCAAAGGCCTTAAAACTCCTAATAACTAGTCTATATAAACTCTCGTAGATGCTATTGCAGTATAGCTTTTATATATTAATTTTTTTTTGACACATAATTAAAATTTTAAAACTAATAAAATCTAACTGAAGAAACGATGGGCCTTATCCAAAAGGCCCGAAATCAATCATGGACAAAAACCCATACCACTTTAAAACATAAACAGTATATAGGAATGACCAAAACCATGTGAAATTGAATACTTATTGTAACGTTTCTTTTTTTGTTATCATCAAATTTGGAACTACACTCAATAGAAAATAAGTTTACTCAAATAGTACACTCACGTTTTCTTACTAGTAAAATAAATAAAATGAAAACTGAAAAGCATATATAAAGAAATGATAATCTAGGAGAGTGAGTGTTATCACACTGTCATGCTTTCACCAATCATTGGGCCCACAACTCTATATGCTCCAATTTTAATTTTTAAGTATCAGACTTAATTAATTTATACAGTAACACTTTGACTGTTCCACGGTTGATTAGTTCATTACTAAAAATCTCAATAGACAAAGTAAAGAAACGAGCAACAATGCACATTAGGCCTGATGCATAAAACCACTAGTAGTTTAACGGGTGATAGTATATAGTATAATATAATGTATCTAGCAAACACAAGTTACGTAACCATACTATTTTTAAGACATAAACTGACAACCACCTTAGTTTTACGTCGTAACTACGCATTGAAAAAGATGTTGGTCAACTATCAACAAAATGTGACAACGAATTACGGGAATACAGGTTAGAACAGAAGGTACATTCTATTTTCATAAAGTAACAAAAAACTCACAAGTCTTTGTCTAGTTTGTATACACGGCTTAGCGACAAAGACTAGCAACAGTAAAAGTATCATATAAATGATGAATAAAATGGAATATAAACAAAAGGAATAAATTCAGATAAAATGGGAACAAACTGTAGATTTTCTTTCAAAAATTCGATATCTATATTTGCAAACATTGACTTTTAATTGGGCTATTCAATATTGAAGAGAATGAATGACTTGTAGAAAATGGTGTTTTCAAGAAATGTTTTGTTGAGTAGGATGAACATAATGATCCCATACTAATAAATATACGTGTGTATACTATATTGGAATCTAAGCACTTGTTCTTTCTCTTGTATGTACGCTAGGAAAGAAAAATAGAAGAGAGAAACAAATATCAAATAATGAGCATGCATGATCACGATCCGTCTTCTTCGATTGACCTATTAAAGGAAAAAGGGTAGAAGAAGAGTGGACCCTAAAGTGAAGAGATATCTCTTTCGTAATCTTAATGGCTTGCATTTCACTGGGAAGGCATTAGTATCTTCTGAGAACTTTTAGCTAGGACCACTCTATGCACCTCATTCCTACACTTACTTCCACTATAGAATCTTTGTCTCATCTCTTGGCATGTGTGTGTGTGTGAGAGAGAGAGAAAGGTTTGTGTCTACTCATCAGGTTTTTTCACATATGCATCCGTATGTAGCTACATTTTTTTTTTTACTAAAAGCCTTCAAATTAAAATATAAACGATTACAAGATAAGATCTGAAGTCTTATACTTAGAAAAAGTTTGTAACTGAATCCCATGTCAACAAAGAAAGAGGCTAGATAAACCATCAATGGTATGAAAGACAATAGCTAGTGATAGGAGTCATGGTTTCACGTGCTTTCATCTCCCTCAACAAAAGAGACTAGATAAACCATCAATGTAGCTACACTTTTTCAATATGAAATGTTTAACAATCATCAATTATTAGTAAGAATAATTACATGGAAAACTGTTGATAAAAAAAAGATTACATGGAAAACTCTACGTAGAATTGTTGGATTAACACTGCCGTAGAATATGAAGTATGTAATCTTTCCAATATGCCAATATGTAACACTATTTTCTATTCTTTTTAAATTTTGTAACCCTAGTATTTTCTTCCCTTTTGCAGCACTAGTTTTATCACACATGCTTTCAATGTATACTATCTGACCCTGGCATGCAAAGTCGCTAACTCATTCTCAGATTCAATATATGAGAGGCTTTTTAAGTTTTAAGCAAAATTCTTCCACCTAGCGAACTCTTTCAACCTATCTTTCGTAAAATAACAAGAATGGAGCATTATTATATGTGACGACCTTTCGTATCATGGTTTTTGTAAGCTAAACATGTTATTTATTGTGGTTTCTTTTAAGAGTAAATGAACTGATGCTGATTATACATTCATTGAAGATGGATGAAAAGATGCAAGGCAAGAACAACTGATTGATTGATTTTTGTTTGTTATTATTGTATCTTGAAGAGTAACTTTCATCACATCAGTTGACGCGTTTCTCACATTTACCACTAGCATTTCTAGCAATACATAAACTATTTTAAAAAGTGTTGTTCACAATTTTGAGAAATTTCGAGTGATTTCACCATAGATAGTAAGCTTACCGTGATGTAAGCATACCTGCATGAAATTTACAGCTAAATATTAATATCAATTAATAAAAATGTTTAAGAATCTCAATTAAACAAAATTATGACAGTTTTGCAAGAATATTACTCCCACCATGATATTATATATGATTCTTAGGTAACATAATATTAATAACTATATCACCAAAACAAATAAAGTAATGATTTGTTATTGATGATATGTTCAAGTCATGATTAAGTGTGCAAAAAATGCACATTTTCGAATAAATACATAGTATTCCAGTTAACGATTAAATCGTCTATTTATTTTCATATTTTATGACTATGTTTTCATTATCTTGATATACAGTTTTTGACATTGAAAAAAATTAAGATCTAATGCATCTAAGATAGCTAATTAAAGCAGAGGTCTTTGAAAGCCCCAAGAAAGTTTATAAAAAACCTTTCAAAGACTAAAAAGTTTAATCAAAACAGTTAATTAGACTTAAATTAATAAGCATAGCTAAACTCCATTTCATAAACATCAATGCAATTCCAGTAGACCGAAACTTTTCATGTATTGCGTTGCAAAGAACACATGTTGTAGGATTAATATTCTCCAACACACACCAGTCGTAGTTTTGTTGGCCAACGATTGAGACTGAAAAACGAACTTAAATTGTATAACCATATCTGTAAACACTAAAATTTGGTGCAAAAACTATTGAACTGAGTATGACTTTCATTAAAAGAAAATTAGGTTTTTATTTAGAAAAGAAGGAAAACAAAAATATTGGTAAAGTCGGGTGTGGCTTTTAATAGTTAAAATCCTCGTGAGTAATTATGGAGAGAGGTATCGTCACGTCAATTCTGGTGACGTATATTTATAATCCGAGAATACTCTTTTGAATCATTGATCAATCAAAGCTTCAACGATCCATGACCGTGGGATGATAGGACCAGTTAGGGTCTAATGCATCTTACCCTCGGATCTTCTTTTCCCATCCTAATTAAGTTTATCGGGGAAAAAATGAAAGGACAAAAAATTAGAAGAATGGTCCATTTTAGACCGTTCAATATAATGAATGCGAAGGACCAGTGAGAGTTAAAGCTTTTGGAATCGGATGGTTCAGAGAGAATTAGGACCATGAATGCCAAATGTACGTCCAGCGAAATCACTTCCTTTGTTGTGGAGGAGAAGAAGATGCACTAACCAGAGTACCAGACTCATATGGACGATATTTCTCAATTTTCATTAATACATAAACGATCTTCTATTGTTTTTAATAAGTTTCAAACTTGTTTCCTTCTTCCCTTTGAACTTATGGTTGCATCTTTTCTTAATTAAGGCTCCGACTGGTGACATGTAGTATTAGAGTTGAATTACAGTATGATTTGTAGTTCGATGTAACTTGCAGTAAAAAATATGTGGTAAAAAAGTAAGTTTATGTGGTAAGTTTTGCAGTAAAAATAAAAGTTATCATTTTATTAAAATTTATGACTGGTAACATTTTTGATGTATAAGTTGCAGTATGAGTTCTGAATAAAAGAATTAAATATATAAATTGATAAATAGAATTTTTTATTAAGCTCTTTTTAAAATAAATAAAAAGGAAAAAAATTATTTTAAATAAGTATAAAAAGTTTGAAAAAAAAATTTAAATTATTTTAAGCTATTTTTGTTTAAATATATATAATTATATATATATATAATAAACAAAAAAAATCTCATATAAACATATGAATATATGTATGTAAATTATAAAACAATTTTTAAAAATTAATTTAAATGGAAGTAAGAAAGTTTATAAAGTATTTTGGCTAGCAAATAAATAGTTGTGTACAATAGTTGAGAATATTTATTAAATAACCAAAGTAATTGTTGGACAATTGCCATGTTTTAAAAGTTAATAAATTTCTATAGAAATAAAAAACGTGAACAACTAAACAAAAAGTTACTAACTCAAGTCAACTCAAGCTCTAATACATGCAATTTTCTTTGATGTTGGCTTAACATTTGATTTGTTGATTTTACAAAGGAGATAACTCAAAGTGTAACTCAACCTTACCACATTCTAAATCAACACACAAACTCAAAAGTTCACAACAAAATCATGATTGGTAACATTTCTGATTAATATTCTTAACTCAAACTAAATCAAGTGTAAAACATGTCACCAATCAAAGCCTAACTTAACTTGGAAGCCCTTTTAGTCTAGTAGTTGTATCATCTGAACTTAAAATCTCATTGAGTTGTTGTTCAAAAACAAAAAAAAAAACTCATTTAGTATAGTGGTTGCATCATATATTGTTCAGAACGGCACATTTATGCATTATATATAGTATTGTACTCGATATTTAAGTATATATCCTTTTAACGGGTCGACTTTTCGAATGAAACTAACAGCGTGTGTGCAGTAAACTAGAAATGAATGAAAAATGGCTATTGTGTGGCCACGAAAATGCAGGTATGGGGTGGGTTTTCCGTGCCAACGTCTGGTTAAAGAGAGAAAACTGTTCCAAGTACGTCAAATTTATGTTAGAAGATATGAAAAATTGGAAGTATTACTTAAAACCTGCTCTATTCGAATAATGCAAATCAAAGTCCCAGGAAATTACTACCAAAGTAGAACAAAGCACATTTTTTTTTAAAATTTGCATTTTTGACAAATTATTCTTAGCTATTAGTATTATAGAATTATTTTTTATGTGTCAAACTTTTCTTTCCGTGACCCTAACCACGGATAATAGTCAAATTAATCACCATACCGCGTTGTCAATTGTCATCGTTACCGCTTTCAACTTTTGGTCAAATCTTAAAAAATTTCAGTAGATTCAATGGAACTGGAGAATTGCCAAGACGAGAGCCACTTCGGACCACAAAGCAGCCATTTCTGGTTGGGACATTGTAGCTTCCCAAGTGTTTTAAATACAGTGACAGATCTCAATATCAAATACGTAATATCAAAATCTGAATTTTAAAATATACCATACAATCTTATACAGTATATATCATATATATATTATACCCTTTTAAAATTGATGTTATTTTGTTTTTTTTTTCAAAAGTTTTATATGCATCTTTAAAATATGTAATATTCTTAGCCAAAACTTTCGATTATTATTTTTTTGGAATGAATTGATGTGGAATAAATCATTCTATTAATTCTATTTTTTTTACCATTTAGATTAATAAAATAAAATACTCATTCAATCAATTCCACAACAATTCAAACAAATATTTCTTTTAGGAATATTTTGGAACTGCAACTTAGAATTATTGATTTTTGAAATATAATGATGTAGAATGACTTAGTCCATTAATTCCGTAATTTTTTTACCATTTGACATGAATGAAATGAAATAATTATTCTATCAATTCCACGAATAATCCAAAAATATACAAAGAAATACATTACAATTTTGATTATGAATGATTGGGGTGAAAGTATTATATTTTAAATTAATTACATTCATCTAATTCATCTATTTTGATTTCATTAATTATATTTCATGGTTACCACTTACAGATTTGGAATAAATAAATGAAATATATATTTTTTTGTCAACCAATTTGATTCATTTTATTTCATCCACTTTTATTCCATTAATTTCATTTCAGGGTTACCAGTTAAAGAACTACACATCAAACTTTGCCTGGTATTTTTTTGGTGAAAACTACCTCTGTTTCTTTGGTTACTTGATAAAACTCTAAAGATACGTCCAATATTCATCAGCAGTCATCATCATGTAATAATATGAATTTAAAAATAATAAATATTTCCCGAGAGAACATATATTTTCTTTTGTGTTGGTGATCACAGCATATATATATTTTAAAACCTAGTACTCCATTTGTATAATGCATGAAAATCTTGTTAAACATAATCTGATTTCTTAGTCATATTTGTATAAGATATGGAGCGCAATCATATATTATGTTTACTGTCGAAGAGCACCACTTTCCAACACAATTTGGTTGACAAGCCTAATTTAGAACCAAGAAAAAGCATAAACTAATAAAAAAACTAAATTAAAGAAAAATCAGCTTCAGAAAAAAAAGCAGAAACATGATTGAAAAAGTAAGTGCTTCTTATGTTAAGAATGTGGGACTAGGAACTGTAAGGATATATCAAATCTGTTTGCCTACTTGGAGCAGCCACTACTAATTGCTTCACTAAAATTTTAATTGAAATAAAAAGTAATGTTTCAGATTGAAGATTTGATGTTGACAAAAATAAAATTGAAAGATTTGGTTTGGCATCTGAATATCTGATATTGTTTCCTAAATTTTCCCCAACAGCTTGGCAAAAGTGTAGGGCTCCAGCTTGTTACTTATGTGCCTTTTACAAAAGTAAACTACTGTAAGATCCTTGTTCCCTTTCGTTTATGTTTGCCAGAGTTTAATGTTTTATTTTACATCATACTATAACTTTTGCTGATTTTGAGGAATATATTTTTTTCATTCCGCAAAATCCCACAGCAGCCACCAAAGCATCATAGGGGCGTAATTTTTGTTAATAAAAAAGAGGAATTCTGTTTAGAACTTTAGACTCTAAATTTCTTTGTACCTGAAACCAGTCGTTGATAATACCGAATAATTTTAAGCAAAAAAAGAAGAAGAATATAATACCTAATAAAAAAGATAATACCTAATAATGCGGTGTATAACATGTTTTTAACAGAAATTGATTAAGAAGCACAACACAATCATTTTTTACACGAAACCACCAACCCAATGCAGATACAGAGGCGTAATTAGTAAGTTCTTTTTACGGAGATCTTCCAGTGATACGCACACACACAAAAATTTGTATTGGCTTCGATTACATATACCATTCTTATTAATGCGGCCAAGATAACAAATCCATGATAGAATCTAAACCGAAGCTATCTGACATGAGATCTACGATAGATTTATATAAGCTATAGCTAGTTTAATTTCAAAAATATGACAAGAAATCATGTGGAGGCCGTACTTCTAGCAATAATTGGGAAAAGGGTCAGCAGAATTATAAATGTGCAGGACTTAATTTCTGACAAATGTACAAACAGTGGTCCATATTTATATGATACTTCTACTAGGGAATGAAATCATTTCGAAAACGAAAAATCATTGACAATTTTCTTAGTTTTATTATTATTCTTTGTTAACAATTCAATTGCTCACGTCCGTTTAAAAAGGTAAAGAGTTTTAGTTAAACAAATACTATGCATGTTACAAAAAAAATATATTATGTATGTAACAAAAAAAAAATCTCACTACAAATTCTGGCAAAAAATGAACTGAAAAGGCAAGAAAAACAGAGAGCATATCTAACTAAGCAAAACTAAAAAAAAAAATGAAACATAGAGAGAAGGTGTAGAAAGATTAACAAAGTGGGCTATAAGCATGCAAAGAGAGAGGGTCCCCTCCTCTCCTTTGAGCAAAAGATCATCAATGCCCACCACAATCACAATCATTCTCACTGAGTTTCCTTTTCTTTCTATTCCCCAATTTGCATTGCAGCTGGAGATAAGTCTTAATTTACATCACTCCTCAGTAGTTCTCCCCTTGAACCCCAAAACCATCAGTTTTATTATTTGATCGCTACCTGCGTCTTCAAGTAATGTTGCTTCTTAATAGAAATGTTTCATTCTAGTAATCTACTGTAGGGTTGACCAGATCTTCTTGACATGCATAACACTTGTATATGTCTATGGGCTTGATATGATTTTCTTGACCACTCGAATATGTCTTGAGCTATTTTATTTGCATCCATTGATGCTCCAAAAATTCCACGTTTTGTGAATCCGACCGCATATAGCCCACTTTCACCTCTCCATCCCTCTGGAAACTCTTGTATTGGGAATCCATCTTTCTTACTAAACATTTTATTCTCCTGCAGAATATTTGTTTATTAAAATTTGAAACCCCATTTAATGCGAGTTTTCAACGGATATATATATATATATATATTTATATTTATAAGAAACATTCAAATTTTAATAACAGCTTTATGATTGTTTAAATAAAGTGGACAAGGATGAAAATAACTATATTATCATTAAGACTACCTTTAGCCAAGAGGGTACGTTGCTTTTATAGCCAGTTGCCAATATTATGGCATCAAATCTCTCCGTTATTCCGTTATCGAACTCAACTTCATGTTGTTTTAACCTTCTTATCCCGGAACACACCTTTTGTTAGTAACAAATCCAATATCACGGTCAGTAAACCGGTTCATTATTAGCATATATATATGAACGATAATACCCTTTGATTAAGATACAGTACCTTGATATCTCCGGTTTTGATCTTGGCAAGCGTCCCAACGTCGAGCACCGGAGTTTTTCCGGTGCGATTTTTGAGTTCTAATGGGCCTAACCGGGGACGGTTAAGACCTAACAGGGTGGTATCTCCGAGGATAAACCGGGAAATCGCCAAGAGGAAACGGTCAACGAGCCGGATGGGCAACCATTTGAGTAACAACATGGACAGCCCAAAAGTCGAAGTACCCAACATCTCTCGTGGTAGGACGTGCACCTTCACCAGTTAAAACGAAACATAATTATTTACACGCAAAAAAGAAACATAATTAGCAAATATGCATTTATAAATTTCGAATGAGAAAATCAAAGTCATATTATATGTATATTTTCATTTTTAAATATGAGAATAGAGTATGTTTTTTTGGTGAGGATGTTTGCGCATGCTTGTGATAATCCCAATAAAGTTTGTTTTCTGATAGTTTTCATTTCCCAATAATATTATAAATATAGCATTTCCGTATTAAAGAAGCTAGGTAAGCTTTATTCATAAAAACAGTTAATAACATTGTTGGAACTTGAATTCACAAGGCCTAATAGACAAAATAAAATATTAAATTAGGATGAATACCTGCCATTTTATTTTCCGTAAAATTTAAAATTTCAAAACAGATTAATAAAAATAAAATATGAATATTATCAAACTAAAAAGCAAAAATATATTACTTGTTTCAAAAATTAATCTTCTGATCAGCTAGTAACTTAAAGAGTATGATTGGATTGTCATTATTTATATAATTAATTAGTTTCTTTATGAAAATAGTATGACAAAATATATATAAATATATATTTGAAACACTTGTTATTAGTAACAATACAATCCTGTTAAAGCCATTCAACTAATAAGAAGAGTAAAGAAACATTTTGTAAAAAAAATCTCCAAACTAATGATGTTTAATATTTAATCACGAGTGTCATTTTCAAATATTTGAGTATAACTAGAATATCTTAAAACACGCAATCCAAAAAATTGTAAACTTAGAAGAAGAAAAAAAGTTTGCAACAAAGTAGGTAATATCTGGAGTTAAAAAAACTTGGTAATATCAGAAGATCAACTTGATTTAAAATAATTTTTTTAGTGATTTTGTTTTTTAGCATAGAAACACTATACAAAACATGAAAGAGCCAAACAAAAAATATCGAAAACGCAAAAGAAAAAGTTAATTTAATCTCCAAACTACTTTTTTCTTAAAACAAGAAAAAGAAAAAGAGACTCACAGCGTCTCTGACAACGAGAGAAGGCTGAGCATCGAAGTTACAGAGATCCAAACAAACCTCCATGCCGGAGTTTCCACATCCGACGACCAAAACCCTTTTCCCGGCGAAGTCTCTGCCGCTCTTATAGTGACTAGTGTGCTTAACTACCCCGGTAGCCTCAAACTTATCCATCCCCTCAAACCTAGGGACCACCGGCTCAGCATTCTCCCCCGTCGCAGCCACCAACCACCGGCAAACATACTCCGTCGTGCCCTCTTCACCCACGCTCTTCACGCGCCACATACCAAGATTCTCATCAAACTCAGCCGAGTCAACCGTCTGACCAAACTCCGGCCTTATATCGAACCTCTTGGCGTAGTCCTCAAGGTACTCGATGAACTGCTGTTTTGTCGGATAAGTTGGGAAGTGGTCGGGAAAGGGTATAAGCGGAAGTTCACAGAACTGCTTAGGAAGGTGGAGATGGAGTCGGTCGTATGTCTTGAGCTGCCAAAGTGAAGCTATGCAGTTTGATCTCTCGAGTAGTACTGAAGTGATTCCTTTCTCTTTTAGACAAGCCGCCGTCGCTAGTCCCGACGGTCCGGCGCCTACGATCACCGGTCCGGTGACGACGGAGATGCGGTGGTGCGGTGATGTCATCTTACCGTGGTGACTCAAGTAGTCATGTGCTAGTTTACCTTCCATCTCTTTCCTCCAACATGAATCCATCAAGAAAGCTAAACCAAGAATCACTTCTCTCTCTCTTTTCTCTTGCTTTTTATAAGGGCTTGGTGTGTATTTGTAATGTATGTAAGTACGTATTCTTAAGAGAATACGAGAAGGGATTGTAGTATAGAAGTGATGGTGGTGTTGACAGTAATTAAGGGCAAAGTACAAATCGAACAATTTGACATTTATGGCGTGGAGTAAGAATAAATAAAGAGGGATGGTGAAAAAAGTGTTTTGTCAAAATATTTATAATTGGTTTTTTGAAGGGAATAAATAATATTCTTCTGAACGGAATCAAAGAAGTTAGGGTTTGGATTGAGTCTGCTGAAAACGAGGGAGAGATAGAGATCTTATCCAAATAAAGAAGAATGAGTAAAGAGAGTGAGAGATTATCGTTGATTTGTGTTTTGCTGTAACCGGAGGATGATCAGAGAACTACGGGTCTCTTAAATCGCCATTAAAACTTATATGATAGAGAGATATATAAATGGTTAGTTGTGATGTGACTAGCTCTCATATGTGTGTGTATATATATATATATATGTGCTTAAAATGCTTAAGTAGGGGTTTATATATTAAATCGAGTTCTCTATTCTTTTGCCCACCTATGAGATTTTTGTGTTCCACTACACTTTTTGACTCTTTACCTCATGGAAATCTCAAAGATTGATGTAAGTAATCTTTTGATTGTCTTATGATCACTCACAAAGAATATGAGTTTAATATATGATAAAGAGTATTTATATTTGTGTGTCTATTACATCATTTTTCATTATATGGCATTAACAAAGTATAATAGTTCTACATTTAACAATCTAGCATCTACGTACGATGAACATATTCAACTATCTCCAGAAAGAAAATCTAGCCCACAACATATACAATAGCCGGCTAACCTACAGATTCTCAAGACTTTCAATAAAGCTTTAGTCCATCGCATATTCAATATGTGGTCAGTGGTCGGTTAACCCATAATTGCTTCTTTCTCCTTTTTATATCATGAATTTGTTAATGGTTTTGGCATGTACGCTCCTTTAAGAATACAAGGACAATGGCCACTCGAATTTTTATTTCTTTGATAACTATCTAATAATTTGTTGATCTATTATTTAAAATTATTCACTAAAACTACTTTTTTTTGTAAATAAACTAAAACTACTTTGAAATTTACATTTATATCAAATCCAATTAAAATGCAATTTGTTACTAGAAAAAATAGCACATTTTTATAGAATCCGTTTGATAATTAAGTGTATGTGGAAAACTAAGCAATCCGCAATATATAAATTATATAATCTAAAAAATTCTTCTAGCATCTTTGGTTTAGTAACTTTAGTATTTCATCGTCAGCCACATAGATCGTACATTTGGTAACTTTGTACTTCATGTGTATTTTTCCTAAATAGTACCATTTTATATACATTCTTTACGCTCTCCTCAATAGTCACTTTATTTTCCAAGCTTTTGTTGGGGTGTATATGACATTATTATAATAGTTTTTTAGATTATATGTCAAGGGGTTTGCTTTGTTTTTAAAGCTTTTATTTAAATAATAATAAACTTAAGGTGGTTGATGAATGATTAATCATGAGTAACAGTATCAGAAATTTTGGCTTTAGTTAGAAACATGGTATAGCGCACGATATATATGATTAATAATGTGAATATTAATGCTAAATTGCTAATATAAAGATTTTAATGGATGCATCATTTATCTTTAAGAAGAAAAAAAGAAAAATTAGTACAGCTCTAATAAATTAACAGAAAGTTATGAATTTATTTTAGTACCGTGATTGATGGGATACTCACTCAATGATCTATACAATCAAAAGTATCTTCATCAATGGTAGTTTAATGAATCCGAAATAATAATAACATCATAATATACTAATATACAACTATCATAATATTTTTTTTAAAATCCATTAATATATGCTTTAAGTATCCAAAATGATAGAGAATTTTCATTGAGATGTTAATGTACAGATCTCATAACTTCAAATTTTGAACTTACAGAAAAGAAAAAAGTAAGATTTTTTAATTAAAAACTGAAATCTTTGAGATATTCATGAGAAACTCATACATGTTTTTGGATCCATTCATTTTATATAGAAAATATTTTAATTTCATAATTATTTATATTACTATTTTGTAATTATTACTCTTTGAAATTTGATATTGATGAAAATACTGATTATTCCGATACGTAACAGGGTAAGTTTACCTATTCGGGTAAGATCGGCTACCTATATAAAATTGTGAATATTAACCAATTGTATATGAAGGAAACACCAAATTATGAACTCATGCGGCAATATGAAAAACGTTTACCATTATATTTCGATATTATAATGAGATTCTGCAGGGATGAATAACGCCACATCAACAGCACGAGGATGCAAATTTCGTTATAATGCATGCCGACTAATTGGTTGGTTAAGGCAATATAATTCAAAAGGATAGCACTTTCGTACAAACTTACACCACAGTTCTAACCTTCTTGACATGCCCTTTTGCTATCTCAATGGGTTTTCTCTTTGGCCTTCGATTATATATATAGTTTGCATAATTTTCGTCATTCCGGATGTCACAATGGGAAATTGAGAGACTTCATTGGATCGAGATACGAGTGGAGTATAGATCCCAAGCAAGACAAATACACACCTAATCGATTTTGTTTAATTGGCCAATCTGAGCGTAAACGTAATTAATCAAAGAACATCACCTAGATGAATTTAGTAAGTATAAACCTACTCTATCATACCAGTACGTAGTACCTTTGTACATGTGTTTATTATAAATCTACGATACTAATATTTACGTAATGCGCGAGGTTTAATTAAAACTATAAATTTGCGCAGTCCTATGATTTTAAATAAACTTAGAGATATTATTTAATCAAAGATGAACTACTACATTCATTGAATACAAATTTTATATGATTTAATCAAGCTGAAAAGGCCATGGGAACTGAGTTTAAGTGTGAGGTCAATAAAAAGTAAAAAGGAGAGACGTTAGTAGGCTTTCTAGTGCCTATAGTTTAGCCTAGGCGTTAGAACTCTTTTTTATAGCTCTCTTTACGCTTAAGTCTAAACCGTCTTCTTTGAAAATTTACTTATGCGATCAGTGTCATAAAAAACTACACTAAAGCGATGCTATGTTTAACTTTAGTAACCCTAGCAAAAAACAGTAAGGAATTCTGAAGTCTCCCACCAACTGGTAATATCTTATATATTAAAAGAGAAGTCATGACTTCTCATTCATGTGTGATTTTTAACTAAATGGACTCTTACTAGAAATTATAACTTTAAATACAGTATGTGCAATATTTATTCAACTATACATTATATTTTAAGCTAACAATAAAAATCATAATTAATTAAAATCAGTTTCTTCCCATTATTTTAGGGATTTCATAAATAAGAGTAACAATATATTAGATATTTGAACTATTTTAATTATATTTAATATATATATATATATATATATTAACAATTTCGAAAAATCTGTTTAAAATATGATAACAAGAACTTAATTTTCAAATATTATATGTAAATATTTTAACTAATTTCGTAATTAGTTTTGAAATATTATTATACCCTAATATATTTAATTATCGTTTATAAAAATGAAAAATAAATATTCTATCTTATTTTTATCAATTATATAATCAAAATCAAGTATATTAAAAGAATATTATTATGTTGATCTGAATATTTGAACAATATATTATTTGAAAAAATAGTTTCAGTAATTTCATGATTATAAATGAAATATAATTATGCATTAATATATATAGAGAGTTATTATTTATATAATTTAAAATAAAAATTCTAGCATACTTTTATATTCGTAATCAATCATGTTAAAATAAAATTGTTATATTAAACTACATATGATAAAATTATATTAAATTGATAGCTAATAAATTTTATTTTCATATATAGAAAATATTTATGTTAAAATAATATCTGATGTTAGACTACAATACATTTATAAAAATTAACATATCTTAGATTTTTGTATATACAATAATATATTATGTAAAATAAATAAGCATAAAAATATTACAAAAATGAAATCCAGTTTTGAAAGGGCAGGTAAAAATTCAATATAAATTAAATACAAAATAATTATTAAAATCATGTTTTTTATGCACATTAATTTATTTAATAATCAAATATAAAGATATAATAAGAAGAGATAACATGTAATTATAAATTATTATATTTGAAATATAAACATTTAAATAGTGATTAACATTAAATAATAATCTAAAACAAAATATATATATATATATATATATATATATAATTGAAAATAACACCCGCGCGGTTGCGCGGGTCGAAATCTAGTTATTTGTTAAATGAACGATTTGGTAGAATGAAAGAAGATATTCAGCAGAATTAAAAGTGTTCCTTCAAAGTTAATCCCGTAAACTTGATTACTAATCTCTTGCTAATTCATTTAACATTTTTTGCAATAAGATTTATTTGTTATTGTGCTGATTAAATTTGGATAATGGCAACAATTCTACAAACCACTAGACTGCATTTTCTGATAAGCTTAATCAACAACTGCTTATAAAAATACAAATACAATTAAGATGGATCTATCGGTAATCACAAGCCCACTAGGCACTCAGCTCCACTTATCTAATAATATCCCTTTTATCCCCCACTCCTTTTTGTTCTTTTTCCGCTCACGAGACACTCGTGGGGAAGAATGACTTCTAGCTATTTAAAACAATATTTCAAGGGAATTTCACACTGGCCGGTTCATTTGCTTTACTTAAAATACGATAAAGAAAAGGAAAAACAAAGTAATGAATAATTAATCGTGCTACGTATTCTAATAGCAATGGGGTAGCTAATTATTACCCAATCTGTCTAATGATTATAAGTTTAAGTGGGGGTTGTGAGAAAGAATAAAGCAAGGTTGGGATTCTATCATGATGAAATAACTTAATTACATGCTTAACTAAAAACTTAATTGTAAGATAAGTTTGTGATAGTAGATGTGCATACAATAATATAATCATATATACAAGAAATATACATTCATCAGAATACATTTTCGTACTAATATTCTAATTAACTCGTAAGGAAATAATAAATAATTACGAGAACAAAGCTAAAAATATAGCAACTTTTAACAGTCCCGTTTGTAATATATATATTATATATGTGGATGTAATTGCGGAGTTCTAAATTTTATGAAAAACACCAATCCAAAGTATCTGAGTTCAGATATTTTAGTTGGATTTTCTGTAAAATTTAGAATTTTCGCAATTACATACACATATATAATATATACATATGTACTTTTAGGACTTCAACATTAGGACCTTCTATTGGAAATGCTTTAATAACTTGAAAAAAAACGACAAATACAAATCAAATTGAATTCACCTTCTTTTGATGATTGTCTTAAATGCTTTTAGAAACACTGCTTCTTACAAGTTTGCAGAAAGAGGATTTCAAAATTTACCTCAAATTTAACACTACTTTTCAAATTAATTTTTAAGTAATAATTAATTTTAATAAATACTTTAAGTCTACTATAAAAAAAGGAACTCTCATGAATTATTTATAAATATTTAAAAATTATTTATAGAAGTTTATAAATTCAACTCCACTCCATAAATAATAAATCCTAAACATAATGAAGAAAATCTAAATCCAAATATTAAATTATTTTTAGTTGAGTGTATTTTTAAAAACAATATCCTACTTAGTGTATTTTAAACATTTTTTTAACACTGCCCCATATATAAGACGGTGGAATTACCTTTATCATTATATGAAAGTAATGAACAATTATAATCAAAAGATGCTCAGAATCTTTAAAGGAAACTATATAATATAATTATTTTACAAGTTATATATATATAGTCATTTTATGCATTTACAATAAAATCAAAGCTCACAAGGAAAAGACAAAGCAGGAAATGCACCAATAAAGATCTGAGAGAACAAACCAGTTTCTTACCCGATTAGCATTTATAGTTTTCAAACCTCCCAACTTTTCTTCCTAATAAAATCCATATACCGTTCAAGTGTGGCTCCCGTAAAATTGTTAATTTATGTGAATATACTTGCTTCGTAAAGTTTGTAAAAATCATTAAAAGTATCCATTTCATGTTACTTAGCAAAAAATAAAATAAAACTATTTTTTAGTAAGAACTGATATCTCATGCCACAGCTAGCTTACATAGTTTTGCGTAAAACACTTTTTTATCCCTAAATCATGATAATATTTCATACTAAAGTTATTAACAATTTTCTATGATCACTTTTTGTTTTCATGTATTTTTATTGCTATTTTGAAAATCATCTTAGATCATTTATCTTGATTGTTTCCTTTAGGTGTAGTATGTATAGGAAAAAGAGATTTCTTGCAAGACTGTATTTTTTGCTCTCTTCTTAACTGAGCATTTGTTCACCAAATTTCTTTATAAGGTATACATAAATGCGTCAACTTATTATATCTAAAAGATATAGTATTTGATACATTTTAAAATGAGAGATAGTATTTGATACATTTTAAAATGAGAGATAGTATTTGATACATTTTTAAAATGATACTACTCGTGTTATCTATATATACTGCCTATAAAAAAATCATACGATATTCTAAATGTATAGTATTGCATTCGAGATATCATATTCTGAGAACTCTCGTTCTAAAAAAAAAGAGAATATATTATTAACGATTATACACTCGTCAATAATATATTTAAGTTTCAAAATATATGAGTGTTGAATAGGCAAATAGCACGGTGGTTGTAGGTTGTTCCTTCATATCATCCAATCTTAAATCTTAGTTTCATACCACCAATTATGTTTTATAAGATTTTATAACACTTTTTGTAATACATTTAAGAGTTTGTATGAAGCTACCTTTCGACTAAAAATATGATTTTAAGAGATGATTTTATCAATGAATAATTAAAAAGGAACTATTTCTGCATACTCAAAACTAATAGGGATTACTTTTGCAAAGTTTTCGAAATATAACGAGCAAAGACAATCTCCTTTACGCTTTATGTACCATCAGGTATCATGAAAGCACATAATGCTGAATCTATTCGATAAAGACATGCCCTTCTTAGAACAAAACAAACTTAAATTTAAACAAAGAAGGGAAAACAACATTCAATGATATTATATATGTCAATTCCTTTTGTTTTATTGCCCACCAACATTATAGATCCAGATAAAAGTGTTTACAACCATACTAATTATCTAGATAACCAAGTGATTTTGGTCTAATGTTGTAAAAGACTTAGGAAAGATGCAATGATCTCTGCGTTTGATTGTTACTGTGAACATTGTTTCTATCAATAAAGATGGCCTCATGCTTTAAACCCATTAGAAAATTTGAGAAATTCATTTTTAGATTCACCTTAAAGAATAGTTAGATCTTTTTTTTTTAAACGCCAAGAATAGTTAGATCTTAAACGAAGATTCGGCGGTTCGAGCAATGGGAAACACCAGGCATACGACAGCCTCGGAGATGTGGTTCTCTTCCAGGTAACTTTTTAAGTTTTTCTCCTAGCTCAAAATCTAAATTTTCATGAGGAGTCACTTCCCTTAGTAATCAAAAGATAGACACATTAATTGTAAATCAGTTCGTTTTTGAATTAGTTTAACATTTATTAAAAAATGAAAAGATTTTTATTAAAAAAATGAAAACAACGTTAATTAAGAAATAGTAAGAATTCAAACCTTCCATATACATATATATATAGTTCTACGAGTAAAGCTAATGTGCGAAGCGAAAAAATGGTCATTCACCTAATATCAATTAAGAACCTTAGATGCAGGCGAAAAAATGGTCACTGACCTAATATCAATTAAGAGATGCATGAATATACATGGATGTACGTAAATTCTCGAACTAACATTGGATTATAATTTGAGTGGATGTCTTAGTATAAATAGTTCATAGTAGAAGTTGATGTGTCAGAAGTCCTTCGTCTGCATGTCCGGCTATGTATATCCACGTCCTTAAACAATAGTCAGCGTCTTGTCAAATGGAAAATAATATATTAGTGTAGTGTGATGCTAATGGATATAATAAATTGAAAATAATTTTTACAAAGTAATAGAGATGATGGTTACACGTACATATTGGTTCTTCTACATTTTACAAAATATTTGAGCGTCGTATCGTTGGGGGCTTAATAGACCACCCAATCTGCTCTTGCCAAATGTTGTCCCGTTAGGTACGTATATAGGCAAGACTAGACGGATTACTATTATGTCTACAATTATTTTTGTTTTAATCGACCAATTATGCATTATTAAGTGGGTGACTACGAGATCACACTCATCCTCCATTTGGAAACTTTTTGGAATTGTTTTTATACATTTTTCTAGTTGTCTAAATACTTTTTTTTTTCTAGTTGTCTAAATACATTTTTCTAGTTGTCTAAATACATTTAAATCCTTAGATGTTTAGCTCGTTTGATGGAGTCAAGTGAATAGAATGCAACTTTTGCAAGTTCTTAACCCTGTTTCTGCACCTTTCTCTAAATGTTTAATGTTAACAAACTGAGAAGAAATAACATCTTGAAGATTGATGTTCATCGTTGTACTCATAATTATCTGGTAGTTCATATACTGTTCTATATTCCATACATATCATTAGCTTGTAAAGGATATTAAATTTCTAAGAGCACTTCCACGGTAAAACTCCACCAAATATCTCAACAATTTAGAAAAATAAGAGAGAGAATGTCAATAGTTTCTTTGCAAAGAAAATTTGAGACACCTTTTAGATATTTATCTCACATGTATTGATGTGCAATTGGTTCTGTTTTATAATAGAAATTTTTTAAGTTAGATAATTATACTTTATTAAAATACTATTTTTTTGGTTTATTAAAATCATTTGATATGATGGTTCTTTCTATAACTTATTTCTAACCTAGTCTCATTATAAAATCAATAAGATATCATATTAATTAGAACCAAGTTTAAAAAAATCATATCCAGAACTATTTTGGATTAGGTACCACGTAATCAATCAAACGAATTTTTAATTAAAAGTTAAATGGATACATTTTTGTTTAGAGAGACTGAAGTGGTTTATTGCCATGTTTTACATGATATAGCAATGTTAATTTACATGTACATTTGATCTTTAAATTTTTTTAAAAAATATAGGAAAATGCGGTGAGCGTGGATCGAACACGTGACCTTCAGATCTTCAGTCTGACGCTCTCCCAACTGAGCTATCCCCGCTTGTTGACATATACACTAATATATTGAATATAGCAAAGTCTGATATATTCGAGTACATTCAACTCAAAAATGCAATCTAATGTGTTGCTGAAAATGTCAATACAAGAAACATCAGTAATAAAAAGATGTACAGTCAGGAATAGATAGATCTTCATGGTCGTGTGGATAAAGTAATGGAAACCCTTGCCAATTTGACAAAAACATACATAAAATATATGTGATGGTATTGAGAAAGTAAACTTATTCAGTACTGGCTTGCAAGTTCTTGAATATAAACATCATTACTTTAGCAAAAAAAAAAAAAAAAAAATATATATATATATATATATATATATATATATATACACATCATATGGAAACTGAGAAAGTGAACTTTATTTCTAGAGATCATTAAGTGTCAATGCTTTCCTAACAAGAAGATTTATCATTTATGGTTTTGAATGGAATATCTTAACTGCTTTGAAAGGATTATTTCAATTTCCGATTAACGTTTTCACTTTAAACCAATCTTTTTAAAAACCGGACCGATAATGAACCAGATTCTTCTTAAATTATAAGTCAATGTGGTTCAGTCGGGTTCATTTCAATTCAACCGTATTAAATTGAATTTAATCACAAATTAAAAATTGAATTAAATCTGAATTGCTTGTTAATTATATAGTAAATTTTACAAACATAACTGAATTTAGTTACTAAAGCTTTCAATAGAAATAATTATAAATCAAATTTAGATACAAACTAAAAAAAAATCAAATACAAAACTAATATTTTTACCTAAAGCTAAAACTAATTTTAAATTTTAATTATTTATCATTGTGAGTTATGAAATTTTTTAAAATAATATAACAAAAATAATGTTGTTAAAAAATATAACAAAAAAAAATTATTTTTATGATTTGAAAGACAAAATAATTAACAAGTTGACTTTTGTAGCAAATTACAAATAAACCTAGTTTTATACATCTGATTTGGATATTTTTTTTAAATTCACGGTTTAATTTGGTTCGACCGCCAGTTTGAGTTAGGTTTAAAAACATTGGTGTTAAGTTAAATTTAAAAAATTGAGTTTACAGTTTATACACTTTTCAGTGACGAACAGCATGACGTTATTTATGATGGGCTTCATACTTTTCACTGTTTAAACTTTACTTGGCTGGGCCTTTTGGGCTCATTAATTTATAAACCGGTAAAAGAAATTCTGAAAGTTATTATTTATGATTTATTATTTTTTTTATCAACATTTATTTATGATTTATTAAAAACGATAAAATACAACAACAAAAATATGTGGACAGAAAACAAAAATTCTCAAAAATCCATTGTCTTTTAGTTTCCTTATCTAGTTTCGTTGTCTTCCTCATCAGAATTAATTAATAAAAAAAAATATAATTTTCCTTTTTTCTATGGAACCCATCTCTGTGTAGACATTGAGCCTCTCTATCTCTCTTGCTTTTCCGACAAAACATGGGAGATTTCGAGAACAAAGCTCCCGTTATGTCTGAAGCACAAAGATCCGCACTTGTTAAGGTAAGAATATATAGCTTAAGTAGTTACTTGATCTAAGTTCTTTTAGTTTGGTCTGTTTCTGAACTCTTGGTTTTGGTCTGGTGAGCAAAAAGTTTTACTTTTAAACTATTTTTTTCAGACTACAGTTAACAAAGGAGGAGAGCATCAGTATCATCGCTGCAAGTCATGTAATGAAGGAAGCAGCTGCAGGACAGTGAGGTCAAGAACGAAGCTGATGAACATTCTGATAGAACGCGGACGTCCACACGAGGCCCAGACACTTTTCAAATCCTTGTCAGAGACAGGACACAGACCGTCTTTGATCACTTACACAACTCTCTTAGCCGCGATGACGGTCCAGAAGCAGTACGGCTCCATAACCTCCATAGTCTCTGAGGTCGAACTGAGCGGGACAAAGCCTGACTCCATCTTCTTCAACGCGGTCATCAACGCTTACTCCGAGTCCGGTAACGTCGAAGAAGCTGTTCAGGCGCTGCTGAAGATGAAGGGGCTTGGTCTGAACCCGACCACAAGCACGTACAACACTTTGATCAAAGGGTACGGAATCGCGGGGCGGCCCGAGAGATCCTCCGAGCTGCTGGAGCTGATGCTGGAGGAGGACAGCGTCGATGTGAGGCCTAATGTGAGGACGTTCAATGTTCTGGTGCAAGCTTGGTGCAAGAAGAAGAAGGTGGAGGAGGCGTGGAGAGTGGTGGAGAAGATGGAGGAGTGTGGAGTTAAGGCGGATACGGTGACGTATAACACGATTGCGACTTGTTATGTGCAGAAAGGAGAGACGGAGAGAGCTGAGAGAGAGGTGGTTGAGAAGATGGGGAGACCGAATGGGAGGACGTGTGGGATTGTGGTGGGAGGGTATTGCAGAGAAGGGAGGGTGAGAGATGGTTTGAGGTTTGTGAGGAGGATGAAGGAGATGGGAGTTGAAGCTAATCTTGTGGTGTTTAATTCGTTGATCAAAGGCTTCGTTGAGGTCATGGACCGTGATGGCATCGATGAGGTAACTCAACAGTATTGATTTTAGTTTCATTGTTGTGAGTTTGGTCAGGTTGAGTAGGTGATAAGTAGGCATGAGTGTTTGGTTTTTGGTTCGGTTTTGGTTTGGGTATTTCGGTTTTTGGTTCTAAAGATTTAGAAATTGTTCGGTAATTTATAAAATTTGGTTGGTTTCGGTTATCTTTGTTTTTGGTTCAGATAGTAAAATTGGGAACCGGCTAATTTTGGAGATTCGGATCCAGTTTGGTTTCCGTCCGGTTCTGGTATTTTAGGTAATTCTGGATAATATGCGTAAAACCGTCAGATGATTTAAGTTTTTTCAGATTAAATATCGGGTAATTCGGATAAAAATATCGGATCATTCGGATAATTTTGAATATTTTTGGGTAAAATATTATTATATTAATTTGGGGATTTCGGGTATCGGTTTATAAATAGTATGTTTAAAATATTTGATTATGTAGAAACTAAATATAATTGATATTTTTAGATATATAATTTGTATTTTAAAAATATGGGTGACATTGGGTTCTCGGTTGCGGTTCGGTTTCAGTTTTTTTTGTTCCATAGATATAGTATCCGTCTGGATATTTATGAAATTTGTTTGGTTTCGGTTAGTTTGGTTCGGTTTTTCGGTTCCGAATAAATGTGCCAAAGCCTAGTACTAAGTACGAAAGTTGCAGGTTCTTACCTTGATGGAGGAGTGTAAGGTGAAGGCAGATGTAATCACCTACAGCACCGTAATGAACGCTTGGAGCTCAGCAGGATACATGGAGAAAGCCGCACAAGTCTTCGAACAAATGGTCAAAGCAGGAGTCAAACCAGACGCACACGCTTACAGCATTCTAGCCAAAGGCTACATAAGAGCCAAAGAGCCCCAAAAAGCCGAGGAGATTCTCGAGACCATGGTCGAATCCCGCCCCAACGTGGTGATCTTCACCACGGTGATCAGCGGATGGTGCGGCGTCGGAAGCATGGAGGACGCGATGAGGGTATTCAACAGGATGTGCGAGTTCGGCGTCTCGCCGAATATAAAGACCTTCGAGACGCTGATGTGGGGTTACTTGGAAGCCAAGCAGCCGTGGAAAGCTGAAGAGGTTTTGCAGATGATGAAAGGGTTTGGCGTGAAGCCTGAGAACTCTACCTACGTGCTGTTGGCTGAAGCGTGGCGCGTCGCGGGGCTGGGGGATGAGTCGAACAAAGCGATCGAGGCGTTGAAGTGTAGAGATATTGAGAAGTTGGAGAAGCTTTACCAGAAACAGGCGTCGGCAGGGGGGTTTAGTCTGTTGCAGATTCCTGTCGGGAAACGGGAGGTTCCGACCGCGAAAGCTGTGAATCTTTCTGCTTGTAAACTCGGAGCTCGAGTGCCACCGATTGTATGCCAGAAGCAGTCGCAAGCGCAGTTTGGGATCAGTGGGCAGTTTGTGCAGTCTTGTACAGTGTTCTTGAACTGAAAAAGGACAAAACTGGCTTTGTCTGAAGCTGGAGATTTGTAATTTCACTACCTAATCTTGTGTTTAAAAGAGTCGATACTGTGAGAACTCTTACCATATGTACATTCCAACATAATGATGTTATAAAATCTATTGTACATTACAAATCTGTGATAGTATTCTGCTGTAAACGAATTGGTAGTTAAACTTATCTGATTCAAATTGTAAAAAAAGAATCCAATTTTTTTTAATAAAATAGTTAACAATATCCAAAATGTTAATCGAATTTACCAAATAACCAAAAATTTTGAATAACATGAAAAAATTCAAAGATTTTGACTCAAATTTTAAACTAGTTTACGAAATAAATATATGAAATATAAATAATTGATACGGATTTGAATATATAAAAATGACCAAAAAATGTTTTATTAAAAAGTAAATATGTATTTATATTCAATAGTTAACTAATCTAAGTTTAGAGTTAAGAGGTGAGGTTTTGGAAAAACAATATTAAATTTAAAAAAAGTTAAAATAAAAAAAAGCTGTCTTGATCATTTTATTTTTAAGGCTATTTTTATGATAAAATTTTTAAAAAGTACTATCCGAGAGAATTGCTATATATATATAATTGAAATCATTTAAACCAAAAATCCAAAAACTTTAAATCTCAACCCAAACCGAATTAAAGTAGACCGGTATATATTTGTCCTAACCATCGAAGCTTTCATACTTCTTCGTTGTTTCTTCTGCGTTATCTTCCTCTCTCCGTCTCTTTCTTCCAGGTAAAGCTTCATTTGTATTCCTTTCTATAACTCGTTGTCTACTCCATTTGATCTCAAAGTAAATAGATTGATAAGCTTAAGCCTCTCCGTTCTTGTAGAAGATACTTCACCTAAGATTAGAATCGAAATCATTTCCGGATCTTGATTCCAGTCAACTAGAATCTCTAATTCCATGGCTCCTGTGATGGGTTTTGCTGAAAAATCTGATCTTTACAATGTTTTCATGGATCGATCTGATTTTGCAGTTGGCGAATTTGTGCAGCAGAGCATCAATCAGAGATGCAGGTTTTCACCTTTTTTTTTGTTCTTATTATTACCAAGCTATGTTGATGTCGGGACCATTGTTGTGTAATGAAAAATCTCGGGGGCTTTTATTGTAATAATAGCAATCAAGAGCGAGACTGTTCAAGGAGTACAAAGAGGTTCAACGAGAGAAAGTAGCTGATCCTGATATTCAATTAGTCTGTGACGAGACCAACATATTCAAATGGACTGCACTTATCAAGGTATTGTCTTGAAACAAGATCAAAGCTTTGGTTTAGTTTTTTTTTTTTTTTTTTTAATAGGTCTTTGGTTTTTTTTTGTGTGAGGTTAGGGACCATCAGAGACTCCTTATGAAGGCGGAGTGTTCCAGCTTGCGTTTGCTGTTCCTGAAAATTATCCTCTGCAGCCTCCTCAAGTTCGGTTCTTGACTAAAATATTCCATCCCAATGTGCATTTCAAGGTAAGTGAATACTCATATGAATGAATCTCGAAGAGTGTTTTTGTAATGTTTATGTTTTGTGTTGTGTAGACAGGGGAGATATGTCTTGACATATTGAAGAACGCGTGGAGTCCTGCCTGGACGCTTCAGTCTGTGTGTAGAGCCATCATAGCTTTGATGGCTCATCCTGAGGCTGACAGTCCTCTTAACTGTGACTCAGGTAGTGCTCTTGTACTGAGTTAAAGTGCTGTTAACTTCGAATCTGATTTGATCTTTCTGCTAATAAAGGAAACCTACTAAGATCTGGGGATGTGAGAGGGTTCAATTCAATGGCACGCATGTACACGCGCCTCGCGGCCATGCCTAAGAAAGGATGATGATGATCCTCTCTTGCTTTTTCTTTTGCTTACATTATAAAAAGATTCACATGTAAGGTTACAAAGGAGATGTTTCCTTCTTATTGAACATGAGTTTATTGGTTTACAATTATTGTATTACAGTTTTAATAAGAAGTAACGTTTCATTGTTTAAGGAACTTGTCAAACCAATCTGATGTTTCTTTGATCATAAAGCTTGTTACTTCGTGTCCAACTCCATCTTCTGCTACAAACTGATCTCTCACACCAAACACCAAAAGCCTTTTCAGATAAGTTTGCATTAGAACTATATGATTTAGATCAGTGATGGGTGTACCTTGAAGTTTCCAGGAGAAGCAGTTTCCTCATAAGCCTTTTGAGCTCTTTCTAAAGGACCAACTAGTCCACCAAGAGGACAGCGAGGATCCTTGGCGCCGTTGAGGAGGTAAAGAGGCCGTGGAGCAGTCACTGGTAACGAGTAAGGAGAATCAAACTGAGAGGCTAAGCCAGGAGCTATTCTGTTCCACACCTGTTGAGAGTCAATAGATACAATCACAAACCAATCATCTTGAGTTAGCTCATAGTCACTGTCATGCTTTCTTTACCTTCTCAACCACTTCTTTGTCGATTTCGCTCTTTCCCATATCAATCCTTGCTTCTGTAACAATTAAAGGAATTAGAATCTTGATTCATATTTTGTGTTTATTCAAAAACTTTGACCTTCAAATAAAGGCTTTATACTGTTGACTCTTGCTTCCCACTCATCATTCTCTATTGCCCATCTAAAACCCTGCTCAACATTCAACATTTCATTAACTTGAATAGTCTTCTTGAACAAGGAAACCATCCTCATACAAGTCAGTTACTGGTCTTGTAGTTGCTATGTTGCTAAGGATGGTAATTTCACCTGAACACCGATTAAAGGTACAGTCACAGAATAGCGAGTGTCAGCTGCAGCAGCAAACCAAGCATGCATCCCTGTATTTGCTTTCTCATTAAACAAAGTTGGTATATATTAACAAAGCTACACATTTTAGAACTCAGTTTGTTCTATGGCTAACCTCCTAGAGATATACCGGTGATTCCTATCCTTTTTGGGTCTATATCTTCTCTTTGAGTAAGATATTCAGCTAGTTTGATCAGATCCCAGACCTGGAAAACAAAGAAAAAGATCGATAAATGCGATGATAAAGTCTTACAATCTAAAGTAGAGGCAGTGTTATTACGGTATCAAAGATAAAAGGCATTGTGTCTCCATTTTTCCAAGATGAAATAAGAGCCTGCGTTGAGATAAACACCAAAACCGCTATAAGTCGGAACTCAAAAGACGAGAGAAAAGATAAATAGCTAATGATTCATAACCAATGAGTTTACATCTCTATAGGCAGTTTTGGTGCCAGCTCTTTCTCCATGGTAGCGAGAGTCTAAACCAATGGCTACATATCCACGTGAAGCATATGCCTTAAGAAGAAAAGCAACCAAGTTGTGTTCAACAGAGGGACGAACTTACAAGAAATCATAAGTACAAGCTAAGATGTTTTATTTTACTTCAAGCCATGGCCTTAACCACTCTTTGTTTGTGTTTGTGCCATGCATAAGCACAATCGCTGGTCTTCTTTCTTCACTCTTCTCTTTCAAGCTTAAGATAAGCAAAGGCAATCTACCTTGCTCTGCAGCCTTATTCCATTACACAAACAACACTTTGAATTCTTTTGGAGACATACAAAAAAGAGAAGCGTAATAAGAAAAAAACTACCTCAGTGTGCAAGTGAAGGTTTTCCTCTTTAAGCACCTCTTTCAAGTCATTAATGGTCTCCTTTGGACAAGATTCTAGTGCCTGGTTTGGTAATGAAACAACAAAAAAAAAACAGTTCAACTTAGAAAAAAATTGAGAATTAATATAAAGATCTTTAGAAAAAAGGATGCAATATCTCACTTCAGTAGATGGAACATCATTTTGAAACACAGGATCTTCCACTGGCTTTGAACATTCAGCTACCAATGGTACTGAAAATGTTCCCAATCATTAAACATGCAAACACATATTAAAAATAAAATAAAAAATATTAAAATCAAAGTATCCAGATTTATTTCAGGTTAATCGAATAGTTAAGGAAGATATTCAGTGATTATGAGACTGTGAATGAACATTACATTTATCAGAACCATTTTATTATGGCTAAAACAGAGAGAAGTAATTAAGTAGAAATGTTTGACTGAGTAGCATAAATAAAAATGATAAAATCATCAAGAAAGAAACCTTCTGGTGATCGTCGACTACGAAGAACACGGAGAAACTCCGATCGAAAGTCAACGGCTTCGTTAGTCGGCGTTTCCATCGCTCTGGTGATGGGCGAGAAACAGATTCCGTATTGTGTTTTGATACGATGTTTTTGATGTCAACGGCATGCACGTGCAGAACAATTTGTGCCACCTGCTTATTTAATGCTGCTGGAATTGTGGGTTATCTCTTAATGGCGTGTGTTTGGTGAACTCAAACTACATTTTGTTTTGTTTATTCAACCCACTTAGTTTTTATCGTGACATTTTTGTCCTTGTTAGCTATGTCACATCTCTTTGTTGGATACATAGTTTCTTTCTGATTTTTTTTTTTAAAAGAATGATGGAGAGAAAAAGAGATGATAAAGAGTACTAATAGTAATAGTTCGATGTCCTTTGATACTTTATTAGTTGAAAAGACAAATCAAACTCTTGTGAACAAGTGAAAAACTAGGTAGGCATTTAGTATTATGTTCGAATTTGGTTCTGTTGATTCAGATTTTGGTTGATTTAGATTTTTTGATACTATATACTCATAAGTTCCATTCAGGTTTTACTAAAACTAATTTTAAGATCGGATTCGGTTCAGAAACCTTCTCAAGTATGCCAAATGCTCTCCTCATAAGTCATAACGAACTCCTTCGTAAGTATGCCAATTGCTCTGCTCATAACGAACATTAAAAAGGTATTCAACCACTTTTCATAAACCACCTAAAGTTAAATGTAATGCGTTTCTTGCTGGCTATGTGAAAGGTCGATGTATTTAAATCTTTCTTTGTCAGATTGCTATCATAATCAATTTATAATCATCAGTTATATACTGATACACCAACATTCACACTTTCAAATTCTTGATATTTAAAAAAACCCAAAAAAAAGCATCTTAGTTCTTTTTACAACAAACTTCTTGATAGATCAAATGGCTGGTAATATAAAGAAAATTAAATAACATTTTCTGTTACCAATAATTAATTTAAAACATTATGGATTTTCCATCTGGTTCCGTTGTGTTTGTACTTGAAATTTTCAAATTAGGTAACAATTTTATTCAAGCAGACACTAGTTACTCAAAATCTTCACGCCAATGTATGAAACTTAGTACCTTGCAGTTAGCACTAATCTAACAGTCCCAATAATTAATCTAATCTGATCTTCCTATAGATGCTTTTAAAACAATGTAGATGGTCACATGTTAAAAAGAGTTAAGACGCTAAAGTTTTTGTCAGAGACGTTTCCTAAGCATTACCCTAAACCTGAGTTCTGATTCCTTTGCTCTTCATCTTCTGGTGGTTCCTTTCTACTCTGATTTGTCTTGGTTTTGATATTCATTCCTGCTTAACCAATGTCTTAAATTAGCACATCTCCTAGCTTTAAATTTATGAACCAAGGATATACGGTCTCTCAAGCGAAAATCAGCTTACCTTTTATGTTCCCACGGTTTGAGAACTGAATAAGAAAGTCCCTGAAGCTGGACAAGATCTGTCTTTCTTGTTCTACGAAACTCTCCGAGCTTGTGTCTGCGTCTTCTTCTTTCTCTTGGCTTGTTTTCACTCGGGCGGCAGATGTCTCTTTCTCTGATATGATCACATCCTCATCATCACACATCAATGCACGTGTTGCTGGAGATAAAGGCTTCTCGTCCATTCTAGTAGAGTCAAGCACACAATCTGGAGAGTCATTAGTCTCATTAGCATCTCTCAGTGCTGGATCAAGTGAAGGGTCTTTCTCACTCTTCCTCCTTTTATTTGCTACATCCAAAGATTTAGTGACCAAAAGCGCACATAGGTCTTTCACATGACGCGGCTGGATAGTATTTGACAGAGAAGACCTAATAGAAGAAGTAGACAGTCAGATATATCCTTAAGATGGTATCATACAAAGGAAGGAGTTGATATCACCAACCTGTAAGAACATGCGGTAGATCCAGATACCTCCCTGTTGTTAGGAACTGAAAATAGAGAAGTGTCACCATTCCTTATAAGGTGTGGAACCGCAGATGAACCTCTAGCTGAATGTGAAGCTTCCTTGCTCTTTCTCTTTCTTGATTCAAGAGGATTAATGTGAACCGTCTGTTGTTGTATGTAGGTTTCTGGTCCATGAAGAAGGGTGTTTCTCTCTACGCTACCTTCAAAGTTCTTGCAATCTTGGCATCTACAATTCTCTGAACATAGGACATTGGCCTGGAAACACTCGCAGTACTTCTTGAGGCATCCTGATTTCTTGCAGTGGCATCCTTTGCTGTGCTTTCCCAGAATCAGTTGTTGGTGACGCATATCTTCCTACAAGTCGTTTTCAGATAAGTTACACCAAATGTATATATCAAAATTAGGCCTGGGCATTTTATACGGACCCCAAGAACCCAAAATAGCAGAGTTTTAGCGGTTCCTAGACAACTAGACCCGAACCAACAAATTCAAATTACCCTATTGGGTCCTAATATTTAAAACCTGAAGGATCCGAATGCCCATGCCTATTCAAAATCGTCTCTTAATTACTTTCTTTGGCTTAAACAGAATAGTAAAAAAAAAACTATCAATTCAATCCAATATCATATTGATTCCTTTCAAATGTAAAATCAACTGCTTGTTTTGCAGTCCATCACCTAACTAACTGTAGTCAAGTGTATAAACTTTCACAAGATCACACCTGCAAATCTTCGGTTCCAAGAGGACTACCAGCAATCTTGGGCTTGAAGGCATCCGGATTACGCTCCAACGTCCCCTTGATGGCTTCTTGTCTTGCGCTCTCGTTCTCCAAATTGTTGTGACAATTCAAACAGTTGCAGCCATTGCAATACGACCCCGACGCAAAGCACTCACAATACCTGTAAACAGATTACATTTCATCACCACCACCACCACAGATTAAAAAGGCTTTACATGATCCAGAAGAATGCATACTTACAGCTTCAAGCATTTTGAATTTTTACAGTTGCAATGCTTCTGTTTACGTGGAGTGCCCTCATTGGATGCAGCTTCCGTGTGCCCTCGTGGTGTTAAAGGCTCTTGCTTGCTGCATACACAATCAAAAAAAAAAAAAAAACCTAACTAACTACAACGCACGATCTTTTTCCCCCAACTAATCAAAGTTGAAAACTTTTATACCTCACTCGACACTTGGCGGACTTATGATCAAACCCATTAAGCGGAGGAGGTTTCTGCGGCGGCGTGGTGAGTTCCGATCTAACCGGCGGTTTCAGCACTTGCTCCTCGGAACCAGACGGAGGCGGAGGAGGCAGCAAGTCTTCTTCTTTATGATCTTCCCGCGAATAATTCGAATCGAGAAGAGAAGATTCCATCTCCGCCGCCGCCGCCGAGACGGAGAAATCCAATCGACGCGCCAATTGGTTTCGCGGAGAGCCTAAGTCCTGATCGGAGTTATCCATAGTGAAAAATTCAATGGAGAGAGAGAGAGAGATTTCACTGCTGCTTTCAGCTGGAGAGCTCGTCTTCTTCCTCCTCTGTGTTCGTCTGCTTCTTCTTCGTCTCTTTTGAAAAAATTGAATTTTGATAAACTTGATGACCGAATCTAACGGCTGAGATGAAAAGGAGTTATCAACGGTTTGGATCGAACGATTTAGGTTTTTTTTTATTTCTAACCGACGTTTTAATGATGCAAAGGCCCAATAGTAAGCCCAACATCTAATAAGATTTATACATCAATGTTAATTTTGTATGCATGGATCAAAAGCGACACACCCCTGAGCCGGTTCGAGGGCCGAAAATTTTAGAAGGATTTAGTTTCATTAATTAACATATATTATAAGAGTCGATAACCTAATTTTTGTAACAGTTCCTCAGTTTTTTTCTTGAATAGATTTTTTTTAAATGGATATTGACACATCTCCTAAAAATATATTTTGTCACTGGACGGTCGAGATTAAACACTAGTCTGTGAAAGCTTCTTTTTTAGTCCATGGTTCAAGTAAAAGTTCATTAGTGCTTTATACCAGAAGGTCTGGGTTTCGAATCCCAACAAAGATGAATTATGCAGATTTATGGAGAAAAACATACAGGAGATCTTCGGCATAGCACAAGAAGTACTATCAGGCATGGATCTCATAAGACGACTCATGGTGATGCAGTCAGGTGTGAATTCTCATAAGACAAGTAGAATTACCGGCTGTAGAATCGTCTTGTAATATTTTTCATATTTTGTAATAGCATAATTAATCATGGACAAAAAAAATACTAGTCTCGAATCCTCAAAATTTTAATGATAAATATGTATAGATGATAGAATCATTTCCGTATAGTCTCTTTAAGATCATCTCCAATGGTTTATTCTAATTTTTCTCTAAAATAGAGTAACTCTATAATAGAGTTGGATGTTGCTCCAATGATACTCTATTTTAGAGTGAAAAATAGAGCGATGAACAAAAAGTAAAAAAATTACTCTATATATAGAGTAAAAAGTAGGTTTACACTATTATAGAATCGAAAATAAAGTATCATTAGACTATTTTTACTCTAAACTCTATTTTAGAGGAAAAAATATAGTGAGATTGGAGATGCCCTAAAAGAGTACCTTAAGAATTTTATACTATTACTTTATTTTAATATGGTGATAATAATTAATTTTAATAGCTATTAGATAGCTAAACCAGTAGAAGTGAGACAAGCGCAGAATTGGTACAGTAGAAAAGTATCAAAATTTCTTTACTAAGAAATTATTTTCACTACTTCTCTCCTACTTGTATTTATCATTTTCTTTTGTTCTGGTACTGCTTTACATATCTCCGCTGCGTGTGCTGGTATCATTAACCCTAGTCTCTTACTCGGGGTTTTTAATTTATGATTTAACATTTTTTTTATTTTTTTTACACTTTTCAACTAAGAGACGATTCTTATATCTTTTATTTAAGAGACGGCTCTTAACTTTTCTTATTTAATATCTAAGAAAAATTAAAGACGATCTCTTAACGGAAGCTAAAAACCCTAGTTAAGAGATTAGGGTTAATGATGGTCTTAGACTTCCAAATTGATTATATATATATATATTGATTATGTACTAATTGGCGCAAGAAAAAAAAAATCTCAAAGTTAGCCCTGTACACATTATCCCTCTTTACCTTTTTTGTTATCGGAGAAAATGAAAAGTAAGATTCGCTCGCTCCTCTTGTTTTTTTTTTTTTTTTGGTAAAACTCGCTCCTCTTGTTCTTTGTTCTTTACAAGACTTTTTGTACATTTGATGTCTCATATTACTCACATCACGTCGAGAGTTGTAATATGATATGAACATAACAAAAGAGGAAACATGTACCAAGGTACAAGTGGGGAAGATATAACTTGTATTTTTCCTAGTGAACTGACTCTTGCCTATAGTCTCATTTGTGCATTTCGTATGTGTCAATGAAATGGTATTCGAGGTGATGATTCCTCATTTTTTGTCTTGTTTCTATCACTACAAGTGTTAAATGAAAAATGATGTCGACGTAAGCACGTAAACATGACGAAACATTAGAAAATGAGCGTAAGTCGCATTTACTTTTAACTTTTGTACTTAATTCACTAAGACAGACGAGCTTAGTGACGAGTTTAGTGGCTCCACTTATTGGTTTTCTTATCCAGTTAACTTTTTTGTCAAAAGACTATAATTTTGGCTTTTGACTTTTTGAAACCGTTTTATCATGTTAAAAGTGTTATAAGAAGCCGTTGGTTTTGTATTACTTGTTTTAGTGCTATAAACATAATGATGTATTATTGTTGAAAAATGTATATAATGATGTATATATATATACAGGAGCATGCATAAAAATTAAAGGCAGAAGTAAATTCATTTTTCCGAAGGATATAAATGATATTTTTTTGCCAATGGATACAGAGAAATTAATCAACGATGTGTTGACACAATGGAAGTAAGCCTAAATTGATCAATTTCATTTTTCACAGACTCATCATGAAAATATAATTGTAAGCCTGAATTGACCAATTTCATTTTTCACAGATTCATCATGAAAATATAATAATAATAATATATTTTATGTATGTATATTATATTATAATGATGCTACTGTGCCATTATATCAACAACGACCGTTGCAATGTCATTTCGAATTTAAAATATTCTAAGTAAATGTAATAACTTTTAGTTTGCCACTCTGCAATAATAGATGCACGAATTTATTCATGGTTGACATAAAAAAGATGCATGAATTGTTTCTTGATATTGAGTATTGAACAACTTTATTTTCCAAAATGTCATTGACCATTTCTATTCATCGTTATAGTATTTCTTAAAATGATCCTCTCCTTGGAGTTAAGGGTGGACCGTTAAATTTTAAATCATCCCAATAATCCATAATTTATCTCGATTTATTTTTCTCTTAAATCATATGGGATTTTGCATGTATGCATTTACTTTGAAAGTTTTTAGGGTCTATCTGAGATCGATGACCGGTATGTTAAACCAAATTAATGATAATTAATTGGAAAACATGGCTTAACATCTTAGATTTTACATTAGATAATAGTAAGAGATGTTAGAATGCATAACGGACTAGAAACCTGCTAAGTGGGATCACCAATTCACCATATTTCCAATGCAAGCATAAAAGACTATACGTATGTTCTTTATAATAACCAAACCTGATATATGACGGTAAGCTTTCAAGACTGATCAAGATACTGCACATCCGAATATGAGTCATAGGAGATTCCTCTAATACACATTTTACGTTGAATATAATATTGAGTACGTGTATATATATATATATATATATATTGATACTGAACGATTTATATAAAATTATACAAGAAATCATATGTAGTTATAAATGTATTGATGAAAAAAAAATTATAAATGTATTAAAAGATGGCTGGAATACCTGATAAATCATAGTTAAAAAAAAAAAAAAACTAAACCACCAATACAAATAAACGGCTCTGAAGGTTGCATTATGCTAAAGTAGTTATTCTTTTAATCAATTATTATTACCTGGACGTTGATTACAAAATCTCCAAACAATCAAAATGGCAGCTTTTTATAACTTCTTTGGTAAAGCTAACAATTAAATATTGTATTGTCGGGACTAAACATACTATTAAATTATGGTTTTGCACATATAGTATATACTTTCCTTACTATATTGGCCTCCACTATCCAATATCTTTCACAAAGACAATTATTGAGAGAATCCTTGAAATGGCAAGCAAGAAAAAAGGTTAAGTTAATTTTTAATTAAAAGTTTGTCCAAAAAGTTCATTCTGTTTTTCAAAGGTTATTACTCAATTACATTATAGTTTTCATTGTTCGCTTAGTTTGTTTTCTGTAGTGTTTGCATGACTATGATAGGAGAAAAATAGCATAGTTTCAAACATACTACTTACTTTGTAAAAAGGAACTCAAAATATTCACAAAAGTTAGATTTATCAACTAATGTTTTTTTCAATAATATGTGGATTTTAGTTCGGTTGTGAAACAAATAACACTATAAGTGTCTATAACAAACCATTAAGCAAACATTTTACGGCTTATACAAATAACACTGTAATTGACTTCCCTATATACAAGTTTTAGTTCTAAACATACCAACTTTTAATAAAAATTCCAAAAAAGGTTACAAGATTTAGGTTTATGGAGCATGAACAGATATATTGCAATTATTAGTTACGTTAAACTTAATTATAGGGAAGTCACTTCAATAGATTTTTCTTTCGAATTATGTCTACTCAAAAAAATTAGTGGACAGTGACGGACTCTAATTACAGTGTAATCATTAAAGTCTGTAGCCTTTTTTCAACAACAAAACGAAAAAGACGTAGGTAGTGACGAAAAAAGAAGAACAAAGAAAATGGAATCCATTTCGAACCATTCATTACAGTTGTTATTACACAAATATTCCAATCAAGCTAGCTACTTGTATTACAATATTACACTTAGTTCTCGAAAGACAGAAGAAGAGATTCTTTTGCATTGGGTCGCAAAAGGAAATGCAATGAGTACAAAGTCGCATTGATTAATACAATAAGAGTCGAAGGCCGAACCATTCAAGTAGTGGTTATCTTAATATATATCACTATAGTGGAAAAAGGCAACAACAACTATTGGTCATGACTAATTTTTGGTTAACCGGAAAAAGTTTTATATTTCCACTATAGAAAAGGAATATTGATAATCCCAAATCAACAACTAACATTCAACATCATTCAACATATGGTACGTGGCCTTATATTGGCTACTAGTCCAATATTATTTATTTTCAGAAATTTCAACACTGACTTAAGAAAAAAAACGAGAATTATGTACAAGTATTGATATATGGAGCTCACTCACACACACACACGAACACACATTGAGAAAAGATGACCAGAGACAGATAACCCTAACTCAAACCCACCACAAAATAAAGGGTTCACTAAAACATAGTTAAAACATCATAACTAGTACCCATATATAGAGTATGTTTTATATGATTATAACTCAATAATTAAACAGTCCTGGAAGATCCCAATCCTGTGATAATGACCCAGGAATCATCTCATAATCAACTTCTGACAACTGATGTGGTGGATAAACCCAAAAGTCTGCCGAGTCAAAGAAAATGAACTCTTTACTTAGCTGAGTCGTACCATCATAGCTAGACCCTAAACTCGGCAGCTCAACAATCTCCTCTAGCTCCTCCGAGCCAGTCGCAGAGGAAGACACAAGAGACTCTAGCGAAGAAGAAGACGTTAAAGACGAAGAAGAAGAAGACTGTGAGGTCGTCATAATGATCTCCATGTGTGCAGCTTTGAGAGCTGCGGCTTGGATGTCTCGAGGGCTGAGAGAGCTTGGCCGTGGGAAAGAGCCCACGAGGTCAGGAAAGTTAAGTGTCGCGGAGGTTCCTTTGATGCTCAAAGCAGCTACGTCGTGTGCACGCGCCGCCATCTCCGGTGAAGGAAACGTTCCGAGCCATATACGAGATTTCTTCCTCGGCTCTCTTATCTCCGACACCCATTTTCCCCAGCTCCTCTTTCGGACACCCCTGTAAACCGGATGCTTACCAGAATCTCTAACCGGTTTGGTCTCTCTCGTGTTCTCTTGACTAACTGAGTTAGTCGAAGAGTTCTTGGACGTACTCTCTAAACCTATCATTGGTGATCTTTCTTGTAAGAAGAGCTTTATACCAAAGACACCAATAACAAATTAACCATTGTTTGTTTTTAGAATTGGAGGTTTTGGGTGGTAAAAAGGAATGATGTTAAAGAAAAAAGTTTGAGAATTTGATAAAAATGTGTTGTTTTGGGGAATGAGTTAATGAAGGAAAGTGAGAGGCAGAGTTTAATGGGCATTTGTCTACATTTCTCGATCACTCCCTTATTTATACAAGAATTGTTTTGGAGGTGTGGTAGTGGGTATAGGGGAGATATGGGACAAATATTTCACTAAGTTTAGTGAAAAAAAGAAAAAAGGACCCACATGCTAAATTTGATTTCGATATGCTTGCTCTTAAAAGACCCGTACATTTTTTTTTATTAATCATGACAACAACATAAATCCATACATGCCTTTACTCCAAAATAATACGATCCTATTATCTTAACAGAAATTAAGTCCATATTTTTGGTTGTTTTTTCTTCTATGAGTAATCTATTCTTGGGTTTCTTTTTTGTTTACTATTGAGCAAAATTAAGATGTGTGTTCTAAGGATGATAGGATATTTATGATAAATGATAATATTTTTACATCTTCATGCTGCTACTTTAGTCATTATTTATATGTTATTTGAAAGTAAATTTGAATGCTAACTTGTAGTATTAATTTTATAGTATTCTGGAATAGGTTTGAACTTTAAAAGGGTTATCAGACTTAAAACAAATGATATTAACTAATAATGAAAATCAAGGTCATTTTTTGTCATGTGCAAGTGAAACTGTTAAATAACATTCTGATTGTAGAAGAAAAAATTCTTAATTTTTTTGAAATAATTATATATACATTAGATTCTAAACTTTTAATTTTTAATTATACTTCTAAATTTAAAGTGTATAATCTTAAAATAAAAGTTAACCAAATAGATAAATTATTTATTTTTAAAATTATATAGTTACTTATTTAAATATATCGTTAATATTTTTTAAACATGGTCTACAAATTATTCAAACCTGCAGCATTGGTGAGAATCACGACATAATGAGGAGGTTGTTCTCCTAATAATTTTCTGACGCTTAAGTTAGAATAAGTACAAGACTAACGAAAGAACAGGGTAACGTGATAGACGAAGTTTCGAGTGAATGGAGTGGTTTAAAACGATCTAATCTCGAATGAATATATGAGTTTACTGGCTGATAACAAATGAAATTTAGAGATCGACCTCCGTTTCTACAAGTTCTTTCCTTTTGTCAAACGTTTAAAGAGTAATGTATTCATATGCTTACTTGTTAACGAGTTGCATTTTCTGATTATCGTGAGTTGGTTCGTCATGTTGCGTTTTTGATTATCCATAAAATCTATTATTGCTCTGGCAAATTTTCCATCACACATCGTCATCAGACTTGACATAATAGTTATAATCTGTTAGTTCTAGCCATCATTAATGATATGATGTTATATATGTAGGTTTCACGCATTAAATATTTTCTACTTTACTACAACACGTTTTAATCCATCTTTAGACCTTGGAAAATCATGGTCCAATATTTGTCTGCGACTTACGTACTGACTTTATTTTTAAAACTAACTTACGTACTTTTTTTCTTTTTGTGCATTTAGTAACTTATGTACAGACTTTAGAAAATCAACAAACTTTTTAAAACAGATGAACCATTTTAAGTTTTTTTTAAAAAAAAATCCAAGTTCTAAGATATGTATAATAATTAAATCTCTACACTAAACCCAAACTGAATTATTGATTGGATCGCTGGATTTATCAATGTGGGTGCAGGTCTGGGTCAAATCTAAAACACACAGTAGAATAGTAGAACAATTTGGTTATCAAATAACAAAAATACTTTATTTAATAAAATATCCATAAATTTATAATATAAAAAATAAAAATAGTTTTAGTAAGCTGATGACATTTATTTCTAACAATAGTTCTAAAATGATCATATTAGCAAAATTAATCTTCAGCACTTGAAAATTGGATAAATGTTACAAATACTGAAATATAGCGTAATCATATTTTATATATACTGATGAAAAGGGCATCCTTCAGCATCTATATATAGGCTATGCTTGTGTTAAAATATAATTAGAAAATAATACATCATTAATCTATTATTCATTTAGAAATCATGTTTATTAGTAATGCTATAATGCTATTTATTACTAAACCATAATGTTTTTTTATTGTAATTTGAAATTAAAGAAAAATAGAAAACAACTAATGCAATTATGTAGAAGAGTATGATCTAGTATGCAATTAAATTTCTATTTCTGATTCTCTTCAGATAAATATTAATATATAAATAAATAAAAGTTCCCTTTAGAATTCAAGACAACATCGATATAAAGAGATAAGTTATTTTGTAGTGCCCAGTGCCGACTGAATAAATCTTTTATTATGTAATACATGATCGTGACGTTTCATCAGATTTTTATGAATTTTCTCCTTCTTGTTGAAAATGGTGTGTCAACTGTTTTTAATTATTTTAAGTTTTCAAACTCAAATGCACTGTACAATTATCCTGGTCGTGATCTCAATCATCATCATGTTTGTCATTACAGAAACAATTTACTTATTAAATTAACTACATTTATTTGTATGTATTTATATAAATACATATAAGGTTCCTCTAATAAGTAAATACGATTCATATGAGTTTAAGCTGACAAATTAGATTCGAGATTGTTAAGCTGCAAAGTCTTATAAGATTTCTGCATTCACGTTTTCAGTCAAGATCCTTGCATCTCTTATTCATTTCGCCGAACTATTTAAAGAAACAAAATATATAAAGCTTTATCAGTCTTAGAAACGTAATGCATTGTAATATTCTAAGTATAAAAATTGTAAATAATAGTTAGTATATTGTAGTAAATTGGTTGACTATGATATTTTATGATTTTGCCGGTTCGATTGTAGTGTCTAGCAGTAGCCTCCATGTGAATTTAAATTACATATAATATTGAATTATAGAATCTCCACTCACCAAAACCTTGTTATGCTAATTGGTGTCATAGAAAGGAGGGTCAGAACCCAAAAACAAATGATTCAAGATAAACCGGTTTTCACACATGTGAAATCGAATAACTAAACTTTGTTGGTGGGTCGTGGCAGGGGTGCGTTAGCTTTGAGAATGATTCAAATATTACAACTTTATACAATTTTTCCATAAAACTTGTTTATAATATCTACATATTTTATATACTTTATTGTCAACTGCCTATTTTATTCTATATAGCTTTTATATGTTTTGGAACTAGTCTAACATAAACATCCAAGTTAAAGACATATTCTAGAGAAAAAAAGAAGAAGAAGTTAGTTACAATTTTGAATATGACATATATACTAATTCAAGTAGCAACAAGGAAGGACGTTTTACGTTTCTTAACCGCATGTTCAGTATGCATACATGCATTATAAAATTAATACTCCTATTTAAAACTAAATATTTATATGGCTGTGGCAACCGGCAATCAGAGGTCTGAAAGTTGTTAGTCGCCACTCATTTGGTGGAAGATAGCGATTAGACAGATTTGTTAGTGTTTTCTAGTATATTATGTCTTCGAAAAGAGAACTTAAAGCTGTTAAATCTTATAATTATACGATCTTAAATCAGAATGTATTTGCGATAGTTTTTAGAGATCGATAACACAAAATAGTTACCAAACACTAAAGTTGGTCAACGTATATAATAAGGTAAAACCATAACGGTAGGTGGATGTGAGAGGAAAGGACTAAAACAGGGAATATGAATTTTCCGATTGTAAGAATTGATTAACTGCTATTCACTCTCCTTATTCTAGACAGAACCGGATGAAATGATATTTAGATATTTATGGATGATATAGTCTAATGTAAAAAGAGTGATTAAACATTCATTTTTCAAGCTAGCTATTCTTGTGTTTGGATTACTACAAAAGTAATCTCCTAACTCGCTCTCTCTCCCTCTCTCGCTAACCAAGAGATTCCCGTTGAGCAATGTGTCTAAGCCTTAAACTCTGCAGTTCCTAAACATCATTATAATTTCTCAATTTTTTTCACCTTCTAATTTGTTATCATATTATAACACACATACAGTATCTATAATATTCATAGCCGGTCATAGACATAGATAAATAAATAAAATATTCTATAACCTCTAAATTTCAAGAAATAATTTACATAAACATATGTTTTCAAAATTATTTTAAAAGTGTCATTAAGTTATTACGAAATTATTTATAGCTTCCGAAATTTCAATACCGCGTTCATGTTTCGATATTAGGTTAAATATTTAACAAAACATTCAAAAATCATGATTTCTCAACCCCCTCAAACCAAACCAGAAGATTTGTAAAATCTCTTATATATTAATTGAGAAACATTATAACTTGTGATATATGACATATGTCATTACTAGAATGACTCTTAATTTTTTTTTTACATAAGTTAGTCTATCTAAACATATAATACACAGCCTAAAATTAATTAGTAATTTACCAAAATAATTTTCATTCTTTCCTCAAATAAAAGCTATGGTGTAATTAGAATATATGCCATTTAATAATTTTGAATAATAGTGATTTGATAACAATTTTTTTATCCTATATCATTTTATTTACTTTATATTATTAAAATAAATTAAACAATTACATCAATGATATGAAAAAACATTTAGATTTTTAATATATGTTATATTTTGAATTTTTTAAAATAACTATAAATTATTAAAAAAAATTAAAATCTTACACTGAAAATTTTGTGATTAATGATTTAAAGCTTTTTGTTATAACAAAAAATAAATGATCATACAACTATATGAGTAGGAAGTTTCATTTACTATATATACATATTGAAGTATATATCTAGTTAATATCGTTTAAATTAAACTATATACCATATAAAATATAAAATATTTTATTTTCAAAATTTTAGAAAATGCATTATATTTAAGTGAGAAATATAAAAATTTTACAATTTTAATTTGATTAAATCGTTAAATGATATTTTACTTATTTTTGTTACTATTTTGAAAATAATTTTGAAAAACTTATTTATTTAATAATATTTTATAAAATATTTTATTCCGTGTGCGGATTATTACCTAGTAACAAACTAAACTAGATACATTCAATAGTTTTTTATATATACATTCAATAGTTCATTAGAGTCATGTTACGTCGTACGTGCGCTAGGTACCCACACTACAAGAAAACAGCGGTATTCTGACGGACGTTCCGACGGAAAATGAATTCCTCGGAATATACCGAGGCATTTCCGAGGCAATTCCGAGGAAACACAAAATTTTGCTTCCTCGGAATTCCGTCGGAATATTCCGACGGAATTCCGAGGAAAATTCATTTCGTCGGAATATTCCGACGGAATACCGAGGAAACTAGTGTTCCTCGGAAAAAACCGATGAATTCCGAGGAAATATTATAGACGTTAGAGAGCCGTTGGAGAGCCGTTGGGGGATTTTAAAAATTCCGAGGAAATTCCGACGAACTAGCCGTTTGCATCGGAATTCCGTCGGAATTTCCTCGGACCGTCGGCAGGATTTCAACTATAAATACAAGCACCCCTCTTCCTCTTCATTCACACCATATCTTCATCCTCCCTCTCACTTTCTTTACACACGAATTTGATTCATAAAAAACATGTCTTCTTCAAATTATTTTCGTTCTTGGATCGATCGACCTCATTTGGATCCGAACACGAGATTGCTTACGGAAGAATACCAACAAGGTATAACCGAATTCATGGGGTTAGTTCACCGACAACCGGAAGCAAAAACAGGTATGTTAAGATGTCCTTGCTCTAATTGTAAAAATAAAAAAGTTATTAAAGAATGGGATGTTTGGACTCATTTATATTTGAGTGGGTTTACACGAAGTTACAAAATTTGGTATCATCATGGAGAAACTGATTATGAACTTGGTAGTACTAGCGAACCTCAGCCAGCGGTTAGATTAGAAGATCCAATTAGAACGGATGTAGATTACGGTGTAGGTACTGAGCAGATGGTAAATGATCATTTTAGAGGGGAAGATTTACCCAATGCCGAAGCTAGGAGATTTTATGATATGTTGGATGCTGGAAAGCAACCATTGTACGAAGGTTGCAGAGATGGTCATTCAGCTTTATCATCTGCTACAAGATTGATGGGCATTAAGACGGATTATAATTTGGCTGAAGACTGTGTGGATGCGATTGCTGATTATGTAAAAGGTATTCTACCCGAAGATAATGTAGCTCCTGGCTCATACTACGAGGTTCAGAAACTCGTAGCTGGTCTTGGTTTATCGTATCAGGTAATAGATGTATGCAGAGACAACTGCATGATTTATTGGAGGGCGGATGAACAGCGGGTTTCATGCAAATTTTGTGGGAAGTCTCGTTATAAAGATACGAGTGGAAGAGTTCCAGTACCATATAAAAGGATGTGGTATTTGCCTTTGACGGAAAGGTTGCAGAGGCTGTATCTGTCTGAACGCACAGCGCAACCAATGAGATGGCATGCGGAGCACTCAACAGATGGTGAGATCAGACATCCTTCAGATGCAAAAGCGTGGAAGCATTTCCAATCAAAGTATCCCGACTTTGCGTATGAGAGAAGAAATGTCTACCTTGGATTATGTACTGATGGTTTCAGCCCGTTTGGCAAGAGTGGAAGACAGTATTCTCTATGGCCAGTCATTCTTACACCATACAACCTACCCCCAAACTTGTGCTTGCGACGAGAGTTTTTGTTTCTCTCGATTCTCGTTCCCGGACCAGAGCATCCTAAGAGATCACTTGATGTGTTTCTTCAGCCACTAATATATGAGTTGCAACAACTATGGGCTCAAGGTGCTGAAACATACGATGTTTCGTGTAAAGAAAACTTTCAAATGCGGGCAGTACTAATGTGGACAATAAGTGATTTTCCAGCATATGGTATGTTATCTGGATGGACAACGCATGGAAGGCTATCATGTCCATATTGTCAAGATAACACTGATGCTTTCCAACTAAAACACGGAAGGAAAACGTGTTGGTTTGACTGTCACAGGAGATTTCTACCACCAGATCATCCATATCGTAGAAGTAGGAATTTGTTTACGAAGAACAAGAGGGTGTTTGACAGTCCACCTCCGGAAATTCGTGGGAAAGATTTGAAGACACAACTTAGAGATTTTGGTGCAGAAAGGACGCCAGACGTCGGTGGACATGAGCGTTTTCCGGTAGATGGTGTTGGAAACCTACATAACTGGCACAAAAAAAGTATTTTTTGGGATCTGCCATACTGGGAGGATCATCTACTAAGGCATAATTTAGATGTCATGCATATTGAGAAGAACTTTTTTGACAATCTCATGAACACGATCCTTAATGTTCAAGGTAAAACAAAGGATAATTTGAAGTCAAGACTCGATTTAGTCGATATATGTGCTCGTTCAGAACTTCATGTTGATGAGAGTGGTAGGGCTCCTTTTCCCATATACCGACTTGATGCAGCGGGAAAGGATGCGTTCTTTGATTGGATTTCAAACGATGTGGAATTTCCAGACGGTTACGCATCTAATTTGCGTAACTGTATCGACAGAAAGGAAGGAAAGTTTACTGGCTTGAAAAGCCATGATTGCCATGTAATGATGCAGCGCCTCCTTCCGTTTGCCTTCAAGGAACTATTACCACGAAATGTTCATGAAGCAATTGCAGGGATAAGTGGTTTCTTCCGCGATTTATGCACAAGATCAGTGACTCTTGAAGGTATTGAAAATTTGAAGACTAACATAGCTGTGATTCAGTGCAACCTTGAGAAGATATTTCCTCCCTCATTTTTTGATGTTATGGAGCATCTTGTTATTCACCTGGTAAGAGAATTGGAACTTGGTGGTCCTGTGCAGTATAGATGGATGTATCTGTATGAGCGGTATATGTTCCATTTGAAGAAGATGGTGAAAAATTTAAGTAGGGTGGAAGGGTCTATAGTCGCACAGATGATCAATGAAGAAACTTCAAACTTTGCCGAGTACTACTTTCCAGCAGAAGTTCAGACCAAAAACAGAAGACCTGCTCGGCATGATGATAGAGGCGAACGGGCAACATATCATTGGAAGGTTCCAGACATTTTCACAGACGTTGGACGACTTAGCGGAAAACCAAAGGACCGTCGACTTACTGATCAGGAGCGCAGTCATTTGCAAACATATTTACTCACCAACTGCGAAGATGTTCTTCAATATGAAAGGATTTTCATGGCAGAAAAGCGGTTCGAATATAGATACGCCACAGAGGACGAACTAGAAGAAATGAAGCAGAGAGAATTTGGTGGATGGATGTTTACTTATGTGAGTGATGGTTTGGCCAGAGGTGAAACATTTGACGATTGGATACGCGAGATGGTCGTTGGACCAAACTTTGTTGTGAAGTCATATCCGAGATTTTGTACTCGAGGATATGCATTCACAACTCAGAAGAGGAGACGTTCGAGTACGACTTACGATGCTGGTGTTTGTTCTGCATCAGGAGATGATGTATACTACGGACACATAAATGAGATTTTGGAAATCAAGTATTTGGGCATGGTTGGATTGCGCTGTACTGTTTTCTATTGTGACTGGCACGACAACACTCCAGATCGAGGTGTGAGAACAGATGCATTTGGTGTTACATCAGTAAATTCAAGACGGAAGCTGCAATATTATGATCCTTTCATTCTTGCTTCTCAGGCCGATCAGGTTTGTTATATCAAGTACCCCCGGGTAAGGAACAGAGATGATCCATGGGTTACTGTTACAAGACTCAACCCGAGAGGCCGAGTTCAGGGAAGTTCTGAGCTGGAAGACCCACTACAACCAAGCACATCCGGCAACTTAAGTGCAGCAGAAGATTTAGGTGGAGTTGGCCTTGTAGTCGATTTAACTGACTTCGGAGAAGAAGCCGCCGTTCACGTAGAGGATGAACCAGTGATTGGAGAGTTTCACCAAGATCCAGATTCAGATTCATCTGGTGATGACGACTCGGAAACAGACTAGCGTCGACCTTTTTTTTTTTTTTTTTTTTAAAGGAAAATTCCGAGGAAATTCCGAAGACAGATAGGTTTTCCTCGGAATTTCCTCGGAATAGATCTTCTCGATTGAAAACCCAATGTTCCTCGGAATTCCCTCGGAAAATTCCGAGGAAATTCCGAGGAACCTTTATGTTCGTCGGCATTTCCTCGGAAAATTCCGAGGAAATTCCGAGGAGATGGGGATTTGATTATAGATTCTTTTTCCTCGGAATCTCCTCGGTATATTCCGAGGAAATGCTGACGAACATAAGGTTTTCCTCGGAATCTCCTCGGTATATTCCGAGGAACTTCCGAGGAACTGGGGGTTTTAAATCGAAAACAACGTTTTACGGATTGAATAACACGTATATAACCTTCATTAAGTGTCATAACCAGATTATGATGTTTGGAACTATGAACTTTGGTGTTTTATCCAATAACAAACACTTTTACGATTGCATGAACGAAAACCACACAACATAAGAGAAACACTTATACACTTTAATAAATGGTAAAGGGAATACTTACAATTATTTTTGAAATTGTGTTATTTCATGGTTTATGATCATCTATACAAAGAATCCTCAATGGTATGCATTATAATTGTATAAGAAATGAAATACGGCGAAAATAATCGATGTTTTAAAACCCCAAACCCTGGTTCCTCAGAAATTCCTCGGAGATTACCGAGGGTATTCCGAGGAATCATTGTTCGTCGGAATATTTTCATTTAACCGGGTAAACCAAGCCGCCAAATATTTCGGGAAAATTGAATCAAAGAATTCCGAGGAAATTCCGACGGAAATATTAAATATTTCCGAGGAAATTCCGACGGATAGTTTCCGTCGGACGCCTCATAATATTAGGGCGAGCCCGATCTTCTTCCCCATTTCTCTCTTTCTCTCCGCGCGCTGAGCCTCTCCTCTCGCGATTTCCGGCGACTCCACCGTTCTCTCTCCCGTTTTTCCGGCGAATCTCCCCTAATCCTCCCCCATAATCATGTAAGAACCCTATCCCACTCTTTTAGGTTAGATTTGTATGGTTTTTAAGTAGATTTGATGATTTTGGAATGAGATTTATAGATTTTGTTAGGGTGAATGGTAGATTTGTGTAAAATCGAGTTTGATTATGTATTTCACTTGATTTGAATTTTTTTTTTAGTTTTTATTAATTTTGTGGTTATATAAAATCGAATTTGATTCATTTATATATTTATTAAACATTTTTAAAATCTATAAAACTTTTTTTAAGATTAAAAATCATTATATAATATTTAAAAACATTTTTTTGTATTTTATATGTAAAATATAAATTTCTATATTTATTAAACATTTTTAATATTATGAAAACTATTTTTGTAATTATTTAACATTTTAAACATTTTTAAAACTATTTTTCGTAATTATTATGTTTTTGGGATTTATTTAAACTATTTTTAAATTTTTAAACTATTTTTTATTTATTAAAACTTTTTTTATTTAAACTGTTTTTTTTAATTAAAATTATTAGAACTAATTTTTAAAATGTTTTTTTTTAATTTACAGGTCTAATGATGATCAGATCCGGCCTCGCCAGCGTCGTAGCCGGGGTGGTATGGGGAGCCAGTCTCGGGGTTCTCCCAGCCATGTTCAGGATTCCGTTTCGCCCCACAGCTCATACCATACATCTCCCTCTCCATTACTCGCTCCTGCTGCTCCCGCTCCCGCTGCTGCACCCGCTCCTGGTCCCGCTGCTGCACCCGGTCCTCTGGGAGTGATGAGGGTTGCGGAGTTGGTTCGACAGCCCGGTCGTGACCATCTTCCCTATCTCACTGAGTATCCACATGGACATGGTCAAACATGGTAATTTAAACTTTTATTTTTTAAACTATTTTTTATTTAAACTATTTTTTTATTAATAATTTATTTTTTTAATTAGGTTCAACCGATCCGGGAATGGGATCAGCGCATGGATCAACCGTATGATGTACTCGGCCCTCGACAGCGGACATCCGACTTTCACTCACTTCCCTGTCGAGAAGCAGCATCTGTGGTTTCAGCAGTTTGCGGTAAGTATTCTAATTTTTAAATTATATTTTTTATATTATTAAAACTATTTTTTGTAATTATTAAACTATTTTCTATATTTATTAGACATTTTAAATATTATTAAAACTTATTTTTGTAATTATTAAACTAATTTTTATATTTATTAGACATTTTAAATATTATAAAAACTTATTTTTGTAATTATTAAATTATTTTTTTAATTATTAAACTATTTTTTATTTATTAAAACGACGATTTTTGTAATTATTAAACTATTATATTTTTGTGCTTAAAAACTATTTTTAAACTATTTCAGCAAGAATTCAACTGGAATGCCGATGATACGCTCTCTATCTATCACCATTTTGTCCATAAAGTTATGGACAACTATGGGAAGCAGATGTACGAGTGGAAGAAGAAGTGGGAAGTAAACAAGGTAGTTTTTAATTTATTAACAATTTTTAATTTATTAACTATTTTTAAAATTATTAAACTTTTTTTTTTTAAATTAAAAGGTCCCAAAGTCGATGAACGACACGGTCTGGAAGGAGTTGTGTGCGCATTGGGATAAAGAAGAGACGAAAGAAACTTCTTCCACCAACTCCAACAACCGCAGGAGCGACCGTAAAGGAAAGGGCATCTACAAGCATAACTTGGGTGCTCAATCTATTGCCACTCTGGCGGATCGCATGGTAAGCTCAACCGCTTTTTCTTCAATTATTTAAGTTTCAGAATTTTATTTTTTTGTATTTTCAAATTTCTAATGTTTGTCTAATTTATTTTTTTTCAAGGCGGAAGAAAATGAAGGTCACCCAGTTGATGATCTCGCCCTTATGAAAAGGGCGTATACCAACAAGAAGACCGGCCAGATTGATGATGGTCTTGTGAGGGACGTGGTCGACCTGGTCCAAACTCAGGTGTATGACGAAGTGTCTCAGCTTCAAACCGATGATGACGATTCGACGGCCTCGACCAACTTGTCTCGGGTTCGAATCAACGAAATCGTTGAATCGGTAAGTTTTTTTTTTTAAAAAATTCAATTTAATTATTTCTTGATTTTTATTTTATCATCAATTTAAATTATCTTCACTTGGTTATTTATATTTCAGTCGGTTCCAAAGAAAAAGGGACGTTTGGTCGGTTTGGGTCGTCGCTCCCGGTCAGCTGCTCCTTCTTCTGCACCACATGTGTATGTTGATCCAGAAGTTCTTACGGCTCAGCTGAAGGACAAGGATGATCGGATATCTGCGTTGGAGACTCAGATGGCAGCTCAACAGGCGGGCTATGAGACCCAGAAGAGGCTGAACGAGCAGATGATGGAGATGATGAAGAGGATGTACCCGAACGAGACGTTCCCGAACATTCAAGACCCGTAGTTTTTTTTTTTTTTCCAAAAACTCTGAATGTTTTATTTAAATTTGAATATTATCTACTATGTTTTATTTTATGTTTTATTCAATTTTAATTTTAAATTTTAAAAATTTTAATTTTTAAAAATAAAATTAATTTTTAAAAAAAATAAATTTTTAAAAAAAATAAATTTTTTCAAAATTCCGAGGGAATGGGGTTCCTCGGAAAAGTCCGAGGAACTTCCTCCCCTCGGCAAATTCCGACGAACTTTAAGTTCCTCGGAATTTTCTGAGGGAAAAAGTTCCTCGGAATTTTCCGAGAAACTACACTCCCTCGGAAAATTCCGAGGGAAGAATGTTCCTCGGAAAAGTCCGAGGAACATTTGTTCCTCGGTATTTTCCGATAAACATTCCGAGGAATATTTCGTCGAAACTTCCGAGGATTAGACCATCGGAATTCCCTCGGTATTTTCCGAGGAACCTTCCGACGAACTCTGTGTCCTCGGCGTTTCCTCGGAATTTTGTTTCCTCGGAATTCCGTCGGAATTTTCCGACGAAATTCCGAGGAAGTAAGAATTTCCGAGGAGTTATTTCCGAGGACTTTTTTCGTCGGTATGTCCTCGGAATAGCGTTATTCCGACGACATACCGACGATTTTTTCCCTCAGTATCCCGATGTTTTCTTGTAGTGCCAAGAGACTAAACTAAAAGAAATACAAGTTCATATTCTATCAGTCTAAACTTCACGTCTAATAAGAAAATCATATCGAATCATTCTAAGTCGTATAATTATCATTAGTGATTAGAGAAATAGACATATAATTTTCAGCTTCGGATAAGACAAATCACATATCGTTATAAGGACGCGTCATCATGAAAAGGATTATCGAATAACCTAGCGCGTCGCCACCTCTCCAGCATGCAACGCTTCCTATACACGGGAACCGAACTTTCTAAACTCTCAAATTTTAACTATCGACTCAAGCATGCATGTTCATTAAAATGTAAATCAGACAAAACATCGATTGCAAGCATACCGAATCTAAGTATCTTACGCGGTTTTGGTTCGAAAAATGTCTAAAATTTGCAAAATGAAGTTGTGTACCTCATTGCTAAAAATTGCATATCATTGTCGTTTGGTTCTTTAAAGTCATGATGTGTCGTTTTATCATTGTCACATTTACCTTTAATAACATCTAAAACTTCCTTGGTGTGGCTATTAAATGGATTTTGGTTAGATTTTTTTCCTTTTGTAATGGTACACTTCTGAAAATATATAATAATGAGAACATGATTTAAGCAAAAGATATGCGAAGAAAAAGAAGAAAAGGGAGAAAAGGCATTATTTGTGTCGACGGGAGCAAAAGGTCTGATAGATTGGGAAAACATTGGAAAAAGAACCCAAGTTGTATGATTTAATTGGCAAAAAGTGGTCCAAGAGACATTTGGAAATGTAGGACATGCCCTAAAATGTTGCTTTACTCTCGTATGAGGTGAGGTAGTCAACGAAACGCGCGTTTGGTTGTCGTTTTGGACCCCTCAATACAATTACACGCAAATTCGTGTGTATATATATGTATGCATGCAGCAGTACAAAACTCTATTATTGCAATTTGTTGAATTTATTCTACAGGAATCCACCGACCGATGATATTGTTTGTCGATATATATATAGTGTTTATAAATGGAAGAACAAGAGACCATTCTAATCAAAGAATTATTTCGTAGAAACTAATTTAAATATTGTTAATGTGTTCCCGGATTAATGAATTAATTTTGTTCACTTAATTATTGTATTAGAATCTTATCCACTAAATATTTTCACACAAATTAAAATACATAAATCTATTATGCTTTTAACAAATATAAGCCTGGCTCTTGAATTTGATTGTATTTTACATTATTGTTAACTTTTACAAAAGTGAGACTGAGATCATATTGTCTCAAAAACAATAAATTTTAGAATAAAACGGCTTTTAATTTGAAAGAGATGAAATAATTTCTTCATTCGTTATCTTAGTTAATAATGTATAAGCACATACAATAGTGATTAACCATATGACAATGGATTTTAAAGTTAGGGCCAGAACAGAATCGTCGACATATTATTATTCAATGAGCAGTTTCATTTATGTTTTTATGAAATTATTCAAATCTGGACCACCGATGTACTGAATTGCTTTTCAGAATGTTACGTGGATAGCTGTGTGTATCTTTTTGTTAAATGATGATGTCTCTATGGTTAATTGTGGAAATAAGTGATAACGACTGAGCATCACATTTCGCAATATATAACCAATATATAGTAGTATATACATCATATCATATTGATTTTAGCGTCTAAAGTAATGTTTGAGTTTCAGTCTGCAATGATGATTTGAAAAAAGCAAAAGAATAACATATACATTCCATTCCATGTACCAGTTCAATAATCTAGTTTTGATCATTGGAAACGATAGTACAGTTTTGTTGTTGCCAAATTAAGTCGACATGTCTAGCAGTCTAGACATTACTTTATCTGTTATAATGCAATCAGCCCGAACTTGTCACCATCTTTCTGAGACTAGAACTAAAACGATTGTTTGATGAACGGAATATTTTAACGGAAGGAGTTTCATATGGTACGTCAACTGTTATTGAACGTTAGTAAAAATAATTTTAAACCTTCAGATTATGGAAGACAGCAGCAGCATGTGAAATATTGAAACGCAACTGAGCAGCTTATTATATTTTTTTATACATATAATTCTTCAGTTACTTTCCTAATGATAGTTTTAAGACTGGTTGTGAATGATGAACAGACAAAACATGCTGCAGTACAGTTAAGTTTTACGGCTATTACTTTATTATTTTTTTATCAATATAAACAGATTTAACTAAGACTCTACAAAACAATCTTGTAATTCTACATCTTTATAAACGACGAAAAACAATTGTTTTATTAGTACTATACGCAAAACTGTCCATTTTCGTATTATGTGTTCTGGATATATGAATAAGCTCTGAGTGGTGAAAATTCTTTTTTATGATTTTGGTGTATTTTAAATAATTTACAAATATATGTCCTTTTCTGATATTATCTTCACCAATTTAGAATAAACTGTTGCAAATGTGATGTGAAACTGTTATAAAATTCTTCATACATTTCATTGTTCATATGAAGATTTTAATCTCCGAATGTAGGATTGAAAGGTTTGCTTTCATGTTCCTTGATCAAAGCTTTCGAGTTATTACTTTATTTTATTCATGCAAAAGAAAGCTGTAATTTGTGTACATTGTAAATTTATTACAGTTGATTAATTTTTTTTAATTTTGTTCTAATTCTTAGAGAATACTTTAAATCACATCTTAACCATTCAAATATTTTTTTCGAAGGAAAATGATAATTTCAGTAAGGTTCGGATTTCTGTAAGATTGAAATGCAATTTTTATATGTAAAATGATTTAACAGATTTTGTGCTTGTATAATTTAATTTTAAGGTAAGTGAAAATTTTAGAGTAAACCTTACATCTTTTTTAAATGAATTCAAATCATTTAATTTAATATTTTGGAAGTAAATTTTTCTAATAGATGTGTGTGAATTTTAAAATATTTATTATATAATATAAAATTTATAACCCATGTAATTTATTTAATATATATCCTAAACTTCTTATCCTAGTTTCGTCGACTCTTTTCTTCCATGCTGCGTTGTCTACAGATACAAAAAATACATTTCTATGTATATGAGGTGAAAAGTTAAAAACACTGAAAGTTGGAAATGATAAGAGACAGACAAAACATTTGATAAAGATAAATGTCTCCAGTCACGTCAAACACCACCATCTGCATTTATTGCCCTTTGCCCTGTATAATTTTTTCCCCAAGAAGGTTTTTTTTTTTGGTCAAACCCCCAAGAAGGTTATACTTTACAAATAAGTCGTAAAAAGAAGAGAGATTTTAGGAAGATACCTCCAGAAAAATTCTAGAGACTGAGATTGGTTTTCTGATCATGGCAGTTTCAGTTCACATGCGATTCTGCTTGGCTCCTGAATGTAATGTAATAAGCCACATACTGCATCATTAATTATTCATACCGGTTCAGTCTACTCAATCACAGACGGTCTAGCCCGGATCCACATATTAATGTAATTTTGTAAAAACTATCATACTACTGATATAAACTATGTAGCTACTAGATAGTTTACAAAAGATGTAAAGATTCCAAAATGAATATGATTTCTTTTCCCAAGAATTTCATCTGTTGAAAAAAATGTACAATGAATTGTTTGAAACAGAACTTCTAAACCGAAATTTGAAAAACTCGGTTAAACCAAATCGAATGAAGAATCATGTGAAACATATCATACTTCTCAGGCTTCACATGCCACAAAAAATGCTTCTGCACTCTCTTCACTCTCATCTGCAGTTGCTTGTACCTACGTTCCGATATAGACATCAAAATCTTCTTCAAGTTGGGTATATCTTTCTCCAACACAAAAACCGCAAACGACTCCCACTTCAAAGCCTCGAAGAAAGGTGGCACAAAGTTATCAGATATGATGACTGGAACACAATCATAGAAAATAGCCTCCACCACCCTAGGACTGTTCACTTCATACCCTTTAGCGCAAATACAATACTTGCTCGTCTTCATGAACTGACGATAGTTCTTGTTTCCTTTAGACCTTGGAAGCTTCCCAAATATTTTCAAGTCAGGATCTTTGTTGTTAGCCCAGTAAGAGAGTAGTATTGGCCTAACGTACCCGTGATCGGGTTGTCCAGCAAAGAAAGCTAGTGTTGGCCTTTTGGACGCAGACTTGCCACCGATGTTACTTAGTGGTTTTTTGGGATCTCTAACGTATGTCTCGGGTAGAGATGTGTCCTTTCCAAAGACAAAGCCTTCTTTAACATCTGAGTTGCACAACGCCCTTATACTGTTAGAAAAATGCTTCCTCGTCTCCGATGGAGCCTGAAAATGTAACAAAACAACATACATTTATTAGTAAATGATCTCAATGACCCAACCGTTAAAATCTCACATATCGAAATGTCACAAAACACCATATAATATTCTAAAAATGATCTCAAATCTCACATATTTACAATGCCACAAAAATGTTATAAACGACATGCATTCGTCAGAAAAATGATCTCAATGATCCAACCTTCATAACTTCACATAGAAAAATGTCACAAAATACCATATATTAATCTGAAAAAGGATCTCAAAGCTTAATTACAACTCCATAGCATAATGTCACAAGACATATATTTATCAGACAATGATCTCAGTGATCCAGCCTTTATAACCTCACATAGATAAAGTGTCAAAAGACCATATACTTATTCTGTTCCTCGGTGTTCAAAAAAAATATATATGTTTCTCAAAACTCACATATTTATAGCTTACATAGAGTAAGGTAACAAAAAAACGTTATGTTTTCAGAAAATGATCTCAAAGATTGCATCTATATAAGTCAATCGATATATCAGAAATTTCTAAAAACATTCTCATGTCAAGGTGGAGACGTTACCCAGTCATGGCAGGCGGCAAGGAAATGATCAGCTCCAGAAGTTCGATTCCAAAAAGGATATTTTATGGAAATGAAGTCAATATAACCTTTGAGATACTTAATGAGGTTGCGGTGACTATGTGAGTTCTTTACATATAGTGTCTCCTCGAGCATCTGGGAACTGAATGGTAAGTAGAAAAGATGAGCTTTTGTAGCGTCCTTTGTGACATATTTGTTGTTAGATTCAATAAGTTTCATGAACCAGCCTTCGGATGAATATATCCCTCCGAGTCTTGGAGTGTGCATTATAGGTTTATCTCCTTCTTTGTATACATAAACCTTCAACATCTTCTCCATCATCTCATAGCTCCTGATGAATTCCATATAAGCTCAAGTCAGTATCAGTATATGTGCTTTGGTGCAACTTTAAGAAAAACATAACGACTCACCGTTTGAAGATGGAAACATTGTGATAAAGAGGAGCGTAGAGGATAGGATCTTTGTCATCAATTGGTGCATTCTCAATCTCATGTTTTGCTTGTAAAAGCTCTAGGTCAGGTTTAGTAACCCATTTTGGTTTCTGAAGATAAAAAAAACATGTTATAATACTAATGCTACATCTTAAGTAAGAAAGTATCATAACAAGATCATGGTGTACCTTCGCAAGACGATTATTAGAAATACGGTTTCGACGCAGCTGCTTGCTCATCTCATATATGGACATCACTCCTGAATCAGTCGTTTTTGCGTTCTCCTTTATGTCAGGTACAAATCTCACAACAGGAGAAGCATCACCAACATCTTCTTTAGTTGAATTCTTGTCATGTACTTTGCTAGTTGTAGGTAGTGTAGCGTTTTGCTTTAAAGGAGAGTGGTTTAAACCAGGTAAAGCAGCTGGGGCCTTCGCACTAGGCAAATGTACTGTTGCGTTATCCTTAACCGGAGACGGTCTTAAACCAGGTAATGCAGCTGGTGCCTCTACACTAGCGGCAGGGGCGGTTGCGTTTTCCTTTACTGGGGACCAATTTGAAGTAGGTAATGAAGGCTGGAATGCAGCTTCTTTGTCAAATATCTTATCAACCTCAACTTCTTTGTCAGAATCATCTACCAAAGTAGCATTATTTTGGGAGAAGCTCGGTACCATTGGTGGAGGCAAGTTATGATAATTATGATGCTTACGGTCTCCTATAAGTGAAGTTGAGTTTCTTGAAACGGGCATCTTGGTGGAAGAGAAGAGAGAGGAGATAGAGTATGGTAGCTCGACGTATTGGAAGGTGACAATGAGAGCAAATGTGAGTCCCAATAGCCATAGAAGCCGTCTGCTTTCTACCTTCCATAGCCATGGAAATACATAACTCATCCTCAGGCCCTGTTTACCAGTCACACTCAAAAGTTTCAATACTTATGATAAACGAATCATAAGAATCAATCTAATATGGTCAATGCATTAAACCGGTTTTGACTCATTTCAGTTAGAAACTTGTGAATTACAGAGCTAACTTGAAGCAGTTTATATTGCAATATTAAAGTCTTGTCACTCAAAAGTATAATCTCTAAGAATTAGTAATATGATTTTTGGTTGACAAAAATAAAATAATAATATCATTTTCGATTCTGATACGGTCAACGTCTTGACCCATTTAGCGGATGTGATTTAAGAAGAATTTTTTTTTGTAAATTTCAGAGCTCAAAAGACGCAATTTACTGAGAAAAAACTAGAAAGTTAAGTGCATGTAATAATTTCCCCTGAACTATCATCCGAATCATTAGTTCATTACATTGGCTTTTCATCTCACCATGAAAATCAATGCATGCAATATGATAAAGAAGATACATATTGATTATCAAATAACCTTATGCTCTGCCTCACCATGAACCTTTTTTTTTTTTTTGGACAACCACCATGAACCTATTATATACATAAAACAGAGAGAGAGAGGGAGAGAGAGAGAACCTGAACAGTTGACAAAGTGGAGAAGTCGATAGGAAGTCAAAAAAATATCAAGAGAGGCATATGGAGTTCTGATGATTGAGTTTGATCGCCTTCTGGTCACAAACGAGAACGAAAGAGATGGAAGAAGAAAGTATCACGAGAAAATTGATTCTTGTCGGATTTTCTTCCTTACGTGTCTATATAGCTGTCCTGTTTCGCTGTTTACGAGAAACCCCAATAGATCCTTCGGAATCAAAACCCATTATCCCATATATATGAACTTCATTATCCCATATATATATGAACTAAAGATCATTAAAAAAGTTGCAGCCTTAGATTTGTACTAATTAAAAAAAAATCATATTTAGATATCATTTAATTATGATGTCAATTTGGCTTACATGTCAGCTTAGAAATCAATTGAAAAAAATATTGGTCCAAATCCAATTACTATAAATCATTATATTAATCCAAAATATAAGAAGCATGTATTATTTTCTTAAATAAAAGCTACAGAATTATATGGCAATTAATGACTATGAATAATAAAGATTTGATAATAATTTTTGCATCCTTCTTCATTTTTGTTTAATTTTATATTATTAAAAAAATTAAACAATCATATTAACCATATAATAAAAATATATTTTTTCTTATATGTTATATTTTGAATTTTTTAAAATACCTTTAAATTAAAAAATGAGGAAACCATATATTTTATATTTTAAATTTTTAAAACGACTTTAAATTACAAAAATGAAAAAACCTTATATGTTATATTTTTCTGATATGTTATATTTTAAATTTTTTAAATTGAGTTTAAATTACAAAAATGTAGGTTTTCCTTAAACATACGACTAAAACCATTAAAATGTCATGTATCAATTAAATGGTTGATATGAAACCTTTCAAAACCATATGGAAGATAAATGTCAAAATAATTTAACTGTGAAAACAGTACTGATCACTTTTTTAGAAAATGTGTTCGGTGAAAATTTTTTTTGTCATAATTTGTTTATTGTCAAATATGTTCAATGATATATTAATTATAGTTTAGTTCCATAATTTTTTAATAAAAATTGATTCGGTCAATCGGAAAAAAAAATTATACAATAATAACAAAAAATATTGTATATATATATAAATAAAATGATCAAATATATAAAAACTGTTGATAATATATACAAATAAACTCAGAGTATCTTATCCTAGTTTAGAGTAAAATACAAGGATTAAAAAAGGGTATTTTGGGAATTTTGTAGGAAGAATATTAACCCAATCAAACCCAAAAAAAAAGAAAAAAGATCTTCTAAACAATCGTGCATAAAATTCAAGTGACATGGTATCTATGCTAAACCGAAATTACCCTTGCATTCGTCCAGTAAGCCAGTAACCAATATGTGTGAAAAATAAGGCCAAATTGAATCGAAGCAAACCAAACCGAACGAATTGGACCAAAGCATTGCACATATTATTTTTTAATTATTATAATACGGTCCTCGTATCATAAACAGTGGTATAAAAGTATCCTTACCGTCAACGTACTATTATCGAGAGCGAATGAGCGAGACACATGCATTGAAATCGTTGACATATTATTAACCTTTGCAGTCTAGCAGGGACAATGTGATAACACAGATTGCTTGCATGCCGCGGCAGCAATTAATATTTGACATTCAACTATTTTATTGAGATATGGAAATCGTAAACTTATTGTTTCGTAACTGAAAACAATAAATTTTAAAAAGCCAATTAATAATGACAAAACATAACAACAGTAAAGTAAATGTTACATATTTTAGAGAATGATATAGTTCCCCGAAAAATATTGGCCACATATCTATAACAATAAAGGAGACTTTTCTCTCTCCTTAGGCCTCCACCTCAAATTTTAGAAGGGGGCAAATTGTGCCACCTGACATCAATTTTATAGAACATCAAATTTTGTTTTTTTCGCTGAGTTATGTTACGTATTGTGTAAATTATGATATTTATTGAGCCTATAAATGATTTTTCATACTGGCCCAATTATTTAGGGTTTGTTTCAATTTGACGGAGGAGATCATAAGTCCAGTCGCCGTGTTCCTTCTGATCTCACCAAATCCTAACACCCTCTGTGAAACGGCTTCAGTTACTCTTTCAGATACATTAATCCAAGCATTCATGTGGTTAGCACCACTTCTCCCACTCTCTCGCATTAAATCGCCATTAGCATCCATCCGACTGAAGCTCCACCTATAAATGTGTTTGTTGTCTGCGATGAATAGTCCCACCGGTACGAAATCCGTAAAGGTGGCTCTCTGTCAAACATCAACTCCAACTATGGTGAATTCCGATGATTGATATTTCTGCATGTGGGTTGAAGACCTTAGATTGATGCTTCACCACTGGTTCTGGCCACTGGATTTTGTTACACTAATTTAGGATATCAGGCTTCATAGATCGATGAATATTGGTGAGTTATACATGATTTGTCAATCTATAAATATGTTGATCTCTATTTTAAGGTTACAAATAATTTGGCTTTTCATTTCAGTATTCATCGGTTCATAATAAGGAGTCAGCCAAAGGTTGTTAATTGCTACATGAGTAGACAATATTCTTGCCAAGAACACGATGCTTAGATAAATTGATATTTATGAAGGTATTTGATATCTTCCTTTTGCTTGATGGAGATCTCAAAGCCAATTTAATTTTCTTTCTAAATCTCACTCCCTATGATTCGCATTGGTATTTAGGCAGGAGAAGCTCAATAAGCACTTGAAAAGGAATATATTTTTAGAGCAGAGAGTGAAGTAAGAGAGGAATTATCACAAACACTTCATCACAACGAGGTTAATATTTTTTGCTCGCTATCATAGCTCCAAGTTCCTTCCTTCTTTCCTATTAACTTTAAACTTTCCTAATACAAGTTATTTTGTTCTTTCATTTGTTTTTTCTCACAATCACAGCTCTGTGTTTCTTTCTCTCTTCATGGCAATAAGGTCAACACACTTGGTTTGTCCATTTTGCTTCCTCTATTTTCACGAATTTCAATGTAAATGTTTATTTATTAATCCAAAAGAACTTACAAATTTATGTTTCTTTCTTTCGTAAAGGAGCAAACTTTAATGGTGCTTCCTCTGTATTCTTCATATCATTGGCTAACGCAAAGAGTTTTCTTCACACTCACTGGCATGTCGATAAGTTACACTTACGTATTTTTATTTTGGCTCAAGTGTTGCACCTACAGGAGCTGACTTCTTTGTGATAACTGCGTTTGAATTTGCCTTGATGTTATAATCTGTATCATACCCCATGGTGATTATCAAATTCCTCTCCTGACATTCTTTTTCTTTTATTTCAAAGATGAGCCACATAGGTCAGTTTTTTTTTCTTGTCTCTATCTTCCTGTTTAGTTACATTTTATTTTGGAGCAGACGTATAGTATCAGCTCATAGAACATATCTCTCTCGGTCTTCCTGTTAAGTTACAGCACTATTGTCACAACAATAGTTTCTAATAAACACCAATTATGTGCAGTCATTCTGTCTCATATAGTTTCTCAAGGACAAACTGAACTAAATATGTTGAAAATTTTCGATCTCATGTTGACTTTCAAGCTTTTGGGCATAGAATTAGATGTCAGTCACGCACCAGGATTAAGTTAGGACCGTACATGCAAGTGGAAAAGCTTAGTCTCCCTCATGACATGTTGCTCGCTGGTTAATTAAAAGTCAAGGGTCTCACGTCCATAATGCATGAATTACAAGTTCTTATATCAACCGTTCTTATATCAACCGTCCCGCGGGCCGCCTGCTATACCACATATAAAAGGTGAGCTCAAACGTCACGGGGGTAGTAGCAACAAGGAGAACTTAAGATCTGAGTTGAGGTTGGTCTCTTCTTCTCTGTGTTTCAAAGTCTTTAGATGTTGTTCCCATGTAATTTATGCCATTCAAACATGTAATATATTTATTTTAATTGGAAAATGTTGTAAGAGACCTCCTTTTCGTATGAGTAATCTTTTGTTATGGTTTATTGTAATAAATACGATTCAGCATTTAGAAAATACACCTTACCAACTTCGAGTGCTGTCTTTACGATCAATATACATCTGATTGGTCAAATTGATATAGTCACAACTTCATCTTTTTTTTTGGGAATCCTCACAACTTCTTAATTTTGACAAATTCAGAGCTAAAACAAACGGGCGGTTAATATGGCAGCTTTGATTATTTGAAATGATCACCATAAGCATCGCTCACCAAATATAATTCCTTGAAATCAACCTGGCAGAGTCCAAAGCATCAAACTATTATAATACCCATACAAAGGATTCATATAACCTAAGCAAAAATCATTTATCATCTCATCTTTGGCTGCTGTTTATGAACAATGTTTTTCTCCATTTAAAAGTTCGTCTCACAGCAAAGCTTCACTTTGATTAAAGATGTATCATCAGTTTTTTAACATGTTGTCGTATTGTTTACAGACAAGGAAAAAAAACACGTTTAAAATCGGTTTTCATGTTAATCTGTGATATCATTAACTGACTATAATCACTAAAAGATACAGGTGTAAGTTATTATAGTATATGTGATACAAAAATCTTTGACTGACTATAATCACTATAATCACTGCGACAACAACAGGTCTTCTTAGATAGTGTTTCAAAACATGATACTGAGTGATTAGAGTAAGAAGACAAAGAATTATGATATAACTAAAGATTTGGTTCTAGGTTTATATATAATGATAATTGTTATTGACTACGAAGACACGCTCACATGAACATTGCATTGAAGGCTTTTTTTTTTAAAGAAAAAAACACTTTCTATGAACTAAGACATTTTTCTTAAACCATGTCACTGCTTTTAATAAGTTAAGTTTGTCTAGCTAATCAATTACTACTCGGTTATCAATGTCAAGAAATATTTGGGACCACCATAGTCAAATTAGAAAAACATTTAAAAATTTAAAACAAATTCATTTGCATGAAACACATTAATGGTCGAACAAGTATATAATCTCTAAATGGAATAATAAAACAGATAGAAATTCCTTGAAAAAAACAACAAATAGTAAAAATTTAATACTATTTTAAATTAAAATAAATTAAAATTTCAAAAGTTTGCTAAATTTTAAATAATATTTATATTATTTGCTCATTTGCTCACCCGCCTGTAGGTACTATTTGGTACTTAATAAAAATAAAAATTCAAAAATTGTTCCGTCTATATACTGACCACATGGTACTTAACCGTATAAATATGTTCTTTAAATAAAATATTAACTTTACTTTATGTTTAAATTTTAACTAAATTAACCTTTTTACGATTATCGGCTTTTTATTCACTTTTATTAAATCGATTAGTTACAACTTATGCTATTCCACTTTGAACTAATCTACTTCAAAACAAAGTAATACCTTATAGTCGCTAACCACTTAAATAGATCAGAAAAAATATCATTCTCTTTCAACATATTTTCATTTTCATATTTTCGAACATACTCTATTCACTAAGACCATAAAATAAATTGTAAATTCATGTAAAAATGAAACATATGAACCGGCGCGTAGCGCCGGAATACCACTAGTCTATTAATAATATGTAAATTTGTATTCAGTTTCAAAATGTTATATATTTTAGATTTTTCATACATTTTAATAAAACACATTAATTTTGCACAGTTTTTTTGTGATTATTTTTTTCCATAATTTTAAGCCAATAAAAATCTAATAAGTGCAATTAATTTTTTTTAAGTTTGTAATTAGTTAATAAAATATGCATTGAAAATACAAAAAAATAGATTTTTTTGAAACAATTTTTTTTCTAGAATATGTGACTTTATAAAACGGAGAGGGTATATTTTAATATTTTAATTAAGGTAAAAATAAAGCTTAAGGTTTATGATAAATAATAATGTTTTATTTGGCAATTGTTTTTAGAATTGTTGAAGACTAGTCGTTTCAACTTTTATTTCTTTTGAGAAAATCATTATATTGGATTCCACATCTATAGATCCAAGTTGAAAGTTGACTAATGTTATACAACAGAGAAAACAAAGTAGTTTGGAATTTGGAGTTTCATCTATGGCCTAACTCAAACATGAATATTGCATTAAGAAGCTTTAAAAGAAAGTTTCTTCAAATTTTAATTCTATTATATTTTATTTTAAAATTGCATTTGGTTGTATTTTATTATTTTATGTGTAATGTTACATTTTATATAAAAAATTAATAATGTTTTTTTGGTAAAAATATATAATAATCCTATTATATAAAAAGAACTAATTTTGCGACTTCTAAGAGTGTCCACTTCACCTAAGATATTCAGGACCAATACATGTCATTTAACATATTCTCCAGCCCAAAAGTAAATATTGCAACATATATCCGAGCCCAATTAATTTTGTGGGTTGGTCTTCCAGAAACTCACGTGGCCAGAAAGTAAACTCAAGCCCTGAGGAAGTATGAAAAATTAAGGTTAACGAATAATAATTATAAAAGTCTCTTCACATATTAAAATTTAAGCATACATCACGTGTTTTGGTTGCTCAGTATTATATGCTTCATTTTACTTTTGACTTGATGTTTGTTTCGATCGACATACACTGGACATTACTCATCCAATAAGATTTTCTCTAATTGCTTATAACATATTGCGGTCCAAACTATATTTTCACATCTCGCGTCACAAACTCGGATATAATAATTGATTTATTAATGCTTTCACATGATATCTGCAAATGGTGATGTGGGGTAGTCCACAGACCACAGCTTCATGCTCAATACTTGCGATCCACATGCACGTAATGTGGATTGAAGAACATGTTTCATTTCTAATAGGCTGAACAAATGTGATGTGACTCAAAATTCCTCTTTTATTTTAATCCCAAACTCTAAAAAAGGTTATTTACTTTTATAATCCTAATCAGACTTTTTAATACTTAGCTTAACCACCTATACCAATCAAATGAACGGAGAAACCATTTTATTTTACAAACATGAGCTTCACATAACGACGCCAGTAATAGGTCGCGTGCATTATTTACTCAACCCTCTAACCCGACGATCATAGAAACAACTCACTATACGTCGTTTATTTACTCATCTGTTAACAAAGTTCCCATTCGTAATAAATATAGGCAAATAAAAACTTCAACGTTTTAACATTAAAATGTAACAACGTGTAGCAACTGCCCTGGAAAACAAAAAAATGCTTGAACATTATTCAAAACGGAACAGCAGACGTTCTGACTTACGTTTACTTGAAATATATGGGTTATATAATCTCGCAGCCAAAAAGGTCAAATAGATTAACCAAAAAAACACACTGCAGGTGCGTATGAAGAAGGAAGTAACAGATAGGAATGGTTAATCCATCCCCACCACACACTCCCCTCACCCAGTTTCTTCATTTTGATCACAACATTTACCTTCCTGCAATTGAGTTCATCAACAATACAAAACCCATAGATACGGATTGTTTTTCAATCTTGGTTTCATTTAAGACTTCTCCCATTTACTTTAAATTATTGGAACTATCTTTACCGGTTACATTTCTTGGTAGAGGTTTAGATTCTTAAGAAAAAAACTTGGTCCAATCTTACTCTACATAAATCATTTCGAAAATTTAAAAAACTTGGCAAAAAAGTTATGGAAAAATCAAATACAAAATTTAGTATCATCATTCAAATTTACAATGGTCTGTAAACACAAATATACTGGCTAATGATTCTGCATTTATGATTTGTGTTTACGTATACATACATTAAAATCATATTGATGACTTCTCAATAATACCCCTTTAATTTTAAATTTTTTAGAATTTATACACATTCAATATAAAAAATTTAAAGGCAAACAACAGGGCCGACTAAAAATACAACTAAATCTAACAATGAAACTTATACTAGAGTCTAACAGAATATAGTAAAAAAATGTCTTCAACCAAATTTTATTACAGCAATAATAAATTATTTTTTTATAACACAAGGCCCATTTCAAATCACAAAAAGAAGAAAAGAACAAAACGCAAAAGCTATACCACTAACAAGATTTCAAACTCCCAACTAGGTCTGCGCATTTCGGGTATCGGTTTGGTTCGGTTCGGGTATTTCGGGTTTCGGATAGTTTGGATAGGGGCTAGATGATCCATTTAGTACTTGATCTATTTTCGATTCGGTTCGGTTCGGGTAGTTTCGGGTTCGGTTCGGTTTGGATAGTAAATGCAGGAGCCGGAAAATATCCGGAAAAAGTTCGGTTCTCATTTGGATCCGGTTCGGGCTCGGATAGTTTGGGTCGTTCGGATAATTTGGAAAAAATATCGGTTATTTAAGGTAAAATATCAAATAATTAGGATGATTTAGATAAAGATTTTGGATATCTTGGATTACTTTGGATATTTCGGATAAAACTATCCGGATAGTTTCAGATACTTTCGGATAGTTTGGATACTTTATAATAATTTAGTTATACTCAACTATTTTCAGATATTTTAATAGAATTTTAAATTAAAAAATATATATTTAGTGATGTTATATGTATATATAATGAATATTTTTATATATTCGGGTACCCATTCAGTTCTCGGTTCGGTTATTTCGGATATAAAAATATAGGAACCGTTCGGGTATTTGAAGATATTGATCCGGTTTCGGTTTCGGGTATTTCGGTTCGGTTCTTTGGTTCCGGTTATTTTGCCCAGGCCTACTCCCAACTATACATTATCCATACCACCCCCACAATTAACACAAACTTATACATCAATATACACGTAGTCGGAACAAAGAACAACCAGATCAAACATACACACAATAACTAACTAATAAATCCGCGCGAAGCGCGGACAACCTCCTAGTGTTTGTAAAGAGAATTAGACCAAGCCATACGAACTTTTAGACTTCGCAAGCTCAGTTGATCAAAAAGAAAGAAAAAAAAGACTTCGATCGCAAGCTCAGGAGCGGAATTTATGTCGTTAGGTGAGAGCTGATTGGTTAATATGAATGAGTTGGGGCATTCTTGATTGGTTTATGAAATGCTCAAAAGTTTAGAGACGTATCAAGACTCTTGTATATGTGATTTTTCAATCAACAAAAAAGTTTGCCATTTTCTTAGTATCAAGAAAAGATTTGATATCAGGGCATAAATGCTCCATTAGTTAACTGTATATGTGTGCTCTGACGATGCCATATGCTAATGTATCGTGAAATGCCTTGCAGAGTTTGGTCTACAAACTCTTCGAGAATCATGCATCAGAAAAGGAACTAGATAGTGTCTATCTTAGTATAAAGCATATATCTATAATCTTCTCTCAAATACAGGTTATCCCTTATTATCTTTTGTAATGGTAAAAGTATGAGCATGTGAAAAGATAATTTTAAATGTTGTAGATCTAACATTGATGATTAATCCATGATACAGAGATCAAAATAAACTAAATTAATGACAGTAAAAGTAGGTTTACCTAAAAAAATTCAATCCATGTCAAAAAGAAAGCAAAAAAAAAAAATTCTAACATATTCCAAAACATAATTAAGATTAGCAAAATTTGATTTAAGAAGATATCCTAATTATTGGAAACAAAAATTAAAGGGATCCAATCAGACAACGTTATGGTGGATCAAGTAATCATCACCGTCCGATGAAACGTCGAGAATCATGGCAGTGTCCTTACCGTAGGACTTGGTCATCTCCTTCTGTCGCCGGAGCTCCATAACTTTCCGATGAGAATTGGAATGTTTTGTCAACACGAACGTCGGACTCGCCACCGGCCGGTACTCCGGCACCAGACGTCCCGATTTGTACCTCACGCCGCAAGCGTTGCACAGAGTCTTCGGACCCATTGGACCCGTCCGCCACTGCGGCGTCTTGTCGGTAGCGCAGTGGAGACACCGTCGCTCATCTGCGCCGGAGTCCGTCGAGAAATCTTTCTTCCGCCGGGAGGCGTCGACGGCTAGCTTTTTCCAGAGTTGAGCCGTGGGCGTCGGCGAGGACGGCGGAGACAGGTAGAGGCTGGAGATAATGGTTTCTCCGGTGAACGGGTTGTCGTAAAAGGCTTCCTTGGGAAGCTCACGTGAGGCCCAGTTGCATGCTGCGGCGCGTGAGCGTTTGCTCCTGGCTTTGGCCGGCACAGAGACGTCAGTGGTGAAAACCGGACTGCTGCTTTTCAGGTTTTTCAGGCCGGGTTCGGATTTTGAGTCGGGTCGGGTCCTGTAACCGGATATAAGCTGGAGCTTTTGAACATGTTCGGCCGAGAAAGAGTCCTCCACGAAGTTCGACAACCACTCCAGCTCAGCTAACTCATCACTCTGTGTTCCAACGAAATAATCAAAACATGTTTTCAAAATAATTAAAAATCGACTAAACAGTAGAACTTTCTTTAAATTACTTCGAAACTATCTAATCACAATTATTCAGCAAAAAAAAAAACTATCTAATCACAATTACGAATCATATATTTTATTTCCTTTTTTTAACAACTTCATATATTTTATTTCCTAAACTTACATAATCACCAAACAAACAAATATATTTTTAATTCCCTAATTATTCAAACGTATATGGAACTGGTTTTAATTAACATACCGGTACGCAAAGGTCGCCGGAGAAGCTGGTACCGTCTTGAACGTCACCGTTGAAAGTGTGAAGACCTGCAGTGTTGGAGAAGGAGGATGAGTTAGAGCTGTCGGCTACGGCGGTGGTTGTGTCGGCGCCGTAGGAATCAGCAATGACATCGTTCTCCTCGTCATCATCGTTAGAGAAATCGACCAAGAGGTCATCGACGGCGAAATGGTCCTCTGTGTGAAAGAACTCATGAGCTTCTTCTTCCATGAGGTTAAAAGGTTTGGTTTTTGCCGGTGGGGTTGTTACGGTGAACTCTCGCCGGAGCTCTTTTAGGGAGAGAGAAAAGAGGAGAGAGTGGAGTGATGGGAAACGTGAGTTTTAAAAGGAGTTAAGATAGAGAAATGGGTTTCTATGGGAAGAAAAACTTTTGTTACATCTTTCTTTAATTATTTCATTTTTATTGCGTTTGAAGGGGACAAAAGATACATGTAAATCGGAAGGTTTGACGAAGTATATATATAGGATATAGCTAATTAATTTTCACAAAACATATACATCTAAAACAGTCCCTATACATGAAGAAAGAAATATAAGTACTTGAAACAAAAAGCATATACAACGAGTCAATGGGCACAATGGCCAGTGAAAAATGTTTTTGCGCAGATGCTTTGTACGCAGTTGCATTGCATGCAGCAATACTCTCTCGTAGACTCGTAGTGAGAGCCTCGGCCATAAACAGTCTGCACTCAAATGAGGTATTCTAAGGTATCTTTCACTAAAGTAAAAGTAAATTAATTTTATGTCGATATCATTAGTATATTAGTTAGAGATAATTTTTGCTTATTTATGTAATGAATAAACGTGTTTAAGTCTATCTGATTAACCGCATCCAAGGTCACAAACCACCTTTACAAATGTTTCGAGAGAAGCGAATCACTTAAGGTTCCGTAGCTTCACATGAGTGTCTGCTTACTTCAGGCACGTGTATAGAGAAGACTGCTAGTTCCGTGGGACCCAGCTTTTAATTTTACGCCAGCTCCTACACGAGCGTCGTTCGAGACAAAAGATCGGATAAGTTTTATGTTTCTTAGTTCTTCACTATTTTACATCAGTGATCGCTTGAACCACACTCTTCCTTTGAATATATCTATATATTTTGCGTAATACTTCCTTTGAATATTGCATCATTCAATTATTATATAATTGATCTTATCTTCCTATATCTAGTTAGTTATGGTTACGGATCCTGAGAAGTGATAAGTGCGTGCGACTGTGCGAGTTGCAAAAGTAGTGGCTTAGAGGGCCCCTCACATATCCAGGGTTGGATTTGAGATTTTTGGGACAATAAACATTTACTGTATTAAAAATCATGGTGCAACAAGATACAAAATTGTTTGGGCCTACAGCCTACTACGAACCCCCTCATGGCTCATGCTTCTTTGAAAGTAAGCAAATTTCAAAGATCAAAGCTCAAAGCCTAGAGAACCGCGAGCAACGTGGCGTCCGATTTGCTTTCAACTTTATTTTTTTTTGGGGGGGGGGGGGGGGGGGGGGGAGGGGGGAGGAACAACTTCAAGACATAGTTCTATCATTTACTTGAATTCCAGTACAACGGTTTGATCATTGAATCATTATTAGCTTAACTTCAATTAATGATATACCTCAGCTAAGTTCTAGAGCAGAAGTGTCATTTAGGCTTATGTTATCATCCAAACAATTATAGAGTTGCTCAACCAAAGCCGTGAGGAAAAATGCCTTAGGGCAGTTAGTACTTTTTTCTTAAAATTATTTGCCCAAACTTCACAAACCTGCAGTCATGTTCAAATTTCTTATTCTTTGATGTTAAAGCCTCCTTTATTCACATGAAGAATCCACAAATATATAAGAGTGAGAAATGATCTTTTGATTATACATTACACAGGAGAAAATACACTACACAAAACTTCCACCAGCTTTTTCACTAAATATAACTAACTTAATACCTTTTCCCCTCTCTACATGTAACTTTATATCGTTATATGAACATATTAATATATGAGTAAACGGTTTTGCAAAGAAACAAACATAAAAGAAAACGTAATTAGTACACATTTATATACTAGTTATTAACAAATGTACGATCTTTTAGCTCCTTAGCCAAAGCAGGCATGCAGCTAGAGCTCCTAGTGAGACCACCTTTTTCAGACTTGGTAGCTCTGACCATCTTGTTAGATCTCTTCTTCAGAATTTCCTTAACCGCTTCTGCTTGGTACAACGCCGGGTAACTCCGGCCTAGCCTATTAAACCGGGCACATGCGCTCATGTGTGCATGTACTGCCTCCTCTCGCCGTTTCTCCACCACTAATTCACTGTTGTTCATCTTCTCCATCTCTTGCTCCACCGCTTCTGCGCACAACCCGCAAATCAGCTTCCCTGAGAATTTTGAACGCACACCGTTTATATACTCCGGCGTGCACTCTTCAGACATGCCGCAACACTCACACTTTGCATCTTCCACTTCGGATATCGCCGATAAGGACAACAAAGTTGTAGTGGTTGCAGTTGGCGTTGGTTCTTTGGTTAGAGTGTTGTCTATGGATATTTGGTGTGATATATCCGAGCAAGTGCGTTTAAGGGGAGCCATGGGAAGAATTGATCTTTTGATGTTTTCTTTTCCTTTTTTTGTTGTGTATAACAGTCACTTGTATCTATGTTTTATGTTTTTTTTTTTTGAGAAATATCTATATATGTTTTATGTTAGTTACTCGTTATCATAATGCGTATTTATAGTGTTAGAGAATGGTCTCGAGGGTTCTGTTTCCCTGTCTACTTTGTGTGTTCGTCTGCCAATAAAAGCATGAACCTTTTTTTTGTCACAAAAGCATGAACAATTTAGCTTTTATTTAATGAGATTAAAAAGGACCAACCTCACATGTATACCTTGATCAACACGGTAAAGCCACCAAAAATTTTCCTTTTTTGTCAGCGGGAAAATGACATTTGTTAGTATTGATAAGAGACTGACTGGTAGTAACTAGTAACCTTTCTTTTGTTCATCCTCTAAAGTAAGGCTCCAACTGGAAGGTACTTGTGAATGTATTGTAACAATGGGATGAATTAAATGAGATAATGGTATTCTTCTTCAAAATACTGGTAATTAGAAAATAAGATGTATATAATTAACTACAGAAGAAAATGATAGTTGTTCAAATATATTGTTTATTTATTAGTATTATATAGATATTACAAATGTATACAACACTGAAATACTTTTTATTGGTAGACGACAATAAATAATATATATCACTATTATATATACTATATTTTTTTTGGGGTGTAATATCACTATTATATACTCCATCCTTTTCTTAAAGATTGATGTTTTGGTGTTTTCACACATATTAAGAAAACACATTAATTATGTTATCATTTTTGAAATTATCAAATTCTAATGTTTTTTAACCAATAGTCTTTCAATAAATCTAATTAATTTTGTTGAAATTTATAATTTTTATACAGAAAACATAAAAAATCTATTTTTATGAAACAATTTTTTTTTCTAAAACTTCTATCTTAATGAAATGGAGGGAGTATGTTATTAGTCAAAACTCAAAAGTATGTATGCAAAACAAATATAAATCTTTACGTTTGGATTATTTCATTTTTTTAATAAAAAGAAGCAGCCAGAGAAGAGCTAAAATCCATTAAATATCTCTCTCCTTTAGTTGAATAAAAGAGAAACAAGTGTTGCTCAAAAAAAAAAAGAGAAACAAGTTGCGCACACATATTCATTAACATTTAAACGACGAGATATTATACTTAAAGAAAGAAAATGTCTATTCTTTTCTTTCCCACCACCTATTTTCAGCAAAATCCAGCTGAATGCATTCTATATTTTTCATAACGATATCACGCAGGATGATGATCCTCTTTTTTTTGTTTCTTTAATTTATAATTTCTGTATATATAGTAACACCTCTAAAAAGGTTTATCATAATGGATACATATGTTGATATGCACGTCCAGCATGTCAATTGGGTTAACTCAGCACAAAATCTGTATAACATTTGAATTCTTTTGAATATGAGTTGTTTTCAAATCTTTGAATAAGTCCACCTGTCGACAAAAAAAAAAATCCATTTATCTAAGATTTTGCTTAAAAAATAAAACAGCTCATCTTTTAAAAGTCTTATTAGACAACTTCCAACAACAGCTCTTAAAAACGATTCTAAACAAAAGAGAGAAAAAATAAATAAAAAAAAAGAAAAAAACACAGAACAAGTGTTTAATGTGGGATTTTTAAAGTTGGTAAGGACCCCTTGTCCCTTTCGTATTGGACCATCCATTTTATGTCAAAATATTTACTTTTGCAAAAATATGATTTCATGTTGTTTTTAGTGTTGCAAGACTGTCATGGAACATGCATCGTCCTAAGTACCTGGTCAAGTTGGCAGAGAGTTGCATGTATAGCTCTGTCTACAGAAACTCCAGCTAAATATTTTTTACACCATTTTGGCTCCAAATGGTAACATCCGTCTCGCACCGCACCGCAGTTAACAGTAACAAAAATCTCTATATATATTATATATCTATATATTTTTATAACTGTCAAAACCGCATCGCAGTCAAACCGCTTGTCCCGCACCGCTCAGTCTGCTGTTACCATTCAGAGCCTTTGTCTCCTCACTAGTCCTCAGCTTTTCTCTTTTTCATTTTGCTTCTTTGGTTTTGCTGCTTTTATATATGATAACTTTGTCTCCTGTTTTATTTTATTTTTGGTTCTAATTTCAACTTTAACCGATGACATATTTTTTTATGAATTGGTAAAATATTCATGACTCATTTTGTTGTGTGCCTTCGGTTAGGGCAATGTTGAAATATATGTTAGGTACTAGTACTAATCTTGCTCTTCCACAACGTCTTGATAATTGGTAAAACTTAGCGGTTAGCCCGCTAATACAAAAGGCCAGAATCAACATGGTAAACTGTACGAAATAATTGTGTCATTTGCTAATGGACATTTTTCCATATTATTATTTTTTCTAAATTTAATTGACGTAAATTTATATTGTAATGAAATTTGATATAAAATACATTTGTGTTCTATTCATTTTCCTATTTTAAAAATATTTACTGTAAAATATACTTAGAAAAGGTTCTGAATAAGTTAATACCTTTTCTAGATTGATAACATTATTTTTGGAATATCCTATCTTTTGGAATAAGGAACTAATTTTTTTTTTATATATCTATCTTTGATATCTTAGTAAATAATCAAATATCACCATTTTTACTTCATAAAAAGAACATTTGAAGTGATTTTGGGCCTGAAATTATAATCATTGCAAAGTCAATGATCACATCCATCATATCTCAAAACTCAAAATGTCAAGAAAATATAAATAAAAGAAATACTTAAAGTAAAATTGCAAGTGGTGGCCCTCCATTAGTGGCCTAGTTATTCATGTTAATGATGATGGCTTTGATTTCTTTAGTTCGAATGGTCTATGCATTCATTGAACATCTAAAGTGTATTATTGTTCTTTACCTTTTTGTCTGGTAATGTTCTTTAAAAAATGATAGGCATGCCTAAATGTGTATCCACCATTGGTATCAAGACGTTCATCATTATTTCTGTCTTTCCTTCTATGTTTTTCTCCTTGGTGTTCAATGATGATATATGGACTTAATATGTTTATAATGTTCAAACTAATTCCATTTAATATGTTTATAAAGTCTTAGCTGATTAATTATTTTTTTTCTAGCTGAACCCCCCCCCCCCCTCCCCAAGATTTCTGAAATTTATGAAAATCATAATCAGTTGGAGAAAAAAAAATGAAAGCAAAAATGAAAATCATTACTAATTCGGGTTTATGTACCAGGATACGTCACTTCTTTATGAATTTATCAAAATATATTGCTTCGTACATATGTGCTTACTAATCTATACTATTAAACCCGAACTATTTTTTTAATTTTCTTATAATTAATTCACCTGCCATATTTATAACCAATCATAATTAATATTTATTTTTCTTCTCAGTTATAGTCAAACAGTATAAACATAAAGAATGCATACTGATTTAAACTTAGGCTTACATAAATAAAAATATAATGTCAGGTTACAGATTTTAACTTAGTGTTATATGAAACGTACAAATAATTATTAAAAATTTGGAAAATTATAGTGGTATATAATTTTATTAATTGTGATAATAATTTTTTTAATAATATCAAAAAATGAAACCAATTAATATTCTATCACTTTAAAATCTTCTCAATTATAAATAAATATATATATAATAAATTATCATCTGATTATATATTATTACATTTATATCTTAATACTTATCATTCTAAACATATAAAACAAAAACTACACATATACACAAAAAACACACTATATAATTTTTTTGAAAAATATACATGTTATAAATTATAATGTTATAAAAAAGATATTAAAAAAAAAATTATGTGCTTCGAACGCGGATCAAAAATCTAGTTATGTTTAAGGAAGTATCACATAATTAACTCAGGACCGGACATAGACAGAATGGGATTTATCTGATTGGCAATACATAGCCTTCCCATTGGATCGTCTCCAACGGACACACACATAAACATATTTAATTTTGAGCTATTGCACAACTAGAACTAATACAAATCAATATATCACAAGTTTTTATCATTACTGAGATGATTAGTCATGATAGTAATTATCTCATAATCAACCGAGCTAATTATTGTAACTAGACGAGTACTCGTAAATCATGGCCAATGTATCGCTGCAATAAAATGAGCGTTTGTCCATGAGTTTGTTTTAGTCTTAATATATGATCGTCTATGGCTAATTGAATCTGGGTCATGAACTTTTAGGTTGAGCCCAAAACTTACTGGCGTTTATTTTGCCATTCAGCTTCAGTACTACTATAGGCTATAGCAGAGATGACACTTGAAATACCCTAACTAGCTCATTTTAGTTTTTTTTTTGGTGTAAATGTTAAAATTAGCTCATTTTAGTTCGTCTTTTTTTTTTTTGATAAAAAAAGGGTTAAACCCGGGTCTATTAAAGACACAGACCTAACCCCCGGGTGGAGGTACAGCCCACGGATAGACCTTCTCCTGGGCATTCAAATGAGCCGAAAGCAATAGCCCATATCCGTGTGGCCAGCAGGGTTCGAACCAGGGTTCGCCGTATTGGGTTTAATCCCTCAAGCGCCACTGGACTACCACCACTGGTTAAAAGTTCGTCTTTTTCAACCATTTAATTACAACTTATTTGATTATGCGATACCTATTTATTTTCTTAGATCGAGGTCAAAGATCCTTAAAACTGTCTAGATATACCCGATATATTTCTGAAGTTACACTTGATTATCGTATTGCTATCATTTGCTTTAATTTAACATACTGTACTTTCTAATGGGTTGGTAATTTGCCCTTTGCCCTTCTTCCTTTTTTTGTTGTTTATAATATTTTCCTAAACCAATCAATTATGTAATTTGAAAAAGGATAAGCATTATGGAAATTGCAGCAAAGAAAAAAAAAATACATGAATTTGAAAAATAAAGAGAGTTAACAGTAGTGCAGTATACATACAATTTCTTAAAAATATATTTGGTTTAGTAACAAAAAACTTTTACTAAATAAAAGGTAAACAGAAGAAGCGAGGAAGAAACGAAGACCTACTACTTTCCTCCTTTTATTTGGTAGGTACTCATTTAAGCATGCCTAGGAATCTCTTTCCTCTTTTTTTTGTCGGCCTCCATTCTCCATACTCCTTTTTTCATGCATACATAAAATACTTTAAGATGGGCTATGGGGACGATGATGATGAAGATCTTGATGATCACATGACAACCATATGCATGATATATGTTTTTGTCTCATGAGTCATGATATGTAAATATGGTTACACACATATATCGGTATGAAATTAAAATCCTTTTTTTTTATCAAAAAAAAAAAGAAATTAAAATCCAAAGTGTCAAAAGTACGTATGTTATCATACACACGTACAGCAGTAAAGAAAACAAAAAACATCCATCAATTCGTGTCATATTCATACACGTATGTAAATCATTTTGACATTTTGAATCCATACATGTAAGATCTCTGTTAGATGACTATTTATGCAAATAAAAATGTATTTTCTTATATTAGAAAACAAAAGTTACTTTTGTAAAGACTGAGATTGTAGTTCCTTGCCAACCAACAACCCATATAATACTACTCCCCAACACCAAAACACAACACAAACTTAAAAATGGAAGAAGAGAAGAGATTGGAGCTTAGGCTGGCTCCTCCCTGTCAACAACTCACATCCAACAACAACATCAATGGATCAACACAAAGAAGCCTCGCCAAAGAAACATCATTTGTTTTCAATAACAGGTTTCTCTTAGTTCGTTCTTACAATCTCGTCATTATGAACTTGTTTATCAATGGATTTAAAGTCGCCTTATATCTTAAATAGTATTAGTTATTTTCCCACTTTGGAAATGTTAAACATAAAGAAAATCTATTTCCCATAGTTTTTGGATGTTAGTGTGTATTTTGGCTCTGATTATTATAAAAAACTTGTTTATGAATTATAATACGATTTTGGCGGAAACAGGGTTGAGACAGCTCCGGTGGTGGGATGGCCGCCGGTGAGATCATCCCGGCGAAACCTAATGGTGCAGCCAAAAGAGGAGATGAAGAAGGGAGTGAACGATGAAGTGAGAGAGTTGTACGTTAAGATCAATATGGAAGGAGTTCTCATTGGAAGAAAAGTCAACCTCTCCGCTTTTAACAACTACCAACAGCTTTCACATGCCGTTGACCAACTCTTCACTAAGAACGATTTGGCTAATATAAACAGACAATACACTTTGGTCTACGAAGACAATGAAGGAGATACCGTTCTGGTCGGAGATGTTCCTTGGGAGTAAGTTGATGAATCGAGCAAAATTAACTCAATATTGACTATCTTTATCATCAAAAATCATTTTATAATTTTTTTAAGCTCAACAAAACAAAAGTAGATACATTATATATTATATAAATAAAACAATTAGTTTCCTAGAAAGAGCTAAAATATTTCTTTTCCCATGCTACTATTTTAAAGGTCTATATAGATTTTTTTTTGGGGGGGGGGGGGGGGTTCATCATTTGGACAAATTAATGACATAGTTTACCATATTCCTTAGGATGTTTGTATCGACGGTGAAGAGATTGCACGTTTTAAAGACCTCCCACGCCTCCATGCTCTCACGTAAGATTGCTTTTCTCACTAAACCTTTTTCAGACTATACATCACTACTAAGTAATGCCTTGTTACATCTGAAATTAAAACTAATGTATAACCTTTTTTTTTGCTGTGTTTCCCCAGCTAGAAAACATGGCAAGGCATAAAGTGAGGTTCACCAATATCGTCAGTTCGATGTTTTGTTTAAAATGTAATTTATGTAAACCATGTGGCTTGGCTTGATTTACTGAGATTTCTTTATTGGTTACTTAGATTTTGTTTTTTCCAACTTATGTTTCTAAAATGTAATTTATGTAAACCATGTGGCTTGGCTTGATTTACTTAGATTTCTTTATTTGGCTTTATTCACCAACATTTGTTTTAGTCTCTAAAATTACATCGTATTAACTAATATATATTTGATCATTTGGTGCATATGACTATGAATCTAGTTGACTGGCTAGTATATTCATCTCAGAGATAGCTTTATTTCGTTTTAATGATAACTAGATTTTAACCCGCACGTTCGTGCGGATATTTTTTTTCATTTTATAAATGCATTAGATAATATTAAAAATGTTTTAAATATAAAATTTTGTTTTAGTATTATATATTATGTAACTCTATAATATTATTGTTTATATTTTTTGTTCAGCATTATTCATATATAGTGATTTTTAATACATTTTACTTTGTTATTAATGTTTATTTCTTACTAATATATTTTTTGAGTTAGATACAATAAAATAACAATATGAAATAATCAAATAGAAAACCTCCTTTAAAATATTTTTTTTTCTTTAATTTATACATTTTGTTATAATACATTTTTAAAAATTTAAAATTTATATTATAGAAAATAAATATGTTCAAGATAATTTATATTTGCATGCTCCGTTTAAAAATTATACTTTAATATATATTATTTTAGTATATTACAGAATTTAAGTAAACAAAATTTGTTTAAATATTATAGCCTATTATTTTAATAAATTTTATACATTGTAGCATCTATCATATTATTTTACTAAATTTTATTGATATAAGATATTTTTTGGATGCTATGATTTTAAGTTTTTTTTTTAATTATATTTTCAAAATATTCGGTTGCTTTAATTTTTACAACATATATAGTTTGTTTTTTTTCGTGGTGCATTTCAAAAAGTTATTCTTTATTATCTGTGATTTAATATTTTGTAAAATTTGAAATATTATCATTTCGAGTTTGAAAGATTAAATTTTGAATTTGTTTTTGTTACTACATTAATACACTATTTTATAATAAAAAATATTTAAATTTAGGTGATATTTTCTAAATTTTCTCAACAGATTTTGTTATAATCAAGAAAACAATTAAAATTAAAATTTGATTTGAACTATTTAAATTATATAGTTTTCTAATAACATTTTTTTAAATAGTATATGAATTAAAGGTTATTATATAATATTATATCTTTGTATATAAACATTTTAAAAAAATATTGTCAATAGTTTCAAAATAAATAAAAGATAATATATAGTTTTAGATATAAAAGTTTAACATATCTTAATAAATTTATTTTTGTATAAAAATATTATATAGTATACGATTTTTAACTCATTTTAATGATGAGTGATAATTTATTTAAATGAAACAATTAAAAAAATAATTTTTTTAATTTACCTATTTAATATAATTTTACCATATTTAACTCTTATAGAACTTCTATTTTTATATAATACAGAATCTAATTATATAATTTATTTAAAAATAATATATAATTTTTATTTTCTTTTTTATAATAAAATTTTAGTTAACATTGATTTATAATAATATTATATTATTAATTACGAAATTAATTAATATGTTATTTTATAAAAATATTTAAATTTTAAGTAAGATTTTGTTAGATTATTTCTCAACAGATTTTGTTATAATTAAAAAATAAAATTCAAATTTATAATTGGTTTATTATTAATGTAAATAATCAAATATATCATATTAACTATTTCTTTAGGTGGTCTTACTATGACTTGCTAATGGTAGATAAAAATAGAACCCTAAATTAATAGATTAGTTTTTTAGAGTTTGAGCTTTAACTTATTTGTTGAAGAGTCGAAATGTCTATTCAGATTTATTAGCAAATAAGGTTAGAACCAGAAGTATAGTATTTTTTCATGTAAACCATATATAATCGAATAGAATTGTATTTTGGAATCGTTTTTCTACCAACCAAAACTTGGTTTAAGCATACGTGCAGTTTACAAAATATATATATATTGATAATTTAGTTTGTAATCCATAATTATTTCAAGTCTCGTAAAATTTTATGACCGGTTATGTATGTATGGATTTACCCGTATAATGAATGTTGTTTGATAAAAGAAATTGTACAAAAATATTTTTTAAAATCACCATTTCCAAACCCATTTGCTTTTGAGGATATCAACAAAGGTCTTAGTATCATCCTTGTCCCTTATGGCCTTCCTCAGATAGAACCCATCTCTCTTCGCTACCCAAGTGCACTCATCTCCTAAGAATCCGCACTCCTTCCGAAACCCGCTTTTGACAGAGAACACGGTCACCACTTCTTGGTTCGTTGTTCCAAACCCGCTTCGAAACTGGCACCGAAACTCAGTCTTCTGGAACGGCCACATGTTCATTGTCGTGAACTTCCACAGCCGTGACTCCATTGGCTTTATCACGTCCCACCCGAGGTCGTCCTCGTTCGACCAACACCGCATGGACAGCTTCGCTTTCCGGAGAACGACCCCTTCGATCTCGTTCCTTAGCTCTAGACGACCCGCCATTGTCGGTGCAGGTAACAATGCTACGGCCACAACCGCCGCCACGAAGAACCACAAGCCTTGGTTTCTTGCCATTTGGATTAATCGTTTGCTATGTTTTCTTGAATGTTGATTTATCGTCGAGTCTTGGTGCTTACGGAACATATTTGAACAGGTGAAGGTGTGACCTATATATAAATGGCCATTAGATGACAACTAGCTAGACCGTTACTGCTGCCGCTGCCATATTTAGAAATACTAGAAGGTATTTTCATCTATTTTTGGTTATAAAACAGAAAGCAAATCGCAAAAGTTGAATAACAATATGTGCTGTCTCTCAGAAAATTTGACCACAATTGTCATCATCCTCTTTGAGATTGTTTATCACATAGGCTGAAAAGTCTAGAACGTTATGTTTAAATGAATGATATATAGATTTTATTATGGGATATTTTTGTATCTTTAACAATGAATCCACAACATTAATCAAATTTTCACCTTATTAGTTAAGTATTAAAAACAGAATTATTATCACTTCCAAATCAGAGACGCACAATGTCTTGTCTTAAACTCTCAAGGTTCTTCGATGATGACATGCATAAACTATATATACGTTCTTTCTCACTTTCACCATTTATAAAGTTACACATTAATTTAGTTTTATTAACACGAATAACAACATACCGATACGAAAATCACGACATTGTTACAATCTTCATACTGAACAACATCGCCGCATAGCTAAATTAGCTGCAAGCTTTCTGGAGGACATCATGTTGAACATACTCATTCCACCTCTCGTTACCGTGTACTTGTTACTAAAAATATCGTCTTCCATGTCTCAAGTATAGTCCGTCCTTCTTAACCACTCAAGTGCATTTGTCCCTGTCCCCACACCGCTTTTTCATCTCCCACGACACAACTAGCTGCATGTCCACACGTCAGTATCCATAGCCGTTCCAGTACTTGAAGGAAAATTTAAACATTGGTTTAGGGCATCATTTTTTACTTGTACAATTTGAAGAAAATATGTACCAAAAATATAGTTGTATATTTTGTTGGTAATTTTATTTGATAGTTTTTCTAACTTGTATTCTTGCATGATTGTTTGTGTTATTTTATTGCAAACATTTTTGTAAAATATAAATATTATTTTTACGGCATTAAAAATCGTTGTCAGGGCTCTGTCCCCATGCCATGTGTAATTTTTTTTGTTCTTTCTTCTTTATTTCTTGTTCACCCATAAATTTCTAGTTTTAGATTTGTAACGGTTACCATTAGGCATGGGCATAAAATTCATAGCACGAAATCCAAACCGAACCCGAACCAAAAAATCTGATCCGTACCCGGTCCTAAATGTAAAAAATATTCAAATGGGTCTTGTAAAGTGGTACAGAACATATTACAATCCGAAATGTTACTAACCGAACCCTAACGGGTAACCCGAAAAAACCGAAAAAACCAAAAAATCCGAAAAGATATCCGAAGAAACCGATCCGAATGTCCAAAATAATACACAATGTAATTATATGAAACATGAATATATACTTCAAATATTCAATTTCATATTTATTTTGATATGTTATCTAACAATAAGTATTTAAAATTTAAATAACTACCTTAAATACTTAATTATATAAATAAATATATATTTCTTATGTTTTGCTTTTAAATTTGAGATTTTATTTCGGGTATATCCCAACCGATCCGATATAACCCGAATCCGAATGATATATGATTTACTTTATGGGTTTTATGATGTGATACAAAACCGACATGAACCCGATGTGTTATATCCGAACCCGATTTGTACTTGCAAATTTACTAGAATGAGACATAGGAAGTGTTACAAAAGAGAATCGAAATTCGAAAAACCCAGCCCAAATGCCAACGAGTACCCGAACGCCCATGCCTAACTACCATAATAGCGCGTCAAGGGGGAGGAAAAGAACAAGTCATTCTCCTACATCCACATATTTAGTTATAACATTTTTGATTTTTTCTCTGACAATAATATACAAAATATGTCGTTTTAAGTTTGAAATCACAAGAATGAATAGTATTTTTATATTTTGGAAATCAATTAAATAAAATGACTGTTAATTTTACGTTATTTTTGAAGGATTTTGTTTTGAAGTAAACTCATCCTTTTTACCGGGCTCAGGATCTTGTATTCACTGCGGTTCATCCTTTTGCGGCAAGCGACTAGTACCTACTCTGTTGGTTCCTTCGTGTGGGTTTTTAGCTGGTTGTATCTTCCCTATCTTGTTCAATTTGAGTTGTTGTTTAGTTAGTGTAGTTGTTTTTATTTTTTGCTTCTTGTTTACCCTGTAATTCTGTCAAAAATTAAAATTGGTAATGATATTTTAACATTTTTACCAAAAAAAAAAAAAGTAAACTCATCCTGGTTTGATATGATAATATCACTTGAGAAAAGTCTTTGTTTTTCCGCCTTTCTCAAAAGGAAAAAAAAAAGACTTTGTTTTTCCCAAACTAGAAGGTGTACACTTGTGAGAAAAGAAAAACTACAAATCTACATAAAAGGTCAAACTAGGCGATGTGCACGTGAAATACGTCCTTAACACAAACTAGTCAGGCCAGACAAAGGACGAGACAATTAGTTCACCACATGCATGAATATGGAGATTAAAAATGCCAAATACATAAACGCGACTAGCATTTCCAAATTATGTTACAGAATGAAGAATTTTTTTTTTTTTGGTCGACAGATTATGTTAAAGCTTAAGACACAAAAAGACACTACATATCAACTTGTACATATCATATAAATAAAACTAACTCCTATATTGTTCAACATATCTTCTCTCTTTTCTTTTTAAATTTTTAAATTTTTGCTATTTGGTGTCATTGCAGGAATTATTTGTTCTATGCCTAATCGTTGTATACCATGTCGTCATCATCCTCTGACCTGGTGCGGTTGCGTTCCGCTCGAAACTCTTTTAGCTGCCGCGGTGACCACGCCTTCCATGGCTCAACAAGCTTGACAACAGGCCTTACCAACTCCACAAATCTTAAGAAAATATTGTGCGGATAATAGGTCTCAAAACCAACGAAATATATACCGTTCGGCCCAATAACATATTTACACACATGTCCTCCGCACAAGATCGATGTCATCGACAACGTCTTGATAATGACATCCGCTGTCCCTTGGCTCGACATGAAGTGGCACTGGTGAATGACCACGCCGTTTCCAAATGGCGGGACTTCAAAATCCCATGTAAACTCCTGTTTGCGATATGATTGGTGCCACCGGAGAGATTTTCCAGACGACTTGCACCGGTAGACAACCAATGGACGTCTTAAGCCGTACATTTCGTTTCTTAACATTATAGAGAAACTCACATCTCCACTTTCAATCGAGTCTCCTTGAATTATAAGGGCTTGCAACACAAGGCACCAAACTATAGCTTTCTTGGCAAAACTATTTACTTCTAACATTTCTCTATTTTTCTTCTTCTTCTTTTACTCCTATTGGTTTTTGTTTCTTGATGACACTTGCATTTTCTTTTGATTTATATATTTACAGAAGGAAACGGAAAGTTATGGAAGGAAGTTAGTTTTGTGCCTACTAACGAGATATATAACCAATTCCAAAAAACTAGTATATATTTAGGATAATTAATAATACCTAAGTTATCTCCAACGAAGTGATACCAATTGATTTGTTATACACCCCACAAAAAAAAAGAAAACAGCATTATTGTTATAACTTCTAACAATATTTTCCCACGAGGCGTGCATTTTCATAAACGCGTCTGTTAGTTGTGCTAGAGTTACCAGTAGACGTTAGACGAAATAGCTATTACAGCACCTCTAATGGAAGGTTATCATGGAGAGTTTTCATCATTAAAAAATTAAAAATAAGAAAAAGTTAAAAGAAAGAATGAATTGAAGTTATAAAATAAGAGCTTTTAATAACTTCTTTACAACCTCATTCAACATTTGTCAATCCTTTGTTGATTCAATTTTTACTTTTAAATTAAATTTTAACTATTTATTTATATTATATTAAATATTAATATTTTTTTTGTTAGAAAGCTCCAAAGAGTATCTGATTGTTGAGGTTGGCCTTAGGGGAAATAGAAATAACACTGAAAGTGATGAATCGTTATATCAAAAAAGACAAAATTATCTTAGGTTTAGAGAACAAAATATCAATTTATTTAAGTACGTGAATCCATATTTTACGTTTAGCAAAATAGTATGATGTTATTTTGATTTACATCATTAAACGACCTTTTATCCTTCTTTATTCAAATATTGCATGTTCAGGTCTGAAAGTAAAGTGTGGATTATAACCCGACCTAGCGTGGCTCAAGTGGTGGCTGAGTTTACAATAGCATGTTGTAATCATGTATTTAATTTCAAGCGAAACTAACATGTAAAATGTAATCTTTTTTTTACTGTATGTAAAAGTAAACAGTATTTTTGTATTTTCGTTTCTATTTGTAATTTACAGAAATGTTTGTGGAAGTATTTAATTGCAAAAGTTCAAAAAAAAAATTAATTACAATGTTTTCATTAGACGAACACTTCACGTAAATCACAAAAAAGATATGTTTGAAATGTTTTTTGTTGGCTATGGTTCAAATTTATTTTCAGCTATTTTAATGTATTACGTAGAAGGATCAATTAGCCATTTTAATCGAAGAAAAAACATTTAAGGGAAAAGAAAAACATATATAGACATCAAAAATGGTAAAGCAGACTTACATACTATGTATTTTTTTTTTTGTAATTATTAGTAGCATAAACTAAAGTGTAATTCGAAAACAAATCACACTAGAGAAAAGAAACGAAAATTCTTCAAACGCATTAATATAGCTCTTGCACATGAAACCCCAGTGATTCATATTCGTTTAATAGTTTAATCTTATAGGCATTAAATCATTTGTGAACCTCCTCCAGAGCGACGTTTGCTTCTCGGGTCCTCACGGCCGCTGCTGCTGCGGCGTGGCCAAGGTTTCCACTTAGCTTCAAGATATGTCCGTGGTATCAGCCGTGGATACCTCTCTTTAAAATCCCATTCTTTACCATGAAACATTATCCCTTCCGGTGTAACGACATGAACGGCACATGCCCTTTTATAATTACAAATCTCAGCATCAATCGCAGTCATACGGATATCGACGTCTGCTTTACCGAGCACCGATCGGAAATGGCAGCGGTGAATCTCCTCCTCCAGTTTTTGACCTCCTTCCAAGAGTACATGGAAGGTATGGCCCAGTGGTGGCTTTTTGGCTCGTCTCCAACCGTATTCAAGACCATTATTTATAGCTTGGCAGTGGTAAACTATCTCTGGACGTTTCAAGCCTTGCATTTCATTACGTATGTTCAGCTCTGTTGTGACGAAATGTGACCTCCCGGCCTGGGAGACCACGGTGACCTGCGTTACAAGGAACCACGCTAAGGTTCTTATAAATCTATCAATTTTAAACGTCATTTTTTACTTGTCGTGATAATTTGCCTCGTGTTTAGAATTTTGGGTTGGTTTGTTCCTTATGCTTTAATTTTTAAAAACGTTTTTCTAAAATTTGTTGCAAAGTTCATATAGTTATTTGTTGTTATTTTTATGTGTACACCATCGATATGACAGTAAATAAAGCCATAATAACATCCGTAAGAAAGTTAAACAAATAGTTACAAAAAAAAAAAAGTTAAACAAATACGACATATAGGGGTTTCAGTTAGATAAATATCCCAATATATATTTTTTATACTAGACACTATTTTAAAAATATTTTAGTACCTTGTAATTAGTGGTCAGTTATGTGATATCTCAATATGTTAAGAAAACAATTTAAATTTATACCATAATTGCATTAATTTATGTGATTATCAATTTCAGTAAATTTAAGTCAATATTATTATTTTTTTTGAAATGTTCAATTTGTTATTATTAAATAATATTTTTTTATAGAAAACATAAAATTTATTATAATGAAACAATGTTTTCCAAAACATTTATATTCGTGGAACGTAAGTAAGTAGTATGTATTCTTTATTTATTTTGAGTGAATACTTTTTTTTGAGTGGATCACCAAGATTGTATTATAAGTTACAAACTTACAATACATCATCAATATCTATAAATCACTTAAGCCTTGGCGTGACGTCCATTTTTAGAGCGTGGAAACGGCAGCCATGGGAAGAGCTTCTTCTCAGGCTTGTAATAAACTCCATCTTTTCTAATAAAGTAATGGCATTTATAACTAGGGTAACACCTAGCAGAAGTGTCAGGGTGAATATTGATAGGAACATTGACATACCCACGACTCGACCGGAGATGGCAATGTACGAATTTATACCTTGTAATACCAGTGTGTTCGAACTTGATTACAACGTACCGGTCTCCCGGATTGCTTTTACGCCAAACCTTGGGACCGTGAGCACATACAAAGCCAGCGTTCCCATTCTTAAGACCCCATAGTTCGTTGGCCACGATGATACGTGTGACAGTGCTTGGTCGTATGCTAAACTCCGATTTATAAGGTTTCCTATATAACCGCTCCAGAGAGAAGACAACGATGGAGAAGTTGGAGATTTGCAGGAGGAGTAAGAGGAGGAGGTTTGTAACTATGGTTTTGGGATTCATCTTCACCATCTTTTGAGTTATATCTAAATACATCAGTTTATATATATTGTTTTTTCGGTTTTTTACTAGACTAATCTTGAAACAATTCTCCTTTATTTATATGTATAAGAACTGACTCGCAACTCGTTTGTATAAGAACTGTTTTTTTGGTCGATAACTAATTAATAATCAAAACGGTGTTATTACTCGCTAATACGTTTCTTTGTGTGTATGGGTTGCTGCTATTAAAGATTAATGTTTATAAGTGGATAGTTACTTGGTATATGTCCTTACCAATTTAAACATTGGAGGTCATAGAAGAAGGACAGGACTTAAGTTTTCTTGTATATTGTTTATATTCTGTCATATGATTAATGGAATCAAGGGACTTTAGTTTCTCAATCAAGTATTAAGATTTGTTTCTGTTGCTGAAAGACTTTTTTTTATTTATAGTCTACATGAACTATGGTCAGCAGTTTTGTTAGTAAAATAGACATTTATGGAATGAAATAATGTAGATAAATCTATTCAGTAAAATTACACAACAAAATTTCTCATTTATCTTGAATGAATTAGATTTATCATTCTATAGAAAAAAAAACAAAATTTTTTTTAACTAATGCATTAGTTTAGTCCAAAGACTATATCATCCAAAACAAATTAAACGAATTATATTACAATTGGATGAAGAGTGAAATGAAATAAATTTATCTTATTTTTTCTATATCATATTTATCTTGTTTTATTCATTTTTACTTCATCCATTATTTTATACACCATTCACAGCCAAATTATTTACGGCCTTTTATGCCATTTTTGAACGACCCATTAAGTTATAAATTTTACTACACGGCAGTTTAAGGTCCATTTTCACTCAAAATCCAAAATAAAATTATTTTATGATAATCCAAGTACATTATCAAAGTTAAATCTGAACTAATCCTTGAAACTTAAAAAATATGTATTTTATAATTTAAGATATTGGCAGTGACAGAAAAACAATTAAAAAAAAACTCTTTTCATATTTTCAAATTAAACCATATAAATCTGCAATATTTACTTTTGATTAAAATCAGCAAATGTTTTTCATTTAAAAGAATAATATGGGTATTGCGTCCAAAAATATAATAATAGTACAGCAGCATCCAAAGAGAGGTTTAATTTTGTCGCCTTGCTCACTCTCGTCTCTGCTTCCTTTTTGCCCGATTTGCCTTTATAACGGCTGCTGCAAAAAGCTGTATCCTCTTGCAGAGCTCACTCATTAATGGAGGAGAACCAGAGATTCAAAAAAGTTTGTGTTTTCTGCGGAAGTAACTCTGGTCACAGAGATGTTTTCAGCCTTGCTGCTATCGAACTTGGCAATGAACTGGTTTGCCATCTCTTCTCTCCATTTTTTTTATTTAATCAAATATCGTTGTTTTAGTGATAAAGATATGAACTTTACTGTCCATTGAACTGAAAAACCAGAACTTTCTTGTTCCTGTGAATGTTTTCAGACATGGGTAGTTGACATAACTTACGAAATGTTCTTGTGTTTGCTTTTGAAGTCGTTTATAGTTTGGTCTGAATGTTTGGTGATTGAAGTTGTTTCGTTTGTGTTAGGTGAAGAGAAAGATAGATTTGGTTTATGGCGGAGGAAGTGTTGGACTAATGGGTTTGATATCTCGGAGAGTCTCAGAAGGTGGTTGTCATGTACTTGGGTTAGTTTCAACACTCTCTCTTCCACTTTCTTTAGATGCAATTTCAAAAATCTCCATCTAAGAAGAGTTTGTTTTTTTTTTTAAATGTAGGATCATTCCACAAGCTCTGATGCCTATTGAGGTATGGTTCTTCATCACTCTGCATCTTCTAAACTAATTTGAAAAGTTTGAGATTTTCTTCAATTTCTTTAGCAGATATCTGGTGAGACTGTTGGAGAAGTAAGAATCGTTGCAGACATGCACGAGCGCAAAGCTGCAATGGCACAAGAAGCTGAGGCTTTCATTGCCCTCCCTGGCGAGTTTTCAAAAACCTCTAAGCAAGTTTATATATGTTTCTCCATGTTTTTTTTTTAAAGAAGATGGCTTCTTGTTTCCATCAGGAGGTTATGGAACTATGGAGGAACTGCTGGAGATTATTACATGGGCACAGCTTGGTATCCATAAGAAGACGGTACTTGAAACCCCATTTCCCCTTTTGTTAAGACAGTTATAATGATGTGGGAATGTTGTATTGTTTTCTGCAGGTTGGTCTTTTGAATGTTGATGGTTACTACAACAATCTGCTTGCTTTGTTTGATACTGGAGTTGAAGAAGGTTTTATCAAGCCAGGTGCTCGTAACATCGTTGTTTCTGCACCATCTGCCAAGGAACTTCTGGAGAAGATGGAGGTACGTAAAACAACAACAACACTTTAGATCATTGTTTTGTGTGGTCTGTTGTTTCAGTATATTTTTATTTGCAGCTATATACTCCTTCACACAAGCACATTGCTTCTCACCAAAGCTGGAAAGTTGAGCAACTGGCTGGAGATTCTTAACAATCTGTTTAGCATTTTGAAACAGCATGTGTGTTTGCAATTCAACAGTAGAAAAGCTTTTGGTGTATGGTTAAAGCCATTTATTATTATTATTCAGATTTTGGGATCATACATAATGTCTTCTTCTTCTACTTCTTTTGGAAATCAGAATGATCTGTCATGTCTTTTGGACAAAAATAATGTGACAGATTCTAAGGTTTGGATAGAGACAGCTTACTCAACTCACATGGAAAGCATTTAGTAACTGTCTGTTTTGAAAGCAACTTTGTTCATGAGGGCCCTTCCTTCATCTCTGTCTCTTATTTTGCTTCTTTTACAGAAAACAAAAAAACTCTCCTGTCTTCACATTAGTCTTAAAAGAAATAAGCCAAACTAATAACATGTTCAAGGATAGTGAGATGATGTTGAAATACTCAACAATGTACTTATAGTTCATAATATTCCCTGCAACTGTACAATGCATAAGCTTTTATAGATCAGAACAGGACTTTGTTTCACTTGTCTTTTTTTTTTACCATTTTTTGTCTACCTCAGTACATGTGTAACCTTATATGTATCCATTTCACTTTGGAGTTTTAGCCTCTTTGTTCCTTTCTTTGCCACAAGCCCAGGATTCATAGGCCTATGGAGTCTGTAAACCGGTCTTTTACTTCCTTTGTATATACTAGGCCCAACTTTCAAAATCCCCATTAGTTTTATTATTCACAAGCAGTCTACATTTCAACCATAACCAGCTCTGAAAATTTATGGAATTTGAAATAATCACGGTTTTGGATTCAAATGTCATGGCTTATGGTAAAATCCCTAGTTTGTGAAATAATATGAGGTTGAGGAACTATATTTCAATGATTCTCATTTGTAACAAAATAAGATGCTAAAGAAGTACTACAGTTTCAGAATATCATGTTAAACTGTGAACACACATATCAATATATAAGGAACTAGAAGCAATGTGAGGATAAGAAACATAATAAATCAGTCTCAAGGTGAATACTCTGAATAGCATTGTTTTCACTATCTTTTCTCAAACCACGTATTGTTATGTACTTATGTTGCCTTGGCAAGCCATAGGGGAAACTGAAAAAGTCGATGAAACTCTTTAAGAACCTTAGTTCATACTTGAGTGATTGTGGAAGCCCTCGTAAGTTGTTATCACAAAGCTCGGATCATCTCTATCTCTTTCAACTCTTTTCTTCACGGGACAGCCATCAGTTGAACATTTGTAGTAGTTTCTACATATGAACATGGACATCATTACAGTTAGCCAGTGGTATGGTGCATTTCATTTTCAGCTCATAAAGGTTGAGTTTTAGAAGATGTAATTCAAGAACTGAGAAAATGTTGTTCCTTACCTGGGATTTGGGCTGTTCTTCACCATCTTCTTCCCATACTTTCTCCACTTGAAACCATCGTCAAGCACTTCAACTTCAGACTGTGTCTTGAATGCCACTCTCTCTTTAACTTTCTTATTTTCTTTCTTAACTTGGTTTTCTTGCATACGGAAATAAAAAAGAAAACAAATAGATTTAGGGTCCAAATGGTAACATACTGAATAACTTTGTTGCAGTTATAATAGTAACAAAACATATAAATTCATAAACATTTAGAAATTTTTGTTACTATTAATTGCGATGCGGTTTTAGCATAGAATGACTTTTAAAAAACACTATAATCAGGCTTTATGTCTTTGCTCCCATAGTCTGATGCATAAGGTTGATGAAATCCTCAATGACATATGTCTTGACAGCTCTGTGATTCTGTTTTCATTCATGATGATTTCTTTCTTATATGGTTTCTACAGAACGAAAGAGAGACTTACCGGCCGAAGCAGTGGCTGTAGCAGCAGAACCGTTGGTACTTGAAGATTCAGGATGACCCAAACTGCTAGAGGAACCAGAGAAGAAAGCAGCAGCATCACTGGTCTGATAAGTATAAGATTGATTCATTCCGGAAACCGCATAGGCAAGATCATCATCCATCCATTCATCTGACAAGTATAGATCCGGAATGTCTAAACCTGAGTGAGTGTCAGCACTGAAACTCCTCGCCAAGTTCGTCTCCGCATCATTCATAACTCGAATAGTACTACTTAGTGCCTATACGTTTCAAATAAATCTTTCTATTTCCAAGTTTTGAAGGCTAGCTTTAGAAAGGAAGCTTCGAGGTAAGTGTTTGAATATACTTTGTAGAAACGTGTACTTTGTGGGTACAGTTTCCCAAGGAAACTTACATTAGAAGATGTAGTAGTCTTACAATGACTTTTGGTTGACTTATGTATTGGTCCACGACTACTAGTCTTCTTTTTTCAAGTCCTTTTCATAAGTCTCCTCGTTCAAGGACTTAAGGCTTAAGTTACGCTACCACAGTTCACAAGCGTCCCATCACTAAGAATAACGACATCAATGCATTTAAGTAAGAAATGTTGTTCAAGAGATAAAGACATGCAGTAGTTGACTTACAAAGATAGAAAGGACTTATGAATCAGACTGCTGAATTTTCTAGTCAACCGGACTTTGCTATGTAGAGATTCTCCCTGCTTCCTAGACCTTAGTTTATGCAGCCTAAACTAAAGCGGGTTCGTATTCTTTTTAGCTCTAAGAAGTGAATAAGGACTAGTTGTACATATATCATAGGTACAATTATTTGAGGATAAAACGACTTAAATCAACATCATAGGTGTGCATCAAAAACTACAAAAGAGATCTGAATACATATGTATAAATTAAGGACCCTACTCTGGTTATCATTTTAAATTTAACGGCCAATAATAACTTTATAGAATTTACAAAAAAAAATTGCAAAATTTAATGATTTAAATTTAACAGCCTGTAAAATTTTATAGATTTTAATTAATATTTGCAAATATGTAGGTTTTTCTCGGAATTATCTTAGTATTTTTAACCAAAAAAGTTTTAAATCTATTAAAATCTATTATAAATCAAATTTATAAGTAAATTCGTATAATTAAATAACACTAATACTCAACCAATATTTTTAAATTCATAAATAAATAAAATTAAATATGTTCAAAAATAAAACTATTAATCTAATAATAAACAAATTCATTTAATTTTCTAATCCATTATTAAAATTTAGTAATCAGTAACCGCATGAAAATGCCTACCGTAAATCCCAAATTTAAATTTTACTATAAAGTTAAGAAAAACGAAACCATGACGGTGTAAATTTGGTCCGGTTTAACAAAACCGGAAAATCGCTGTGGGTTTAAAGAGCTTAAAAACTGAAGAAAGTCTCAGAAGAAAAGGTTTTAGCTCAGCGAATTGGTTTAATGGCGCGTCGCAAACCCAACGCGGCGCCGAAAGCCACGCGCCAGCCGGCCAAACAAAAGTTCTCCAGCGCCGAGAGATCATCTCTGTACGCATCAAGGGAAGCAGCTAAGGTCCTCGGCACAGTTCTCCGAGGAGACGCCGAGCGTCGAGCCGTCGCTTCGATAAAGTCACTCGTCTTCAGCCCTTCCGTCCGCAACAAACGCGGCACCTTCGCTCTCGTCTGTGAGACCCTCAAACGTATTTATTGTCAACAACTTCTTCTTCTTACTCTCTCTCTGTCTGATATTCAGACAGTAACTGATATGTCTTTGTCTTGTCTTGTCGGCAGATGTTACTGTAATAAAAGAAGTTCTTGAAATCGCTAACGTGTTGAATAGCAAATGGAACGTAATGGGTTTATCGTAATTGCTATAAAGTTCGATACTTTAAAGTTTACTTCTCTTTGGGTTCATTTTAATTGCTATAAAGTTTGCTCCTTTAACTTACCCACAAAATGCTTCTTTTTGTTTGCATAGAGGCAAGAGCCATTGGTCTACATTATTTGCTATGATATCCTTTTCGGAAAGGTAATAGCTTTTTGTGAGCTTCTCTAGCTGTGTTTTGTTTTTTTTTGTTTAATCTCCAGGGAGCTTCTTTAATTGCAGGAGCCTCCATTGATTGGTGATGCTGAGAAGTTTCTCATGAAACGTAAAGATGCTCTAGTGTCAAGTCTAGCTACGCTTCTAGTGAGGAAGAAAGCTGAAACCGTTGATGAGTTGTTGGGTGTTTCTCAAGTTAATGGTAATAGTATGATAACCTAAGCTATTGTGGTTTTGAGTTCTTTTCTGTGTATTGATTTTATAAATTGTGTGCAGGTCCTTTGAAACCACGTTATGTTCGCGTAAATACACTCAAGATGGATGTAGATTCAGCAGTGCAGGAGCTGGGGAAGCTCTATAAGGTAACACTAGCTAGTTAGTGAAATTGAAATCTTGGATAAGTGTAACATGTGTGAACGGTCCTTTTTATGATCTATGTGTCCTGATTTTATTTTTCTCACTTTTTTTTTTGTTTTCAATAGGTGCAGAAGGATGAGACAGTTCCTGACCTGTTGGTGATGCCTCCTGGCAGCGATTTGCATTCTCATCATTTGGTTAAGAATGGGCGTATATTTTTGCAGGTAAAACGGTGAATGATCTTTGTAAATTAGTATGTTTTAATATATGATTTATTTTAATTAATATTCATTTCTTCTGAATGTTAGGGAAAGGGAAGTGCAATGGTAGCAGCTGCACTAGAGCCAGAAGCAGATTGGGAGGTAGGCCACAGTTCTCAGTTCTCACCCACATTTTTTTATTTGGTGGTTGTGGTATCATGCTAAGTTTTTGCCTCCTTTTGTGAAGGTTATTGATGCATGTGCAGCTCCAGGAAACAAAACTATTAATCTTGCTGCTCTTATGAAAGGACAAGGGAAAATCATAGCGTGTGAGCTAAATGAAGAACGTGTAAAGCGTTTGGAACAGACTATTAAGCTCTCTGGTGCTACCAGTATCCTTCTCTTTACCCTTTCAGCTTTTGTTTTGATAGTTTTGTTCCAAGTAACTTGAAGAACAAATCTGAATGCTTCTCTCAAGTCTTGCCTCCTGTCCATGATTGCTTTTCTTAACCCCAAGCTGTAGATATTGAAGTCTTTCATGGTGATTTTTTGGGACTAGCTCCGGAAGATCCTTCTTTTGCAAAGGTAAAGCATTACTTGTCAAGAGAAGTCACTATGTGGAATGAACAGTAGTAACCAGGGTTTTAAAAATTCTGGAAATGATTTTTCTAGAATGTTTTTAAAAAAAAATCGGTCTATGCGTTAAAAAAATCAGTCGGCGTTCGCTTAATCAATAATATATAAAGGCCTTAGTTACCGCTTAGCGATTTCTTGAACATTGGTAAGAAGATGCAGTCATTTGAGTGCATGTGGCTGATTATCTCAGGTTCGGGCTATATTGTTGGATCCTTCTTGCTCTGGCTCAGGAACCATTACAGATCGTTTGGACCATCTTCTCCCTTCTCATTCAGCAGGTTTTAAACTGATTCTTGTGCCTGTGTATGTGTGGTTTATGTTACGTAGTGACTGAACCTTTAAGACACTTTTTTCCATGTAGATAACAAGAACTATGACTCCATAAGACTACACAAACTCGCTGTTTTCCAGAAGAAGGCTCTTGCTCATGCACTCTCCTGTGAGTTTTACATATTTCTCTCATGTGTGTTGAATCAGTACTCATTCTATGCGTATACCCTTGTAGTTCCACAGGTTGAGAGAGTAGTATACAGCACATGCTCCATCCACCAGATAGAAAACGAAGATGTTGTCTCATCTGTTTTACCTTTAGCTTCATCCTTGGGCTTCGAACTCGGTACTCCTTTCCCTCAGTGGCAGCGTCGTGGTCTCCCTGTATTAGCTGGATGTAAGTATCATCATCACCCTTACCGTTTTGGTTTCTTAAACAAGTTGATGATCATGTTGGGGTTTTTTGTCTTGCAGCTGAGCATTTACTCAGGATGGATCCAGAGGAGGACAAAGAAGGGTTCTTCATCGCTTTGTTCACCAAGACAAACAAACTCGATGACTTGAAATCGTCTGAAGTTTCTGAAAGAGAGTGTAGAAGAAGACGCAGACAGGGTCATCCGTTTCTTTGGCCTAAAGTGTTCTTCAGAGCTTGGAATGGGCGGATGAGGTAGCTTCATATCAAGTAGCAACTCAGAAGACTAGGTTTCTTAATTCTCACGTAACGGACTTGATAGTTATCGAACTTTTGGTTAATCTTCATTTTTTTTTTTTGGTCTAAATGTTAATCTTCATGTTATCATATTGAAATATTGCAACAAACCTCCCAAACTCGAAAATATGTTAATAACATTAACAACACACCATATCTGCCTTATACTATTATCTACTAAATGTTCATGCTTCAAATATTAAAGTAATGTTCACGTAAGAATAATAGGAATGGCTAGCAAAAAAATGAGTAGAAATAAAATTTTACAAATTATGAAGAATGATAGTTTTTTATCAAAATTAATAAAGAATAGATTTATTCTATAATTCTCTACAAATAAATAAAAAAAATAAGAAGAATGTAAAAAACAAATTCTCGTGAATTGTAATTCTTTAAAAAAAAGCTAAAGAACATAGGATATGAATGGCGACCAAAGAACGACAAAAAATAATACATTTCTTAATATTCTTAAAAAAATCACAATTCACAAAGAATAATTTTTTATTTTCATTTTCTATCATTCATTTTTTGTAGAAAAATAAAAAATAAAGTTATTTTTTTGTTAAATATGAGATGAAACAATCATTCATTTTTATTGCTGTAATTTTATTTGTCTACGTTCATTTTTTATTGTTCTTCTTATTTCTAAAATGGTCATCGGTCCGACACACGGTGTTCTTCCTCAGTCCCCATTCAAATATGTTTTGTCATAGTACCTAACTAATATATTATATGGTTAAAAGATTGTTTATAGATATGTTGTGATATTACCTGAAAATAATGTTTTCGTTTTCTAATTATAAAAAGTTAAAATTAAGAAATAAAAAGATGCATAATTGAATACTAATCAAGTAAAAATCATATTTATATAATCAAAAAGAAAATATTCAGTGATTTTAAGATTTATTTATTATATTAGATAAATGTTTACTAGATTTATTTTGCAAAAAGAATTCATAAATATATAAATAATTTGATGTTGGAGTTTAAATTTTCGAGCATGATGTATTTGAATTGATAATGTATTAATAAATATTTATAAGATGATTGATGACAAAATATATTAATAAGATGATTATGCATGCGTGCAGTCATGCACATACACGGCTGATAATTAATAGATTTAACACTATTTTATAACAACATCGCGATATTGAATTATAACATCACACTTTATTAGCATGCCTTGCTCGAACATGGAAGAGCAGACGTGAACTGAAATGTTATTTTCATACATTATAGTTTCAGAAATTTATTCAAATAATCGTAAAACCATTCGTCCCATAGTTAAGCCGCTCAAGCCACAAGCGGGTAGGATGCACATGATTCAATACCTGACAGAAAAAAAAAACAAAAGGGAAACTCAATGGGATAAGTCCAAACCAAACCAATAGTAAATAATTAGATAAGACCAAAACTGAAGCTGGTCAAAAAAGAACTTACCACACATATTTTTGCCCCTTTCTATCTTGAAGTATCCATTTTCTCCCCAATCACTTCCCCATGAGTTCTTTACAAGCCAGTACGGGATGCTATTTTCAACTCCATAGCCAACTACTAATCCAGCATGGCCTGTTCTCTGTTGCCACCAATGCCTCGGTTAAAGCTGAATAATATATTGTAACGTTTTATTGTTAATGCGGTCAAGAGAAGGGAAAACTTACATTTGTAAATAGGTCACACGAGCTGTCAGTAAAAACTCCTTCCTTGTAGTACAAGAAATCATGAGGAACGGCAAACGTTACAGTCACTGGCCTCACCAATCCAACTGCATGCTTCAGTTCATCCTCTGAACCCTGTTTTTATATTTTTTTTAAGCACCTCACAAGTGGTATCAGAGAATGGATCATTTTGTGAAGATGAATGTGAATTAGATTTACCGCAGTAACAGAGTCGAGGACATTAACACTAAGGTCTTCAGGTCGAAACTTGCATGCACGCTCTTCAGCTACGGAAGCGTAGTTGTCTTTTGTTGCGATCCCACCATTGTGTTTGACGTATGCAAAGGCTTGAGATGGAAGTCCACCCTTGCAACCAGCGTTACCGAAAGCTCTATCACAATCCAAAAGCTGTTGTCCGGAAAGTGATATCCCTTCGCCGAATGCTTGATGGTAAGCTGCCTCAAGAGCTCCAGTCGCGCTGCAGTGAAATTTGGATCATTTTATATTAGGGATGATCTAAAAACTGATCATGAGAATAAGGTTTTCACCTAAATGCCCAGCCAGATGCACAGCGTCCCTGGTCTTGGACAGGGCTAACAATACCATCTTCTCTCCAGTCTTTCTGAAATTACAAGATCCTCATGTTTTGTTTTTTGTTATTTATCTTCTGAAAGACTAATTAAGTAGAAAGGGAAGTTATTACTGTTTCTGGGACCGCAGCTTCAGTGAGATTCTGGTTGACTGTCAAAGTGGTACTCGTAGAGCATTTTTGAGGATCCCGGAGCATTGCATAAACCTCTTCTCCAGTGTACAGAACAAATTCTGTAGAAAGTTTCATATTATGTGAGAACGCAAAAATCGATATAAAATCTAACATTTATTTCATATTAGATCAATTTTTACAATATTCTATTAGGTTTTTAAATTATTTACACATACTCATTTTTTACTCGCCTAATAGACTAAGCAAAAAATAGTTCCTAACAGATAAAACAATAATTAGGTGGCGAAGGATGTTTGTCAAGTTCATCTTCGAAATAATACAAATCATTTTTATTCTCTTGTCAATGATCACACTAGCTCAGACTCTAAATCATTAATAAACAATCTCAAACTGTATAGTATATATATGTGTCCAGTTCCAATGAATAGGCTCATCATAAACTATATATGTATGACTCTCTAAAACTCACTATTAGGAGCTGCTTTGTATGGTAAGCCTGACTCCTCGTTGATGAATCTAGCTAGCTGGAGAATGTTCTTGTAACGCTCAGTCACGCCGGACTCAAGCAGTTTGGGGACTTCAAGCGGATCCACATACCTTCATAACCCAAAATTCGCCCACAATTACTCAAAATCATTTATATTTCAAAGTAAGGTCAAACAGCTAAAGCAGATGATAGTTTACCGTTTCAAGAAGTCAACAATATCTTCTTCCTCAGTCGTTGTCGCGGCCGCTACTAGAATCAACAAGATCGAGAGAGATAGGATTAGTCTTAGAGACATTGCTTGCTTCTGTGGTTATGGACTCAATAAAAATTTTGAATTCAAAGTGATGTGGATGAAGAAATAGGTTACTGGGAGACGTATTTATAGATCTTTGTCTCGTCTCTTCTTCACAAAGCTTTTGACTTCATTTTCTATCACATGGCTCCACGTGGTTTGACTTATCATAATCCCCACGTTTACCTAAAGGGTGTATTATAATTATATTTCTCTCTCCCCCCGAGCTTTCAAGCAAGCAGTGCGTTAAATTCTAAACCAAAATCTTTACACCATGATAAGGTGGTGGAAGAGGCGAGAGATTTGGCCGATTAAATATTGAAGATGGTGACCGTCAGAGCCGGCCCTTGGGCCAAGCCAAGGAAGCAATGGCTTCCGGCCACTTCATGATAAATATATTTTCGGCCACATATTTTCAAAAGTTTCTCTTTGTCTAGTGGTAAAATCTCTGGCTAACAAACTTCCCTGCCCCAACCAGTGTTCGATTCTCCAGTAAAGCAGCCAATTTTTTAAATTTGTTTCTGGTCTTAAATTTTGTAGGACCGGCACTGGTGACCGTAATATGCTAGACTCATATTAGATAGTTGCAGTAAGTTTTCAGTAAAGCTAAATTAGAATCTATATATACTATAATAAAAGGGTTATACCCTCCCCTCTCAGCCCCTCCACGTCACATTTTAATTCCACGTCAGAAGGTGTCCACGTCCTTTATAAAAATCAACCAATCAAGAACCGTTGTTTTGCCACATCATAGCAATTCAAGTCGAAAATGTATAAAATAGGCTTCTCATGGGTTTATAATATTAAGGATTGGCCCGGTTTGAGGTTTGAGCCCACATCTGAAACCCTCCGATTGAAACGTCAATCATCTTCTTCAAAGATAGTACGTCTTCTCTGTTTCCTATAGTAAATCTCCGTTAGAGCTTCGCTCACTTCAACAATTAATTATGTTCTTCACTCTCCTCTTAATGAATTCGTATCACCTTCTTTTCTTTCTACTTCTTTATAAACTTACTTCCAAAGAAACCCGAAACTCTCATAAGCCGAAGTTATGGCGATGAAACCCAATCAACAATGGCCCCTAACAGTTCTAAAGCTAAAGCGGCATGAATTGTATCCTCTCCAGGTTTGTAATAGCGTAAGCCATGTTCTATTTTGTTTGGATTCCTTGCGGTAGAAGGACGAGCCTTTTGATCGTCTGGCTCGATCTAAATCTCTCTTTTTCTGGTGATCAAATCGATTATGTTACCAATCTCAGTGTCTTCCGCTGTGATATCCATCCGGACCTCCACCTCAAACGTTTTCGCACGAAGGAGACCCTATCAGGAGTACTTCTCAGTAGGCTTTCCGCCTCTGCCTCAGCCTCCACCACAGCAATACAATCACTGCCTGCTCTCATGATAATAAGCAACGAACGAATCGTTCCAACTCCATCTGTTTATCATCCTATATAAACCTCTAATATGATTCTCTTAAACCAAACCCATTTCAAAACATTGCGTTAGATTTCTAATCTTCATGTACATTTTGCAGGAAGTAATTGTAAAGGCAGTCACTACGGATCCAAACACTGGATTGAAAGTTCCTTTCAGTAAGCTCTTTGCTAGCTCCACTGTGAGTTCATTATTACCTCCATCACTTTATCGGGCTAATTTCATAGGCAGGTTCAAGATGTAGAGTATGAGTGGGGCTCTGGAGACGGATGAGAGAGTATTGGCTCTATTGGTGGTGCATGAAGCAATAGAACCGTGAGGAGACAGAGGTTCTAAAACATTTTGGATTCATACTTTTTGTGGTCAGTATGTTCTGAAAACGTATGATGTCCATTTTCTTGGTTGAAAGATATGAAGTTGCTTAGAATTCTGATTGCTTATACATGTAGTTTTGGATTCTCAGATACTTTCTTAAATTCTGATGATATACTCATCAAACTACACTAAAGAGTTTACGTTTTCCTCTGTAAACACTCAGATGGATAAGATCAAGAGACTGTCGTATGTGCCTGCAGCACTTAGTCTGAAGCATGCACCTTCTGTAAGTGGTGTCAGTTTACCAACATCATTAAAAAGAGTTTATGTTGAAGCTCAAACCAATGGTGTCAATTAAACCTTATTTTTAGGATTTTGCTTCATACTTTCATCATTTTTTGCATATCGTTCATATAGTAGGTGGAATAGACTTCTCTATGGTGTTTTGTACTCTTGAGATTATCACTTCCGCCATAACCGTCTTCTTGAATAAGAGTCCCCAACAACACCAATAATTAATTCTGCTTTTGTGGTGACAAATGTTTTTGTTTCTTCAGTTCCATTGAAACAACAAACATCCATGTTTTGAGTTTCCATCACGTGTATATAGATAATCTCTCATTACTTTGGCGGCTTTTGATTTAAATCTAGAGACTTTTTTTTCACGGAAGTTACAAAAGCTTTTGATTATCTTTCAAATGATTTGTTCCAGTAGATATCTATTCTTGGGTTCAGTTTTATTTTTATTTTTAAAAAGTTAACAAATTACCCTTTCCTTTTGCCTAGACAAAAGCAGGTGTTATCAAGATGAAGAATAAACTCGCCTAACACAAGTACAACCCGCACATCTATTAAGATCACTTGATCTACGAGATAAAAAAAGGTTTATTCAGGGGTTTAAGAGTTCCCTGTGATTTATGTTATAGTTTCTTTCTTCACATTTTCTACTTAGAAGATACATTTTATAAACTATGCTCCTTTTCTATGTAAGGTCTGTAAAGTCTCTTTGGAAGCGCAACTTTTTTCTAAACCTCCGGGCTCCGGGTGTCCCCTTTCTCGAGAGTCAACACTTTGCCATAGTTTTTCTAACATTTTTTTTTTCTTCTGCTTTTTACTATTTTTATAGATGGAATTTTCTGTATGAATTAGTTTTTATCCATATTCCTTCATATTGGTTAACTATCCACTTCTAATTTGTTCTACCCATTTATGTTACGATTATTTACTGGAACCTAGACGAACAAAAACAGTATATTATAAAAAGACTAGAGAGAGCTAATAAATAACAAACATTTATAATCTGGGTATGTAGAAGAGATTTAGGATGGAGAAGGAAGAGATCGACCTCTGGACAATACAATGATTGGTAAGAGAGACAAAATATGGCGACAACAAATATTCAAAGTGAAACAATGGTAAAAAGAACCAAATTAATAATCATGTAGAAGACCAAAGATAATTATCCTGTTAGAAACAGAGAACCCCTCCAAATTTGTGCAGATAGAGAGAGAAGATACATTGATATGTGCCGAGAATGTTTTGATTAGCACTTACGAATAATAAAAATGCTTGAGAAAGAAATAAAGAAAAACGATCAAATTGATGGTGTTTTTTTTTGTTGTAAGCAGAAGAAAAGAGAATGGCCAGTGATGCAATAAAATCGCAAACATTGATTTTCACAGCAAAACACACAGAAGTAATTGTTTCAACTTCTAACCAACACTTGATCTAATTTAAATAGGCAGCTACCAATAGAAAAAACAAAGTAGTTGCCAAAAGATTAATGGAGAGCCATATTGGACGGTAAAAAGAGGAGAAAATTAGAAAATGAGTTTTTGTGTAAATTAGAAAATGAGTTATTTGGACATAAAAGAAATTGTGGCATTCACATCAAAAATATATAAGTTCAAGTCTTAGAAGTCAATGCACTTATGTTCATAAGAACACCATGAATAAATAGTAGCTCAAAAATCCTACAAATAAGTGGACAAAAATTTAAACAATCTCAAAATTATAGGTATGGACGTTCGGGTACGGGTCTGTTCTTTGGCATATTAGTTTTTTTGGTGTTTTAAATTAGGTCATCTTCGAATATTACAAAATTTTGTATAGGGTTCCTTCTGAGCCAGGTGGGTTCAGTTATGATATATAGAAATCTAAATATAACCGAATAACCAATACATCTTAAACGGGTCCGGATATTTGTACCCAAGATAACAATATTACCCGATTCAGTTTATGTATTTTATATCCAAATTATTCAAATGTACCAAAATAACCAAAAATATTTATTATACATAGTTTTTGAGCATTTTTATTTAGGCTATCATGTTTTATCCAAAAAGACACAAAATATTAAAACTAACTAATATATTAATTTAAGATTTTAATTTAAATTATTAAAATAGTTATATGTACAATTATAAATAATATTTTTAGATGCAATTCTTAAGTAAAACATTTTAGTACCTTGATTATTTTTTGGCTGTTTGTGTTTAAATATCTCGAATCACAAATGATGAAATCAAAATTTAATTGCTAAAGCCCTTTAGATGATTAGTAGAATTTTGTACATGTTATAAACAGCCTTCAAGCATAATATTCGAAGAAGTCACACTCATGGAACTAGAACATTGACTCTTCCTTACAATCTCAGCTCCGGTTTTACCATGTCTTAGTTTATCACTGGTTATACCTAATCTACTTTTCTTGGACTGATCAATGACTACTAAGATAATTTAATTAAAAATACGTTGTAAGATATGTATTGACGTTTATTGCGTTCCAATCATCTTGAAAAGCATACAATTTTTTTTTCCAAAGTAACATGTCAAAAGTAGAGAGGAAACCCAAAAATCATTCATAACTTTAGTTAGCTTTTGTGCTTAATGTACTTTTTAATACTAAAATAAGTAATGCTGATTTTATTATTCTGTAATTTTTATTGCAATTATTTTACATATTTTACAATATACACATTCTATATAATACAATAGTGAAATATATAATATTTTCTTGAGAAAAATCCGGGCGTAGCCCGGAAAAAGGCCTAGTTCTTTTTTAAAACGATATGAAATGATTCGATTTCATTATTTCTTTATTGGTATTATACTATTATTGTTCGAAATCGGTAAAAATACGGTGGGAGCTATTGTGAAGTCGCCACCTAACATGTTCATTTTTAAAATAAATTAAATCTTATATATATTTTTTGTATGTTATTTTTTTTTCACTTTTAGTTTTTTTTTTTAATATTTTTTTTAATAAAACTATTTTATTTTAAATAAATGAATATCAACTAAGTTTAACTCGCACGGTGCGCAAGATCAATTTTGTTAATAGTGTTAGGTTAAATTTAAGTTTTTATAAAAAAATATATGATGTTATTTTAAATGAAAGAATATGTATTAATGTAAAATCAATTAGTATGGTCGTTTTATTACATTTATGTTCTTATTGCAATATTTGGTTAGGAAACTAATCAGTTGTAAGCTTTTAATTACAAAATAGAATCAAATATTTTCATTATAATTTTTTATCTCTTTATAATATTATATAACTATATCGGTTTGTATAATAATTATATAACATGCTGAACTAAATGGATCTTCACCATTTTACATATTACCAAAAATCACTAAACTTAAATTAATATTCGGGGTAGATTTACATCCTCCCTCAAAGTCCATTAGACAATAAATTAAGCTCATTTTACTATGAAATTCTAGCCTCTTTCTTATATAAATAAAGAGATATCTATCTTTATCAAAAAGGGTCCTCTTTGCCATTTAGATCAAAAACATTTCTCATAAAGATTTTATAGATTTTAGATTCACTTCACAGTAGAAATTATTCTTGTAATGCAATCTTTGATCAATAAAATATCGATGTTCTTTTTTCTCATTTGATTCTTTCAAAATTTTTCCTAAACTTCAAGAATCTAATCATTATCCTTATATTTTTTATTGTATGATTTCAATAAACATCACCAACATAAACACCGTTTTTTGGTCAAATAGTTAACAAAAACGTTTATTGATAAAATGAATTATTTCTCGAAAACCAAAAAGAGAAACTCAACATGATGGTGCAACAAAGAAAAGAAATGTGACTTTGAATATAAAAAAGGAGAGAATAAAAAAATATTTTACCCACAGAATGATGAAACAAGTGGGCGATCCGACACAAGCCAAACTCCTCTCAGACTGATGCAACCTTAAAAGAAGCGGCAATTTTCTCGAACATAAACCAATACTCATCCACCACGTGTCTAGTCATACTCAATCCACCTCTCTGGCGCAGCCTTTTGAGTCTGTTCATGTGTGTTATCCTAATACGACCCATCGTTTTGGCTCCCTCTCTTTCACTATATATTATTTTTATTAAAATGTTCTCTATCGAGTTCATAGTTTTATAAGCTAATAAATCCACAGAAATTCTCTTCTTCTACTGATTTATATATCCACTCTCTCTTCTCCACAAGATAGGAGTGAATGAAGACACTTGCCATGTTTTAGATAACTTATCTCTCTTTTCACTTGCTATATATAGTTGACTAGGTTAACCTCTTTAGGTTGCTTTTGAGCATCTTTGATCTATTTAAGGAAAGATTTAGCTTAAAAATGAGTTTAGGTGCGTTGATAAAAGAGGAGAAAAGAGCAGCAACAACATCGTCTTCTTCTTCTTCTTCTTCTCAGGTACATATGCCAAAAGATATAGACTGGCAAATGCTTGACAAACCAAGATTCTTCTTCCTCGGCGCCGCTCTCTTCTCCGGTGTATCCACAGCTCTTTACCCTATCCTTGTCCTCAAAACAAGGCAACAAGTCTCCCCAACCCGCCTCTCCTGCGCCAACATCTCCCTAACCATCGCTAGACTCGAGGGTCTAAAAGGTTTCTACAAGGGCTTTGGAACGTCTTTGCTCGGAACCGTCCCGGCACGTGCCCTCTACATGACGGCTCTAGAGATCACCAAGAGTAGTGTTGGTCACGCAACCGTTAGGTTAGGTTTGTCTGATACAACATCTATGGCTGTTGCCAACGGTGCAGCTGGTTTAGCCTCTGCCGTGGCTGCTCAGGTTGTCTGGACACCGGTTGATGTCGTGAGCCAACGGCTTATGGTTCAAGGCGATGTCTCGTTGAGTTCTTGCAGATACACTAATGGGTTTGATGCTTTTAGAAAGATTCTTTGCACTGATGGACCGAGAGGGTTCTACAGAGGGTTTGGTCTCTCGATCTTGACTTATGCACCTTCAAACGCTGTCTGGTGGGCGTCTTATTCTTTAGCTCAAAGATCAATTTGGTCTCGGCTCAAGCGTCAAGATGGTGGTGGCTCAGTGGTGGTTCAAGCGTTGAGTGCAATCACGGCAAGCGGTTGCTCAGCTTTGATAACTATGCCTGTAGACACAATCAAGACAAGGTTACAGGTCTTGGACGCTGAAGAGAATGGGAGGAGACGAGCAATGACAGTGATGCAGACGGTGAGGAGCTTGATGAGGGAAGGAGGCTTTGGGGCTTGTTATAGAGGGTTAGGACCAAGGTGGGTCTCAATGTCTATGTCTGCAACAACAATGATCACAACCTATGAGTTCTTGAAGCGCCTGGCGGTAAAGAAGCAGACATGACATGATAAAATCATTCATAGACTCAGTTTCTCCTTTTCTTAGGTTTAAAAATGTTTTCTTCTCTAATAAACACTCATAAAACATACTAAGGATCACACCCTAAACAGAGTTGTTTCCTTCAGCCACAGTTTCCTATATAATGTTTGCTAGAAAATAAGTAGGCGCCTTATAAAGAACTACCGACCATACAAGTCATTCAGAACATTAATATGACAGATTTAGGTTAAGTTAGATTTATTTAAACCGATTTAGAATGTACAAATCTGATTTTAAGAAAATCAACAGTTTAAACCGATTTTGGTTGTACATATCAGATTTTAAGAAAATCATTTTAGGACAAGTTGGCGCCTAGCTATGAATGATAACTAATGTCTACCTAAGATGGAGAAAAGAAGAGGCTAAACCGATTTTTAGAACATTGGAAATAGAACAAACACTTTGATTGAGAATTAAAATGTTTTCTTCTCTAATGAACAAACATAAGACAGAACAAGGATCAAACCCTAAACACGTAGATGCCTTCACTCAATAAACATTGGTAACAAATGATAACTAAATGTCTTCCCTAAGGCGAAAAGAAGTCTTAACTTAACCAACAAATCTGATCTAACCAAAGAGTAAGGCTGTTACATCATATGTAAAGCAAATACACAGAATTGAATTTTAGGACCGAGCTCTCTTGTTGCTGCAAGATGGGCACTTATACTGCTTAATGTGCTCAGCCCTGGCTGGTGTTATCTTCACACACTTCCCATGGAACCAGTTCTCACAGAGGTCACAGCAGATCCAGAACTCATCAGCTGCATAGCTCTCACCACATGCCCCACACTGTGTTTCCCCTTGCTCATCATCCTCATCCTCCTCTTCTTCCACACCTTCCTCTTCCTCCTCCTCCTCATCTTTGGGCTCAGGCTTTGTCAGCTTGGGCCTTGGTTCTGATCCTCGCTGTATTTCAAAAAAATAACCAAAGGTTTTAAGTAAGATGGATAAAAACCAGTGTAGTTCATGTTTATGCGCCCGCCTAATCAATAATCTCCTATAAAGCACCTAATTACCGTGTAGCGATATTATAAACAGATTAGCCCACTCACTCACCTTGGAGTTTGATTTGGATCTGTTGCTACTATTGTTGGAAACAGAAGATTTCTCCTTGGATGGTTTCTTAGCAGTGCCAGCCACAACCTCAAATATCGATGGAAGATCATTCATCATATTGAAAAGCCTTTTCCTACAGAAACAAAAGATGGAAGAACATCATTTCATAAACATATATAGCAAGTTAGATAAGACTCTAGAGACGAGTTTTTATAGTGTGGCTAAGGAGATACAACATACCTATCAGCTTTGTCAAAGCCAAACCTGGCTCCGAAAAAGAAAGCAACTGCAAGAAGCCATGCATCACTGTGGACAGCAACAAGGGACAACCAGTCCTTTTCCTGCATCCCGTCTCGGGCAAAGTTGATGCCCAAGACAGGCTCCGGGAGCTCAGGGGGAACCTCTTCAGCTGGTAAGTTCACTTCCCAGTGCTCATCTGGGCGCCCATAGAGACACAAGTTCTCCTTTTCTACAATCAAGGAACAGAACCAAAACTGTTTCATTGCTGTCTTTAAACCATAGATTAAAAATGGAAAACAAAGACCAAAACCAACACTAAGAAACACACAAAAAACAAACCTTGAATGGTGAATCAAAGAGCACTTTCAAGTCTCTCAAACCCACCAGATTCAAATACTATTCAAACAACTCAAATCCTCGTGCCTATCACAGGCAACACAATGCTAAAAGCCAATCACGAAATGAACATTTAAAAAAAAAACAGTAATTCAAAAAGTCAAATAAAAATCAACACTTTACTCATTATAATTCAGACAAAAACAGAGAAGAGAAAACTATCAAAACACCCTAATGGCATCACTCAACACTCAGCTACAAAACAGAGCACCAAAGAAACACAATAAAGACAGTAACTTTCGACAAACCCATAACCCAAATCACTCACCTGGATCACAAAGTCGGTAAAACTCCTGAACATCTGCGAAAAGGAGAAACCTTTAAGTTAATTTTTTTATGAACAATGGAAGAAGAAACGAAGAGGGCAAAAGTGTTTGATGAAACAAATTACTTACCTGAGGTTAAAGCTTTAATCATGCCACTCCTACGACCCTTGAAATCTCTGAAAACCTCCTCCACCGTGCGTGGGTTGTACGCGCCACCTCCGTCCATAATCTTCTTACAGAACAGCTTCTTCGCAGAGACAACGGAAGAAGAAGAGAGAAGGTATATTTGACTTTGCCCTGTGAATTTGTGGAAAAGGGGCAGACGCAAAAAATAATATTAAGCGGATTTAATAATACGGGGAGGAGTCCGCTAATGAGAGAGAGACAATCAGATGGGGAAGCGAGCACGATAAGCGTTACTTTATAAACCTCTTGAATTTTGACGCGTGTCGATTTTGATAGTACAAAGCGTATTGGTAGTATAAATATGTTTCATGTGCTCTAGAGATGCTTTTATTGGATTATCGAAATTCTATTTTTGTTTGAACCAAATTTTCATAGTATCAGAGTCATATCTTCGTTTCTTCGTTTTCGGTTGTGTTCTTTTTTCATTTTTTTTTTTAAGTAGTTAGCATAGGGTTCGTTTACTTTTTCGCGCCAAATTTTCTTTGTTAATAACTTAATATGGTAATATAACAATACATTTAAGGGTTATTAGTTGTTCTAATTTTGATTAGTGATAAACATTAGAGATGTTTTACTAAAAATATGTAGCTCATCCCAAGTTATATTTGGTAATATGTTACGACGAATCAATACACATCTTTTTTTTATGAAGAAATAGTCTCATCATCATTTTACGACGATTTAGCGAGGAAATATTTTTTACGACAGATGATTAACGTTGAAATGACGTTCGAGGTTATTTCATCGTAAAAGGCTATTTACTATAAAACTCATTTGTATTTGATTAGGTTATAATATAACTCATTTGTATTTGATAAACATTAGGGTTGTCATTTATCATTTTATATAGTTAATAATAATTTTTTTATTTTATATGTGAAAGAGAAAAGAATATTCCTTTTTAACAAAATCATTTTAAAATCTTTGTAAAATGCAATTTTAAAATTAATCAATTTTAATTTTTATTATTATTAAAATATAATTATTTTATATAATTTTAATTTTCGTTTATAAAAAATAATAACCTAATTTTATCTCTAGTTATATTTACATAATTAGAATTTATATTAATTAATTTCGGATATAAGTTTTAAAAAGATTCTAAAAAGAGTTTTTTATAGATTTTGTTAGCATTAGTTTTTAAAACAAAATAGTTTATTATTTCAAATAAAATGATAAAATATATTATAATTACATTATGTAAAATTTGATATAGTTTCTATGGAATGGTCCAAAAAATAACATATAAAAGAATTCGTAACTTCTATTTAAATAGTGTAGATTGTTATCATTAGTGAAATTTTCCTTCTTTTCAGTCAACATCTAATGCATGCATTTAGGCTATAAATCCAGATCTATTCAAATAAATTCTATAATATGGAAATATATATATATATTTCTGGTAACCACACTGACTATAAACATTTCTGTAATAGGGTGTTTTATTCTTTTTTTCTCGTTTTAAGATGGAAAAAAAATAATAAAAAAAGGAAAGGAAAAAATGTAACGTATATTTGAAAAGCAAAGTCTGAACACGATTCTCATTGGGATATCAAAACTCTAGAAAAGCATACATACACAGATTTGTAGAATTGAAGAGAGCACAATCACAAGTAGAAGATAAGGTTTAGATCTTTTCAAAAGAAAATTCACCAGTTGAGTTTAGGGTTTGTTCCTTGGTTATGAAAATTTGGCTATTGTCAAAGCAATGAGGAATCAGGATCGTAGGAGGGGTATAATGACGAATCAGATTCGTAGGAGTCCTAGGTGGGGTAGGCTGAGTGAGTTTCCAGACGAGTTGCTTTTGAAGATACTGTCTTTTCTTCCTAGTAAAGATGTTGTAGCCACGAGTGCCATTTCAAAACGGTGGAAGTCTCTTTGGAAGGAGGTAAAGAAATTCAGATATGATGCTACTCCTTCATATCCTCAAACTTTTCAAATGTTTGCTCTATTCATTAGAAGCAGATCAAATGTAGAGAGCTTACAGCTCAAGCTGAACCCAAATAACTCGAGACAAGACTTCAAAGATTTGGTTAACTATGCAGTTGCTCGCTCTTTGAGAGAGCTGAGAATAGAGATGCTTTACAAATCCTTTGAGTTTCCCCAAAGCTTGTATCTCTACCCACAACTTGAAACCCTCATACTTGAGAAACTTAGTCTTGTGGATATTCCATCTAACGTTTCTTTGATTGGTGTCAAGAAACTTCACCTTTTATCGGTTAGATTCTCAAGCGACGAATCTGTGACAAAGCTTCTAAGCAGATGCCCACTTCTTGAAGACTTGGTGGTGAGAAGAAGCACATATACCAATGTGATGGTATTTACTATTGATGTGCCAACGCTGAAGTGTTTATCTATCGATAATACGTCTGGGAAATCTCGGCCTGAAGGTGTTCATGGGTTTGTGATTAATGCACCTTCTTTAAGGTGCTTTAGCATTAAGGACACCTTCAGCAACTATGTACGGTTTGGAGATATGCCGGAGCTGGTCAAGGCGAGTGTCAACATTGTTTGTGACCAACCTATACCGACCGAGAGAGAGACGGTGCAAAGTACATCCTCGAAAATGTGAGTGGTTTAAAAAAGGCTGCTGCATTCTACTCAAAATATGCGGAGAAACATGATGTTCTGAAGGAGTTAGAATGTGTGGCTTGCGTGCATGTGTTTGAATAACTTCTTTGTTATTAATAAGTTGGAATAGGTAGTTTCCAACATATTTCTTGTTATTTGCTATCTGTGTTTGTTATGAATAAGTTGGAATAGTTTCCAACATATATGTCTTGTTATTAGCTATATGTGCTTCTTATTATTGAGTCAGTGAAGGATTGATTGTCCGTTATTTTGTATGTTTCTCGGTTTCATCATGTATAACAAAAAGGAAAACATTGCTCTAGAGTCTATGATCAAATGTAAGAAAGCGTGCAAATGTACCATGTTGGTAATCCTAAGAAAAAACATTTTCAAACAATAAAAAGACAGGGATAGTGTTCCAACTTATATGTACCGACCAAAGTCACAAAACATCCATGTCTCAAGTTACTTTTTAAGAAAACAATTGAAACAAAAACTCAATAGAAAAGAGTTTTCGAGGAGAGTAATACATACACATTTGATATATTTACATTGAATTTGTGAATTGCGATGATTCAGCACAACAGATACCCAAACAGTATAAGATAATTTTTTTTTGGGTTGCGGAATTCAGTTTAATAACTCATATTAGGCATGAATTCACAAGAACATGTGCTTTAGGGTTTCAAACGGGATGATCTCCCTGTTGAAGTGAACTTGAAGTTTGAGAAGCAAGATATCACTTTCCTAATGAGTTTTGGAATAGAAAAGATAATTATGATTGAGAGTTATTTATTAGAGAGTTATCCTAATGAGTTTAGTAACTTAGTTTTATATATAAGGACATCCAAGAGTGTTGCATAACTTAAGAATTGAGAAAGCTTTAGTTTTGAGTTATTTTCTAAAGCATTGTGATATTAATATAGAGATTAAGTTAAGGGTTTGATTCAATAATTGGTATCAGAACATTCTAATATTGTGTTTTTTTGCACCAAATTTTATTTTTTGTTTGCTTATTTTCTTTCCATTTTTATAATAATGTGTATATATTTCATTTTAATGTGACTTTTAGCATTATTATCAAAAATATCTGTCGTTTTTTCACACAAGTTATGTTAATTAATATGATACCATATAAATATGCTCGACTGTTTTCTTACTTTCATTATGTTTAACTTTTTTTTCCAATCATTTTTCTTCAACTATAATTTGATTGCTACATTTAGTATTTTATCTAATTTTTTCTGATGTGTGCTCCTATCTTCTAAGAATCATATGGGTTAAGGTAGTTGGGGTGTTCCTATGTCTATTATTTTTATACACCAAAGATGATAGCAGCCCTCACCAAAAGCTGGAAAAACATGGTCTTGTGGCTTCTAATGTGATTATAAATGTGAGAGGTCAAAAATTCACGAAAGGTTTCTATCAGAGCCGGCTTAAGGTAAGGGGCAAGGAGGCGTAGGCCATGGGTTCTAAGCATTTTTTAATAAAAATAATATTAAAGAAGGGTCTAATTTTTTTTCAAAAAGTAGTTAGGATTAGAAATAAGAACCCAAAAAAATTTAAGTTACCCATAGATATATGTAATAAGACTTTTTGTTTTTTCCCCAAGGACCTATATATACCTTGAGTCGACCATGGTTTCAATATATGTTTTGGTCAAGGCTTCTGAAAATTGTAGTGTTCTAACGATTATGGCGGTTGGCTATAGAGTACATATATGTAGGCATTATACAGATTCTATACGGTATATATTTTTTTAGAAGTATAAATATAATAATTTATCATACATAATTTAATATTGATTTATTGAATAAAATATATATTATAAATAGTATAAATTAAGATTTTTTATAAACTGTATAACTGCTGCATAGATATCGTATTTTTACCGTATACATGTGGCATAATTGACTGTATGATTTTAAACATATATTTTATAGGTTGTGGGATCAAATCTTTTTGAAACTTATTTTTAATATATATACATCAGTTATCATTTAAAAACTTAAATTAAATTTATGTTTTGTTACATTTCAACAAATTCTTAGAAAGATTTACTTCTATTTCATTGTTATTTTCTATTTAAAATGTAGAAAAAATCTTTCCACCCTATTTAAAAAAAAAGGTAAAATACCAAATTAAAAAAGAAAAAATATATATATATATATAAAAAGAAATAGCACGGCCTCTAATCAAATGTGGGCTTTAGAGCATGTTTATTACAAGTCTTTTAGGTTGGGTTCTTATTGTAATATAAGACTAGATCTTGACCCGCCCGACCGGGCGGGTATTTATTTTATGTTTTTAGTTTTTTTTGTTTATATTAAATGATGCATTTGTAATATTGAAACATAAATTTATATTGAAAATTAATCTTTTCAGTTATAAAAAAATTAAAATTAAAATTTTAATAAAATATTTTGATATAAATTTTAAATTTCTAATTAAAATAATATAGAGGTGGTCATATTTTTTCCAATTTCAAAATCTAAGTTTCCTTAAAGACAAAGAAAATAAATTTATAAGTACATAAAATATATAAATATATTTGGAACTATAATTTCTATTAAAATAAATTTGATAAAGAAAAATAATCTTGATGTTGTTATTTATTTCTAGAGCTTGACCCGTGACCGTATGAATATTTACTACACATTTGTTAATATAACATTTTTAAACATAACAATTTCATTTATTACTTTGAATAATTATATTTTGTGATTTTAATCATCTATTATATCACAATGTATAATATAAACAAATCCAATATTTATAACTAATTGGACTTATATTGTGAAAGCATTATACTAATATATGAATAAACTATTTTATATTTTATTTATATGTTATATAAATTGATTATGATGTGTGATTTTTTTATTTTTTATTTTTTATTTATTACTTATAAATATTAAAAATATTGAATATGTTAATACGAAATACATTAGAAAATTTATTTTGGTTATGATTTGATAAAAGAAATCTATTATTTAAATTTGGAAAGACATTAAATGCTTAAATCTATTATTTAAATTAGGAAAAGACAAGCATGCTTATATATAGGTTCAATAAATATCTCAATGGCATTTTAATGTAAATAAGTGGTAAAACTAAGGGGTATTTCTATTTTGTACTTCTCTTTTAATAATATAGATACAATCTCTTAGCTTTTAACTAAAAGCTAAGAGACGTCTCTTATATCTTTTATTTAATAAACATGCTCTTAGGGTAAATACAGCAAAATTATAATGGTAATGTACAATCCATGTGAAGATACAAAAAGGTATTAGCATGCCCGCGTGAACTCCAAGCTATCGTCAGCTCTGCTTCAGGTTCAGCTTCAACTTTGATTGTGATTGGCTTTCACAAAGCAACCATCTTCCTATCACTGATCTCATCGACTCAAATAATTTCTTTCTAAATATTCTAAAAGGATTGGCATGTAATTGGTCTTTGTTATGGTGAGAGCGAAAGATTCTAGTTATTCTCAACAATTAGATATCACCTCATGGTGTTATAAATGCTCACTGACGACAGAGTAAAGAAATATATAAAGGTCTGTTTTCTGAGTCGAAACTTTTGAAAGTTCAAATGTGAAAACAAATAAAAGTGGAGCTATAAATTAAAAGTCACATCCGTAAAAACTCTTCATCAACGTGTTGGTTAGCTCCATGACTTTGCTTGACTCTCATGATGCAAAGACTCGTTGAAGAGTGGAAGCATGAGCTTGAGAATGAGATTTGATGGATACACGAGAAACCACAGGCTTCAGCAATGCCTTGACTTCCTTTGGTAAGTCGAGATGTTTCCTGACCTCATTTGCCAATTCAATCACATACTCATCCTCATGCTCTGTTTCACAATATTCATCAAACATCAAAATCAATGCCATATATTTCCTGTTAGTATAAATTTATTGAGAAGGGTTCTTTCTCACCTATGTCGTGCATTGCTTTCTCCAGCTTAAAAAGATACTCCCGGTTGTTTCCACAAGGTCCAGAAGCTGTGGCGATTTGCATCGCCATCTCCTCCAATGGAGCAGGGCCCAAGTAGTATTTGTTTGACAATTTGTCTGGGGTTGACGTGAATCTACACGAGAGAGAGGACACCAAAGTGGTTTTAACATTAAAATTTTCCAAATTAGAAACATTAAGAGCCAAAAAAATAGACTTTAAAATCCAAACATACACTATAACTCCGGTCAAGATTGGTTTGGACTGTTTGGTGGTGTCAGTTTCCTGCATTCAATGGAGATAAACTAGTTAATTTTTTTTAAAAAAATTTGGAATATTTAGAGCACCTCAATCTATAGTAATTTAATTAAGAGTGAGAGAAAAAGATATTTAGGCATCTTGAAATGTGAGAAATTGTTAAGAAATATCCAAATATTTTCATGTTCATATTTATACTTTTAAGAATTTTAGTTAACAATGAGAATGCTCTTACCGTGTAAAACTCAACGAGTGTTTTTGAGTCGTATTCACACTCTCTTCCTTCCAAGTACTGCAAAAAGAAAAAAACAATAATCAGATTCCACAAAAGTAACAAAAAAACAAGCTATGTAAAATCAATAAAGGAATAATTATAGAGATAATGACATGTTATATTTTAGATAATGACTAGGACTTGTACGTAGTTATCCTTATCCTAGTTACGTTAGGTCTTCTAGCTTGTATATATACTTTTACATGTGAATCAATACAACACACGCTTTACATTCATATCATGGTATCAGAGCATTAACGATCCTTTGAAACCTAAAACACTTCCGCAAAATTTTTTTTTTTTCCTACACGTGATTGATTCTTTTCGATCATGGCTTCTACTACAACTTCTACCTCTTCTACTACGTCTCCTTCTACTGCGTCTCCTTCTACTACATCTCCTGCGACTTCTATCAATCCAGAAACACCCTATTTTCTACACCCTTCCGACAATCCAGGTGCTCTAATAACACCGGTAATTCTTAAGGGAGACAATTACTCTGAATGGGCTACTGAGTTCTGGAATTCTCTTCAAGCAAAGCGAAAGATAGGTTTTATTGATGGTACAATTCAAAAGCCATTAGAGAATCCTGACTTATCTCGCTGGACTGCTTCTAATTCTATGATCGTTGGCTGGATACGCACGTCAATCGATCCTCTCGTACGTTCTACTGTGACTCACGCACCAGACGCATACCAACTTTGGGAGTCACTCAAACGGAGGTTTTCTATCAAAAACAGTGTACGCAAGCATCTCATTCAGGACGAGATTACCAACTGCAAACAGAACGGACAGACCGTTTTGGACTACTACGGACGCTTATCCAAACTATGGGAGGAGCTGCAAACCTTCCAACCACCTCAGTCCTGCTCCTGCGATGCTTCTTCGGTCTTTGAAAAAGAAAAAGAGGATGCAAAGGTTCATAAATTCCTGTTCGGTCTTGATGATTCTAGGTTCTCGTCCATCAGATCACAGATCATCGATGAAGAGCCTCTCCCTGACCTGAACATTGTTTACTCTCGAGTCATTAGAGCAGAACAGCATCTTCAAACCATGCGCACTACTGAGCTGAAGCAAGATATTGTTGGATTCTCGGCCCAATCTACTCCAACGGTTGCTGCTGCTAATCTCCGAAGCCGTGATCCCAATCGATCATGTACCCACTGCAATAGAAAAGGTCATGAAGCTTCCGAGTGTTTTCTTCTACATGGTTATCCTGACTGGTTCAACGAACTACAACAACGACAGTCTTCTACTGCTACTCAACGAGGCCGTGGAGGTAGCACTCGCGGTCGAGGACGAGGGCGCGCTAATGCTTCTCGTTCCACACCAACTGCCAACTCTACAAACACCTTACCAACCGATCAAATCTCAGCTCTCATCACTCTTCTACAAAACCAGCAAACTCAACTTTCTACAGATCGCATGACTGGTAAAACTACTCTTAGTGATGTTATTATTGACACAGGGGCATCTCACCATATGACTGGTGACTTATCTTTACTACGGGATGTTCGAGAGATACTTCCCTCGTCTGTAACCTTTCCAAACGGAGAAGGTTCTCGTGCAACAAAAACGGGAACACTACATTTAAGTTCTGATTATTCTCTTACCGACGTTCTCTACGTCCCGGACTTCAACTGCACACTCATCTCTGTTTCTAAACTTCTTAAACAAACTGGCTGCATTGCTATCTTTACTGATACAATTTGTGTTTTACAGGACCGTTTTACGAGGACGCTGATTGGAGCCGGTGAGGAGCGAGAGGGTGTGTATTATTTTTCGGGTGTAACAGTGGCTCGTGTTAACAAAGCTGGACAGATCAAATCTCCTTCCTCTTCAGTATTGTGGCACCGACGACTTGGACATCCTTCAAATAAAGTTTTATCTTCCTTAGACAGTTTTAAGTTTGATTTTCAACACACACATTCGTGTGATGTCTGTTTTCGCGCAAAACAAACGCGTGAGGTTTTTCATGAGAGTTTTAATAAAGCTTCTGCACCTTTTGATTTAGTTCATTGCGATGTATGGGGTCCTTACAGAACTCCCTCTTCCTGTGGAGCAGTTTATTTCTTAACCATAGTTGATGACTTCTCTCGAGCAGTTTGGATACACTTGATGCTTGAAAAATCTGAAGTTTCAACCCTACTTAAGAACTTTTGCGCTATGAGCTCTAGACAATATGGACGACCCGTACGAGCCTTTCGTACTGATAATGGAACTGAGTTCATGGTTCTGAAGTCTTACTTTCGACAAGAAGGAATTGTGCATCAGACATCATGCGTTGATTCCCCTCAACAGAACGGCCGGGTTGAACGTAAGCACAGACATATTTTGAATGTTGCTCGTGCCTGTTTGTTTCAGGCCAACCTTCCTACTACTTTTTGGGGTGAGAGTATACTAACGGCAGCGCATCTCATAAATCGAACTCCTACACGTATACTTGATGGCAAGTCTCCCTATGAAATTCTACATGGCTCTCCGCCTTCGTATGATACTCTAAGAGTTTTTGGATGTCTGTGCTACGCTCATCGTCGCCATCGTGATAAAGACAAATTTGGTGATCGCAGTCGCAAATGTCTTTTTGTAGGATATCCATACGGAAAGAAAGCTTGGAACCTCTACGATCTCGCAACCAATGAGTTCTTTACTAGTCGAGATGTCGTATTCATGGAAGAAGACTTTCCTGGTCTTCCTGACGACATTCCTAATCCATCTCCACACGACCTACCTTACGATGATTATATTTTCTCTGACGACATCTCTCCTGTCACCACTGCTAATGAAGATTCCATCACAACCAGAGCACCATCTGCTCCAACTCCGAACACTACTACTATACTCTCCCCTACAACCACTACCGACACCTCTACTCCCGGTTCTCCTCCTATACCGACTACTACCGACACCTCCCTTACTACAGTAATTCCATCTCCCTCAACTACCACCACAACCTCTACTACTACTTCACCTACACCTATACCCTCCACTACTGCGCTTCCTACCTCTCCCGCACTCAGTCCTGACCCAGAGCCTCACGAACCTGCCTCTCCAGGTCTCCCTGAACTCCTAGGTCGAGGACATCGTCAACGTCAACGATCCATCTTACTTAAGAACTACGTTACGCACTCTGCACACAAAAATAATACATCTCTCTCTGCTACTTCCGACTCTAGTCTTCGTCCCTCGTCTACGGTCTCAGGTAACACTCCATATCCCATTGCTAGTTACCTATCTGACGCTATTTATTCTCCAAACCACAAAGCTTTCTTAGCAGCCATTACGTCAGACGTGGAACCATCCTCCTATAAAGAAGCTGTTCGTGATAAACAGTGGAGAGACTCTATGGCTGAGGAACATGATGCTCACGTTCTCAATGGTACATGGGACGTTACAAAGCTGCCACCTGGTAAAAAGGTTATCTCGAGTCAATGGATCTACAAAAACAAGTATGATTCGAAAGGAACACTTAAGCGTCGCAAGTCGCGTCTAGTGGCATGTGGGAATCGTCAAAAAGCGGGCATCGACTACAAAGACACATTTGCACCTGTCACAAAGCCAGCTTCCATCCGTCTCTTGTTAGAGATTGCCGCAATTAAGCAATGGGAGGTGCATCAAATGGATGTACACAATGCCTTTCTACATGGTGACTTGGAAGAAGAAGTTTATATGAAACTTCCCCAAGGTTTTGAAGACCCGGATCCTACTAAGGTGGCTCGTCTCCGAAAGTCTATCTATGGCCTTAAACAGGCTCCCCGTTGTTGGTTCTCAAAACTAAGCAAGGCCTTGAAGTCCTACGGGTTTGTTCAGAGTCGAGCTGACTACTCTCATTTTTCCTACATACGTGGATCTATCGTACTTCATATCCTGATCTATGTTGATGACTTTATTATAGCAAGCAATGATCTGTCTACGCTTCAGAAGTTCAAAAACTATCTTGGAGAATGCTTTCATATGAAAGACCTTGGCAAGTTGAAATATTTTCTAGGTGTTGAGGTCGCTCGGAGTAAAGAAGGCATTTTCTTGTCTCAGCGCAAGTATGCGCTTGACATTGTAACAGAGACAGGGTTACTTGGATCCAAGCCTGCCTCTGTTCCTATTGATCCTAATCATAAACTAGCTCTTGACAAAGGTGCTCCTCTTCCACAACCTGAAGCGTATCGTCGTCTCGTCGGGCGTCTCATTTATCTCACCTTTACAAGACCGGAGCTGTCTTACGTGGTTCATGTTCTCACTCAGTTCATGAAAGCTCCGCATCAAGCTCACTTTGATGCAGCTCTTCGGGCCGTCAGATATCTCAAAGGTACTTCTTCACAAGGGATTTTACTTCGGTCTGATTCTACTCTTCAGGTCAATGCGTACTGCGACTCCGACTGGCAAGCTTGCCCTATTACTCGTCGTTCCCTCAGCGCCTATGTCGTTCTTCTTGGCAACTCTCCTATCTCCTGGAAAACAAAGAAACAGAACACTGTGTCGGTTTCCTCCGCCGAAGCTGAGTATCGTTCTATGGCTTATGCCCTGCGCGAGCTTAAGTGGATCAAACAGTTGCTGCAAGCGTTTGGTGTCTCACATTCCCAGCCAATGAAGTTATTCTGTGATAGTAAGTCAGCCATTTACATTGCTGCTAATCCTGTGTTTCATGAACGCACTAAACACATTGAAAGTGATTGTCATCAAGTGCGAGACGCAGTTCAAGACAAGCTCATTTCTACGGAACATATTCGGACTACAGAACAACCAGCTGATCTTCTTACAAAGGCTTTACTTCCGTCTACATTTCGTTACTTGTTGTTCAAGCTGGGGATTCAAGATATCTCATCTCCAACTTGAGGGGGGGTATAGAGATAATGACATGTTATATTTTAGATAATGACTAGGACTTGTACGTAGTTATCCTTATCCTAGTTACGTTAGGTCTTCTAGCTTGTATATATACTTTTACATGTGAATCAATACAACACACGCTTTACATTCATATCAATAATCTTTGTACCTCCATCGCTAGCTTCTCCTTCTCGGGTCCTCCACGAACACAATAAGCTGCACCCCACTGTCCATATATCAACAATATCAATTTCAAAATACATTTGTTTCTTATAAGAAAAAGAGAATGTATATCTTTTTGTCTTACGCATATTGCTCCGGTGGATTCCTCCAACGTGCAAGTTCTTGCAGGATGTTCAGGCGTGCCTCTATGATCAATGCACCCTGCAGAAAAGGAAACTTTCTAAGTAACATTGAATGTTGAAAATTCGAGAGGTGAAAAAAAAAAAAAGAGGTGTGGATATACTGGAAACATACCGAGATCGAATACACGTTTGTAGTCTTTGATATAGCCAATGAGTTTCTCATCAAAATCGAAACCTGGGTTCCATATCAAAGATCCATATCCGAACACCCACAAGACCATCTTGGATGTGTTCGGTCTCTTTTAGGAGGAGGAAGAGGAAGAAGCTAGGAGGAGATTTTTAAAAAAGGAATTGTGATATTTTTTTCAAGGAAGAGAGAATCGGATATTAATACAGAAGAGTTGAGAGAGAGACAAGAGTTTCAGTTGTGGGAAGAGAAAGAATCCCCGAGTGTTTGGGATTATGAATGAATATAGACGGCTTTTAGGGTTTATTATACTTGTACCGTGCATCTCCGCATTTATAGCGGATTCCTAACTCTTTGTTTCTCATTGGATACATTGAATCTAGACACCTTTTTGTTATTATTCTTTAACAAATACAGACGCAATTGGCACTGATCCAGCATAGCCTGCCCTAGGCTAGCCCAAGCCCACCTTTTCGTTCTTTCTCTTTTTAGCAAAAAGTCAAATTTTGTCGTCTTAAATTTGAGATGAATCTATATCATTTTTTCTGTTACGTTTGGTAAAGTGTATTACGATTTGTGTATACTTGGTTTACTTATTTACTTGGTATATATGATTAGGTCTAGAACTTATTATCTAATGGTTAGACAATGCTTAGCCAAATCAAAAGAGATCGCTGCAATATTAGTTGGGTCACGAGAGATGATCAGAACTGATTTCGTTGGGGTTAGCTAAACTTCTATATGCTGAACTTTAATCAGCGTCAGCTACAATAAGTAGATCTCTTTAGGTGGGTTGCAACTTGCATCTTCTATATGCAAGTTGGACTTTACATATATTGAATCTATCTCTGATTTAAGGGTTTATTTCTAGACCTTATGGGAGACTAATTAGACTAGACCTAATTAAGATGGTGATTCAATAATAGAACGCTGATAGATCGTCCGACCTAATATCTCTATAATTTAGTCCTAGCCAGCGAATCATGTCAGCATATTGAATGGCCTAACAAGCCTTTTATAACTTTCATCGCCTATAATGCTATAATTTCAGATTTGTATCGAATGGCTTGCCATATGTAAATACTGAAAAGTTGTTTTTCAAAATCCGTATAACACATTAATTTAGAAAAATATTAGATGGTGGACAAGCATCCGATAATATTCAAAAAAGTTAGGTAATATTTGCTAGAAATGGAACGTAAACAGAAATAAATAGTAGTATTCTAGATCTACTTTAAAGTGAACAAAAATGCTTTAAAAATGTTTTCTGAAAAGGTCGTTAAGTACACTCGTATGTAGGGAGAGTGAAAAGTAGTTTTCCAACCTGTGGAAAATGGTCTCTATAGTCACAATAAGAATATTGCTAAAAAAAAGAACAAAAAAATTGTGGGGCTGGAGGAAAAGTTCAGGTTGTCTGGCTTCTACAACCATTAAGAAATTATATATACCAACCTCGATGGGCGATGACTCGATATTAGCTCCGAGCACGTTGAGCACTTGAGCTGCGAGTTCTTGGTGTTGGACCACTCGTTTTGGTTATACCGCAGATCATTGTTAATTATTAGCATTGCTTATGGAAATGCTAAATTGATTACGTCCATTTTGTACTTATATAAGTATAACCTGCTTCTTTTGTTATTTTATCCTTTAATTTTGGGTGAATTTGGCATATAGTCGTACCAAAACATAGTTATCTAGACAAATAACTACATTTTTCTGCAGACAAATAACACACACTTGCTTTAAGATATGACAAAAGTCCATCACGAAAGGGGTCTAACAGCGGTTTCATAGAAAAACATCTGGGTTTTCTAGTTTGAATGCGTATTAAAGATGAAAACTTAATTTTACTAAAAGTCCAATCACGACCGAGCATCAAAATTCTTCCAATTAGATTTTTCTAATTTCATATATTTTCTCGATCTTTCCGAATTCTTCTTTTAATCTTTTCAAATTCTTTTTGATTTTCATGTTTCTATAGTTTTTATTTTTTTTTCTTTTGTTTCTAACACGTTTCAGTTTCTTTGTAGCGCTGAATGGGCGTCTTTTTGGTAGCTAGGCCCTTGCTTTTGGTAACCTTTATGTTGTAATCGGTTTCTAAGTTTTTTAATGAAAGGTATTATTTAAAAAAAATGTTTCTATAGTTTAAATATTGACCCAAACTATATAAATGGATCATGCATCCTTGGAATTAAGCACAATGCTTTTAAATAGTGGTGTTACTTAGAGTAAAACGTGGTGTTTAATTTTTTAAAAATCTTGTCATTTAGAAGAATGACGGATATTTTTGACAGAAAAAATATCTAGTCTGATCGTTCACCTAATTAGCTCTCACCATATTGTCATTGATAGGAGTGAGGGAGACGCGATAGCGATGCTACCAAAGATCATAATAAACGCATGTCACTGTTTGTCATTAACTCCATTTTCATGCAACGCAGAGACAAATTCCAACCTACTACCTTTTTACTAGTATTATTTACTGATCGTTTCGACTAGTCATCAATCACACTATCTATATATTAATTCAAACTACATCAGTTTATTTCTTACGAACAATTAGACCTAAATTTATAATTTACACATATATACCAAATAAGATTCAAGAAGTTGAAGAAAAATGATAGTAATAGTGAAGAGGTCCCCATAATAATTGAATTTCACTGTTCTTGTATTTATATAAGCATCAAAATGGTCAAGAAAAACATGAAGAGCCCCCATCATATTAAATGAAGATATTATTGGCTATGATTAAAACGAGTTGAAGTAAATATTTTAGTTTGTAGAGTTTAATAGATTTAACTTGGACCACATTAGAATCTTTATTACGTACCAGCGCTTCTCAATGCAAAGAAGCACATGGATTCGTCCACTTAGAGTCAAACACATGCATATGTGATTAATGTTTTTGAGCTTCTACTCCACGTATACGATTAATTGTACTACCATCATAATATCTTTCTGAAACACCCTAACAAAATCTATTGGAACATGTGTATTTTTCATGTAGTTCAAATTAGCTAGTTCATGATATAACTATGATATAATTTTACATGTTTTTTACCATTGTAGTAGATTCTTATTCAGTACCCAGGTCATGTTAGATATAAAAAAATTGCACATTTTTACCATTTAAACATTTTATTTATGGGGAGACTAATTAGACGACCTTAATAAAAATAGTTTGTGTACCCAGATCGGTTTTCCATTGTAAATAAATTGTTTGTGTCACCATGTGTAACGGCGGTTCTTGTTTTTTTGTCATCTATGAATTGTTATTAATCACCAGAGGTAAACCAAAGTTCAGAACACAACATCATCCCATCACAAAAACGATGGAATGATCAACAAAAGACAACAATCTAGACAAACCTAGAGCCATAAGCAGGACAACCCCGGAATCAATAAGACCATAACTAAAACGAAAAAATCAAACACAAACATTCACCTATGCTCTACTTTACCATGAAGCATTGACAAATCCACCACAACTTTAAGGAAAAGTAAGCCACTAACAAGAACATCCAGCAAAGCCGAAACTATGATGTTATATAGACATCAAATAAGATATTATAATCGGGAAAGCTCATTAATTTATCATTTAACGGAGAACACCGACAATAACCAGAGAGTGAGGGAGACGATAATGTACGAAGAACTGAACCATATAGAAGAAGAGTACTGATAAGTACTCAATCATCCAATTCTTCAATTATTTTATTAAAAATACAAACCCCACCGTCGTTTTCCTTCAATTATTTCACAACGTCTATATACTCTAACTTATCTATCTATCTATTAATCATATCCAACATACCACAAGATCGAAAACAAGGAAAATTGTTTGGTGGATGCAGTTTTTAGCTACCAAGAAGTTTGTACAATACCATAACGAAATTTATTTAGGGTTTTGGTTTTGATCGCCGCACATAACTTTGTCATAACCAAGTGGTGGTAGTTTAGTAGTAAGGATTAACTTTGAAGAAAATGTAAACTTGTTGGTCTTGTGTTTGATTCCTACTGCAAACTAAATTGTTGCTAATTGGTTAAACGAAGATGGGTCACACTCCCTAGATAACCCGAGGCCGGACTAGTTATTGGTAAGTTAGACATCAGTCCAGATACCCCCAGTTAACATATATATATATGTATATATATAACTTTTGTCTGTTTGTTATATCATATGAAAAGTTTGAGTTTTGATCCATTAAACTAATTTGGAAAGGAGTTGAAATCAAGATGGATCTTGAAATGACCCACCAACTACAATGTCTTATTCTGAGTTAAGTTAATCAAACATAGTTCTACTACTCATATAACATCCGTATTAAATAAAAATAACCAATAACATCGCTAATTATATCGGATGTTTGGATCACACAAAGGCAAAAGAGTAGCTGAAATTTCAAAATGATTAGAAATACAAAAACACATAATGGATTGGTACAAAGATATAATGCTAGATCTCGTGACTACTAACCAAACTCTTCTGCAACATTGAGTTCTTGCAATGAGCAATAGCTCCTTGAATAGCACTCTGCAACTCTTCCATAGAAGAAGACACACTGTTGTTGCTGCTGCAGCTACTACCTCCTCGTTGACCCGGAAAGCCACCACGTGTCAGAACCCCGGAGTGACTCGGAGATGACCTCATCGACGACGGACAGCTCGCCGCGCACCGTCCTCGCTTTGTGCATTTCATTAGGTTCCCTGAGAAAGAGGACTCTGTTTTTAAAACAGAGGACTCTGTTTTGAAAGCTGTGACGGTGGTGCTCTGTTTCTGAGATAACTTGTCGTATAAAGGTTTGACCTTTTTCATGTATTTCCGAATAACTTCTTTAGCCGTGGAGCTCATTCTCTTAACCGACGACGGAGCAGCGGCGGAGACGGCTTTGGTGTCTTTCTTGAAAACAGAGGATAGTCTAGAGAGTGAGAAACCACTCTTCTTTGTCTGTTTAAAGAAGACATCTTCTTCATCGGTAACAGAGCTAGGCCGTGAAGAGTCAGAGCAATCGAGCGGGGGAGGGTGGAGGAGAGGGAAAGAGGAGGTGGAGGAGTCAGTGGAGGAAGAAGATTCGGTGGAGTCACGTGCGGCGGAGGAAGAAGAAGAAGTGTAGTCAGAGGAAGAAGAAGAAGAAGAACAGAGTGTACGGACGAGAGAAAGACGAGGAGAAAGCTGGAGAGGAAGAAGCTGACCTTTGTAGAAGAGCTCATCGGCTGGACAAAGCGAAGAAGAAGCTTTTCGCGGCGAGATTGAGATGTTGAATTCAAATTCCGACGAAGATGACGACGGAGAGGAGTGAGACTGCGGTGGCGAGTGACGTTGACGTGGTTGACGTCTCATTGTGTTCTTATCTCTCTCTGTTTTGTCTTTAGCTTCTATGCAATGTAAATTATGTAATAATAGAATGCAATATTTTGAATTGTTTATTTTTGTTTTGTTTTGTTTTGTATTTAAGAGGCTACTGCAGTGCAGTTGATATCATGAGGAAAGCCCACAAAGATCGCCAGATTGAGGCTGTAGTCACATGCAATGCAAATAAATAGTGCTAAATGTTTTAACAAAAAAAAAAAGAGAGTTTAAAATGGTCCGCAGGATTAGAGAGTTGTTTAATGACGTTGATTAATTAGAATAATCAGTTTGTAGGAGTGAAAAGTGAGCAAAGCTAGTTGTGAGCTGTAACTTGTGGTCTGATTTTTTTTTTTATGATGTATTTTGTTTTAATGCATCTGATGACTTTGGATTTCGAGTGTTTTCAGAGTTCTCATGATTTTTTAGAGTTTTTTAAAGTCGAAACGCGTTTGGACATATTGGACCTAATCGATCATCTCTCGTCCCAGGACAATATGGTAGAGGTTGAATTTTAGTACTAGATGTTAAACATTATCAATAAATAATATTTTAGTACAAGGTGCATTTTGTTGTAAAACAGAACAAACTTGTATATAGAACAGTAGTAACTAACAATACATTTTTAGAACAATGATGTTAATTGACTTTAATTTGGATTAGTAATGGAATTTGGTAGGAAATGGTGATACAAGAATATACATTTTAAAAACAACAAAAACAAAACAGTATACATATATATATGAAATATGAAAACGTCATCGTCGTGTTCTTGTCGGGAAAAAAATACAGCAGGAGAGTTTAGGAATAGTGATTCTATCACGTGACGCTAACCCTCTGTGTGGCGCGATTGCTCGCCTTGATTCTTTGATATAAGTTATTTTATTCATAGATTCTCTATCAGTTTCACATTGTTATGTAATTCTCATTTCTCAATTAGTTTTTGATTATGCCGTTTATATTGTTGTTGAATCCTTTACTTATTTTATAAAGCAACTACTTTATTATATATCACAGTCATGCAGGTGGTGTCGAAGACACTTTATTGATCACGCGAAAGAACTATGACATAACAAGCATCAACAAAGTCACAGTACCAAATTTTAGCAAAAAAAAAAAAAGTCACAAGTTTGGATAGTAAACAAGTAGAGATCCTCAGACGGGGACAATGTTGGTAACAGAAACCCTAACCATCTCGGCTTCAAAGACAATGGAATCTTTCACCAAGTATCCGTCTTGTAGATCTTTACGCAAGATTATATTGCTTACTCCCTCACGATGACCTGGTTGAATCGGGTACCAAGCTGCAGCTGCGACACCAAATTGCATTCGTTTTAGATAATGAGTCACTTAACATTCGAGACATAATTTTACATTTACATTGTCCTATAAATATGAATGTGTTTTTTCCTAACACTTACAAGATGCTCTTTTGGGGTTGGAGCCTAGCTGATGCCTCAATCGCAGATTAACGGCTCCCCAGGTGCTCGTCTCGACTGCGTTTGGCCTGAAGCCTTGAGCGTATAGGAAGATAGGGATTGCATGGGGTCTTCCTTCTCCCTCTCCTTTCGGGTTAAACCCTAATCTCCTGATTAATTATACATTAATGAAAACCAATTACTATAGCTCAAATTGACCATTTACACTTGTGGACACTGAATTCAAACTAAACATTAGTCAAGGATATACATAGTTAGTTGGTTACAAAAAATAATCATCATTTTCAATCAGGACTTTCGCGGTGCTATATGTATCATCAAATAAAGGACTAACCAGAATCGGTCTCCAACAAGAAACTCGGAAGAGTAATAGATCTTATCTTCCAAGGAGGAGAAACGAAGTATTCTCCAAGTGAAAACGTTGTCCGGAGGGTTTGATACAAAACTGACTCTCTCTTGTTGTCCGACCGGTCTGATGATGAAGATCTCAGCGCCAAAAGAAACAGTGTTTTGCACGATGAAACCTTGATTCGGGTTGCGGAATGTTAAAAGAGGAATCAACTGTCCAAATCCCCACTCTCTATTTCCTTGGTTGTATCGTTTCACCGCTTCATCTGCAACCCATGATATATACATAAAACTTACATGGGCCAAGTACAGAGTACACATGCATGCGTATGTATCCAAGTGGTTAATATCCGAAAACACATACCAGTGACAGTCAAGTACTTGTGCCGTCTGGCATTAAACACAAAGAGTTTGAGATCAACCATGACCTCCCAGCCCGTGGGAAGAGAGTCTGTGTCTTCAATCCTCACGTAAAGTGATACATGGTTGTTTCCTCCATCGTCTTTGTTACCAGTCACGTACAAAATCAACCTCCTGGTATGGTTCATACAGAAAACAATGTTTCCTCTTTTCTTTTTTTAACAACATGCAATACTTTGGTTTTGTCACAACATGCATTTTCAGCAAGAATAAACATATTTACGAAGTAAAAGAATAGTGAGAAAGAACTAACCATTTGTAACCAGAAGCCTCAAAAACTGAGGATTCGTACGGTTCAAATCTCTCCATAACCACAGAGAAATTTCCTATTGTTACGATCTTACTTGATGGTCGCTCGCTTCTCAACTCTCTAGTCACTTCTCCTGTCAACCAAAGTTTTCACAAGCATTATAAAACAAGTTTCCACTTTTAGAAAGAAAACAAAGTGAAAAATGATTTTAGAACCGCATGCATACCCAAATTTGCGTTGAGATTGTAAGAACTATTATACTCTGTGACCTGTTTTTGTGTTGTTCATTAAAAACTATGTTTAGTTACATTAATAAAAGCATAATAGATATATAAAATAAATTGAAAAAAGAGATTCAGACCTGTTGAATGAGGAACTCTGCAGAAGAGGAAGTGATGACAAAGAAAAAAGCGAAACATATGACTCTCAGACTCCATCTCCCATTCTCCATCTCCCTTTATGTTTAATTAAGTGTTTAAGGAAGATGAGGTTGTGTTTGGCTTCGTATTTCGCAAGCATTTTTTTATAGACAGACCAAATGTGTCCTACTAGATGCTCGTTGTAACCACGTGCTTGAACAAAGCTGTTACAGAGCCACACGGCTAGTTCGTGTAATTTGAATTCTATCACAACAATGCATGGTTTTACTTGGAGTACTAGAAAATAATTTAAAATGTGACAGGAACACCCCTAAATGCAAGGCCGGTCCCTGGACATAGCTTAGTGAAATATTGATCTTGTGATCCCAAAATTTTAAACATTAATAATTAAAATCAACTGTGGGTCTCGCGGATTACCCGCACAATTCATTAGACGGAGCGGGTTGAGTATTTTATTTGGCGGATTATGCAGGTTGGATTTTTGAATCGAACAAATGATTCAACCCTTGCCGGAGGAGCTTGGAGAGGGTTGACCCACAAACTTAGCACTAAAAAAGTTAATAAAATAATATGGGTCCCAGTAGATGCTTGTTGTGACCACGTGCTTGAACAAAGCTTTAACTGAGCCACACGGCTAGTTCGTGTGATTTGAATTTTATCACAATGCATGGTTTTACTTGATGTGACAATTTATGAATTGACGGGGCTTGAGATACACATAATCATGAAGAGTCATGCTTGGTGACGTCCTACCTTGAGCTCTCTTGTAGTGAGATGAAAATGGGTTCATGATGGGTGACCTTTCTTAGTGGTTTGATGCGCCATCCAAGATGAACTGGATTGTTGATAGAAGGTTGGTAGAGAAGTTAATATGGGTTCAACCTCAAAGGATTAGTCCAGTCCAGTAAAAAATTCAAGTCTGAATTTTGATAACATCCACGATCGGCATTTAGATTTATAAGGCTTGAAACAGTTACTAAATGATCAATTCTGTTATCAAAATTTTGATCCCATATAATGAATGTAAAGGTGTGTGTTTATTGATCAACAACGTAAGAGTATTTATACAACCTTAATCACATAAGGCATCTAGGTATAGGACATATTAGAGTAGTCTAAATCCCTAAGATATAGAAGTATATCCTTATCGTATTAGATACCAATTCTGTTTTGAAATGTTATGTTATTCAGATATAGATGAGAACGGAATATTGTGCTATTCTTACTACCAGCTCTGTCCGGCATCATTTCTCAGGAAACTTATAGTATGCTTTTTTTGCATCTCTTGTTTCAGGGTGGATCTCTGAAATGTCATTTGAATCCTTAGTAAATATGGTTCATATTATAAGAAAGGATCAAAACGAGGGTTTTTCAAACCAAAACAAAAACTTACACAAAAAGAGTTTCATTTTATTTATCACGCGGAAGAACCATGAGTGACATAACAAGCATCAACAAAGACATAGTCGCTTTGACAATATAACATGCTTCGATACTAAACAAGTAGAGATTTTCATATGGGGACAATGTTGGTAACAGAAACCATAACCATCTCGGCTTCAAGGACTATGGAATCATTCACCAAATATCCACCTCGTAGATCTCTAATGTAGATTATGTTTAATCCCACTTTATACCCCGGTCGAATCGGATACCAAGCTGCAGCTGCGACATCAAATTGCATTCCTTTTAGATATTGACAAAGGTCGAGATATAATGTTAATTACATTTACATAGTCTACATATATTTCTTTTTCCTATATATCACTTACAGTATCCTAATCTGTGGTTGGAGCCTAGCTGATCCCTCAATCTCAGATTAACCGCTCCCCAGGTGGTTGTGGCGACTGCGTTTGGCCTAAAGCCTTGAGCTTCTAGGTTAAAAGGGAGATGGGGTGCTCCTGGTCCAACTCCTCTCGGGTTAGTCTCTAATCTCCTGATTAATTATATATTAAAAACAATTACTACAGTTCAGAATTAAACATTTACACTTGTGGAGACTCTGAAACAAAGTTACATATGCATGGTTACCAAAAAAATATGCAATATGAATCATTAGATAAAGAACTAACCAGTATCGGTCTCCGACAAGAAAACTTGGAGAGTTATAGAACTTATTTTGCAAGGTGGAGAAACGAAGTAATCTCCAAGTGAAAACGTTGTTTGGAGGGTTTGATACAACTGTGACTCTCTCTTGTTGTTCGACCGGTTTGACGATGAATATCTCAGCGCCAAAAGAACAAGTGTCTTGTACGATGTAACCTTGACTGGGATTGTGGAATGTTGAAAGAGGAATCAACTGTGCATATCCCCACTCTCTATATCCTTGGTTGTATCGTTTCACCGTTTCATCTGCAACCCACAGTATCAATAGAAATTACACGGGCCGAAATATAAACTAATCATGCTGTAACGCCCTCGATAGCATGCATGCATAACTTACATTGACCTAAGGTCCAAAACGGAATGTATCCAAGTGGTAATCAAAATCCTATTCTCGACCAATATAGCGAATCATAACATAGTCTTATTGGCATTTGGCAAGTTTAAGAAAATACACATAATGAGAAAACATACCACTGACGGTCAAGTATTGGCGCTGTCTGGCATTGTGAACAAAGAGTTTGAGATCAACGTCAACCTCCCAGCCTGTGGGAAGAGATTCTGTATCTTCGATCCTCACGTAAAGTGATACATGATTGTTTCCTCCATCGTTTTTATTACCATTCATGTACAAGATCAACCTCCTGGTTTGGTTCATACAGAAAACAATGTGTTTTGCTTTTCTTTTTTAACAACATGCATTTCATCAAAAACATACCTATTTTATAGTGAGAAAGAACTAACCATTTGTAACCAGAAGCTTCAAAAACAGAGGACTCGTAGGGTTCAGATCTCTCCCTAATCACAGAGAAGCTTCCTATTGTTACGATCTTACTTGATGGTCGCTGGTTTCTCAACACTCTCGTCAGTCCTGTCGACCAAAACTTTCACAAGCATTATAAAACAGGTTTCCATTTTTAGAAAGAAAACAAATGAGAAAAAGTAGACCGCATGCATACCCAAATTCGTGTTGAGATTATACTCTGTTTCCAAAACAGAGGAGTCTTTGCTTTCTGTGACCTGTTCTTGTGTTTTTCGTTAAAAAACCATGTTTAGTTACTTTAATATACGCAAAAGAGAGATTTAGACCTGTCGAATGAGGAACTCTGCAGAAGAGGAAGTGATAAAGAAAAAAACGAAACATATGACTCTCAAACTCCATGTCCTATTCTCCATTCTCCCTTTCTTTGTTTAGAGAAGTATTTTGAGGAAGATGAAGTTGTGTTTGGCATTGTATTTGGTAAGAGTTTTATTTTATACAAAGACAAAAAATGGGTTCCACTAGATTGATCTTTGTAACCACGTGCTTGAACAAAAGCTGTAACTGAGCCACACGGCTAGTTCGTGTAATTTGACTCGTAAACACAGTGCATGGTTTTACTCGGGGTGGTTGAACACAATTTATAAGCTGACGAGGCTTGAGATACGAAGACACCTTAGTGGGTTGATGTGCCATCCAAAATGATCTGAATTGTTGATCGAATGTTGTTGGTAAGAATGTAAATATGGGCTCAACTTCACAGATTTATTCTACTCCATGTAAAACTTTAAGTTTTGAATTTTTTATAACGACTAAAATAAAACAGAATAAAAAAAATAAAAATAAAAATAAAACAGAATATAAATAATAATTTTTATAACGACTAAAAAAAAGAAAACAGATTTATTCTACTCCACGAATATATGTTCTTTTGTTCTTTTTTTTTTTTGTAAAATACCCGTACATTTTTATATGTCTAGATCCAAACTATATTAAATTAACTTTTTACGAGATCAAACCCTTCCCAACAAAAATCAAATCTAAGATCCTTTACTATGTGATTCAAAGATTTAACCATTAGACAAACTTTTTTTTGGTAGTTTCTTTTTATTGGTTGATTCGGTGAGAAAGCATGATTAGGACCTTAACTCATGATTTGATTTTTTTATATACTTTTCGAATAAAAGACGTCTCTTATATCTCTTATTTAAGAGACGAGTTTTACATTTTTTTAGATAAAAATTTACGAAAAATTAATAACCGTCTTTTAGTCGAAACTAAAAACCCCAGTTAAAAGATTGAGATTAATTATGGTCTAAGAATGATTTCCTCCGAGTTGTAGGATTGATCAAAACTTGGGTTTGCATCAGTAGTAACCACAATATTTTTTACAAGAAAACAAGTTATCATCCTTAATCAAGTCTTTGAACCCAAAAAGGAATCCACTTACTGGATGTAAGTTTTTTACTTTAAAATAATAAAATTGGAGACCGTCTTCTCGATATTTCCCAAGTAGACCCAAAGGTTTTCAAATTGAACCTGTGACTGAGTTGTTACTTTGTCTGTCTATACAAAAGTGGATTGAAAATCAATACATGAATATTTTATAATTCTTTGATGATAATGATATTACCTTTGACATTGGTTCGAAGTCGAACACGCAATTATTTAAGAATCTTTTTTTCACCTCAATTATTTAAGTATCTTACTTTAAATGTTCTTCGTCTAGATTTTCGGCAATTATTGATTCGAACCTGCCACTCACCACGTACTTCATATAGATCATCCAGAAATCCATGCCCATATTGTTTGTTAATAAAATTGGGGGTGGGGGTTAGAATTAAAAAAGCATAAAACAACAATAACCAAAATAATCAATTGTTTTTTTTTTGATGATTAAATTGTCTTATGAATATTTCAACTAAAACCCTGGAGTTTTTAATGCCTTCTTCAATTCTCTACCTGTCATCATACATAGACTTTACGAGAATCTCCTTTTGTAAAGCCTCAATCATTTTCTCTTTACTAAATTTCAACTTCAACCTAAAAAAAACGTGTAGAAATGTTTTATTTAGGAGTATTTTATATTAGTAACTAACTCAATAGGTGCCCTGATGTGGCTATCTATATAAATGTAAAGCCTCCCGAAGACCCAAAACCAGACCACAGCAAAAATGGATAGTCACAAAAGGAGTTTGGGTTTCATATCTCTCGCTTTTCTCTTCATCACTTGCTCTTCTGCTGAGTTCCTCATTCAACAGGTCACAGAAGGTAAAGGAACAGAGAACAACAGTTCTTACAATGTCGAGGCGAATCTTGGTAAGCTTGTTGTTAGAGTAGAGATCATGCTTTTTTTTTTGGATTTTCTTAGTAAAAGACTGAAACTCGTTTGTTGATTTTCTTGGAAACTTCTTTTGTTCACAGGAGAGACAAGAGCGTTTAGAGAGGAGCGACCATCAAGTAAGATAGTGACAATAGCAGGCTACTCGGTGATTAAAGGGAGATTCGAACCCTACGAATCCTCTGTTTTCGAAGCAGCTGGTTACAGATGGTAAAAAATTCTTTTTTTTTTTGCGTGCACATGGTAAAAAAATCTTACATTTCCTTTTTATTGATTTAAATTATTATTGTGGCAAAAAAAACAGGAGATTGGTTTTGTACGTGATTGGTAATAAAAACGACGGTGGAGCTGGCCATATATCACTTTACGTGAGGATGGAAGAGACCGACTCTCTTCCCTATGGTTGGGAAGTCAATGTTGATCTCAAACTCTTTGTCCACAATCCAAAGACCCATAAGTACTTGACTGTCACAGGTATATTTTCATCATTCATTTCTCAAAACTTATACAATGTTCTATGGACATTAATAGACCCATTCCATTAATTTTCACATTCTGCTAGCTATATTTTCATCATTCATCTTCCACAACTTATAAATGATCCATATAGGGCCGGCCTGACATTTTTTAAAATTTCATAATGCCCACCGCTCAACTACAAATTTATGCTTTTATTCTTTATATAATTTTTGTAGTGCCTTATATACAACTAAAATTGTTGTATAAAATTGGAATACTTTAAGCGGCCAGTTCTTTGCTTATGTTCTGGACCGGGCACTCATCCATTACACTTTTCATATTTTGATAGCTACATCTATTTGGAGGCTATAGAAGTTTGTAGAGATTAGTCTATAAACCGAGTTGATAGTGATTGATATTTTTTTCCCCTAATTATGGATCGCAGATGGAACCGTGAAGCGATACAACGCTGCAAAAAAGGAGTGGGGATTCGGAAAATTGATCTCTCTTTCAACATTCGAGAACACGAACAATGGCTACATTGTGCAAGACACTTGTTCTTTTGGTGCTGAAATCCTCATTGTTAAACCGGCCGAGATACAAGAGAAAGTCACATTCATATCAAACCCTCCAAACAATGTTTTCACTTGGAAGATACTTCGTTTCTCCAGCTTGGAAGATAAATTTTACTATTCTGCCGATTTTCTCGTTGGAGACCGATACTGGTTAGTACTTGATCTCAAAGCACTGCAACTGTCATTTGAATTCATGGAGTGGCCAAGTGTAATAATTAACGTTCTTTTGGTTGATGAATAATCAGGAGGTTAGGCTTTAACCCGAAAGGGGATGGAGATGGACGACCACATGCACTTCCACTCTTCTTATTTGCTCAAGGCTTTAAGGAAAACGCAGTTGCTACAAACACTTGGGGAGCAGTTAACTTGCGGTTAAAGAATCAGCGAAACTCTAACCACAGACAATTATATTGTAAGAAAACTATAACCAAAAGAAGGAAAAACAGTGACTGAAATTAATAACTGATATTAATTCTTCTTTTTGGGGGATGTATGCAGCTGCAGCTTGGTACCCGATTCGAAGCGATTATGGTGTGGGAGTGAACAATATCATATTGTTATCAGACTTAAAGGATCCATCGAAAGGGTATTTGGTGAATGATGCCATTATCTTTGAAGCTGAAATGGTTAAGGTCTCTGTGACCAACATCGTCTCCGTTTAGTGATCTCTACATCTTTGTCATATGGGTCAAACAACCTTATAAATAAAGAGACGCTTAATGAGGTTGTAATAAGATGAAGTTGTCGATGCTTGTGATGTAATCGTCATTTATGCTCATCGAGTGTGTTTTCTGGTTTGTTATCAATGAAATGAAACTTTCATGGTTTTAAGTTTTTTTTTCAAAAGATGTTGGGATAATTATATAGTAATATGGATACAGTCAACCAATTCTAGAAGATTAATATGTTTTTAATTTGGTTTACATAGCATTTCTTACGAGATTAGGCTATTTACCATGCCATATTTTGGATTCAAACTTAAAAATATTAATGAGATTATGAAAATAAAACTAGCATTTCTAACGAACTTACTCATTACAAAAATAAATACTAACTAAATCGTTATACTTATATGCTTTTTCTTTTTATTATTGATGGAACGTTTCTACATTTTGAATCAACTCAGGGAGAAAAGAACAATACGGTAGAAAGATGAAAACATAACAAAAACTTAAATGCAATCATTGCAATGTTTTATATAATCCTAATTAAGAAGCAGAATTTGCAAAGATCAAAGAGACAAGGAGATACACCACAGCTGCCGCTGCACTCGGGAGAGAAGCCGCATGGCTAGGAGATGGACCGGGGACTCCGGCTGCAGGAATGGTGGTAGTCGAAGGAGGAGAAGAGGAGGAGGAAATTGGTGGATCAGAGAGTGGAGTGGAGGAGATGGGATGAATGACGTTGAGGTCAAGTTTCTGACCAGCCATACAATGACCGGGAACGCCGCAGAAGAAGAAATGGTGGCCGTGGTTGGTGAGGGTAACTGAGTCGTTACCGGTGGTGAAGGTGGAGATTGGGTTTGAGTTGTTGCAGCTTCTATACATTGCATGCGTCACTCTCATCACGTATGGAATTTTGGGTTGTACTCAAACACTGTCATATACAAATTACTTTATAGATCAGTTATAGACTTAATCATTCAAACTTTGAACAAATGTGAAAAAAAGAAAAAGTTATAGTGCTGGAATAGGACCCACTTTCCGACATAAGTAAAAAGAACAACTACAAGTAGAATCCAGATCTGCTCATCTTAATGTATAATTAATGTGGTCAGAATGTTGTGGAACTCACAGACGGTATCACCAATGTGGAAAGTTTTGGTTGAGGCCCATAGCTTATAGTCTACGTTGGCTATGGTTGTCCAGCCTGCTGAGTCGCCGACTTTGTACACTGCCGCTTTACTCAGCCCTAACATCACCACCATACATGCCAAAGCCACCACTGTCCTCGCCGCCATTCTCTCACTCTTCTTCTTCTTCGATATCTGGTCGAGAGCCCCACAAGGGTATGTGTATATATATACATAAATGAAACTAAGTGGTGTGTATATGTATGAAGAGGCCACTTTATTACTTTGGTTAGTTGGCTAATTTGGAGAAAGGAGTGTCTAAAAAGCATAATACCGACAAAGATTGCTTACTTGTTTATCTTTTATTGGTGTTTGACTTGATTTCTTACACTGCTTGAAATATCCGAAGACTATTATATCACTTAAATATAAGTATTATTTTTGCGCCAACTATTTTTATGTAGTCGTACATAGTAAAGTCAACGCACCCATTACCAGATGATTCGAAATTGGAAAAAATATGAGTCTTTATATAAACTAGGGGCATTGCCCCCGCGCAAGCGCGAGGTTGTGGACAAAATTATTGTTTCATCTCAATATTTGCTAGAGTTATTGTAGTTGTGAATTTTGCGTTTTGAGTTATTTTTCAAGGTTTTTTTATTGTTATAGGATTAGAGTTGTGATGATGAACTGTGTATGCATTGTTCTCCACTTATGACGTACTAAACTATGTTAATAATGTGATTTATATAGTTCGTGTTGTTGTTTGCTATGTCAGTGAGACTTATTGTTTGTTTGTCTTTTTGATTTGTTTATTGTACTGTTGAGAATATATAAATTATATTAAAGTTGTTGAAAGTACATTTTGTTTCTGGATATTTTTTCTCCAGTTTAGCTGTGTAAGTTGTGTGTATTAAGTAATAATTTTTATTATCTTTATTATATTTGTTATATGTTTTTATTTTATTTTTAAACTTGTTGCTCTTACCGGACATTTAAAACAAATACATGAAGACTTGTAGAAATAACTATAAAATGATTGATAGTTATGAGTATTTAGGCTTTAATGAGTTTTAAACGAATTTATGTAATTCTCATAAAAAAACAATAGCATTGACATGTTGACATTGGGCATGTAAGCTATTTTTATAAGACAAGAGGAGTGAGCAGGTGGAGATGTTGTTGCCGCCTTTGTGTCTGTCGGGATTATCTCTTGTATCTCCTGTTGTGGTTGTGTTTGTTTATCTTTTATTTGATGGGTAATATGTAAATAAAAATCATTATTAGATGTATTTATCAGAGTTCATAACTTACTCTGCTTTTTTGTTCAGGTAATTTCACTGATCTTGGTTGTCGTCTTCGTCTTCTTCGTTGCGAAAGTAAGTTTGTAAATTGTTAAATAGCTGGCCGTGAAGTTTGTATTTGTTTAGCTGACTCGATTTATGTGTCGTTGAGTATTAGTTGAGGTGATTGGTTTGATATATTTATTTTGAAGTTTATTTTTAAGATTAGACAAAAAAGAGAGGTGATTATTAATGATTCGTCTTTTTTGGAATTCTAGTTTTTGGTGTTTTGATTTTTTGGGTAGTTATGGTTTCTTTAAGCTGTAAAATAAAAGTTTGTGTAAAATTAGTTTGATAAGTAAGAGATATAAGTAGACGACCACATAATTTGGGTAGGAAATATTTTTGATTATTGATGTTAGCATAATATTAATAATAATATAAAAATAATTGTTTGTTGATTGTTTCTTACGGATCAATGAGGAGACGGATAATGACTCAAATTGTTTCTTTGCTAAGGTCATAGCCTTGGACATAACGGATTTTCCCAACCACATCTGCGAGTTTAAATATTAGTTATGATAACGAAACATATTATAAACCCAGATGCAATATGATAATATATATGGGAGTTGTAGGTTTGTGTTCGCAATCACTTAGAAATTGTCAACAGTCTAATAATGATTGGAGATTGATCTCAGGAGCACCCGTGATTACTTCATCAATAATAATTGGTGAGATGAAACAAATGAGGAATGGATGATCAATTATCTTGTACATGCTTGAGCACCTAGCAACCTCAAAATGATCGACTTTCACAATGGAACCGACTTTTAAAGATGGCATGTAATGATTAGCATTCAGGCCGGAAAAAACCCATGAATCATGAAATCGGCAAATAATATTATTTAACAAAGAATCATGAAATCAATTAAAAACAATTATACTAAATAAATGTGATAAATAGAAGATTAACGTGATGAACCTTATTTAAAAATGAAACTCATAATACACTTGTAGGCATGGCCCACATAGAAAACCGAAGAAGCAAAAGTTTCCAACTTTCATAAATATATATTAGTTGCGGCCATCATTATACAAAGTATTCTTTAGTTTAGTGGTATAAAAGTTGGTGTTTATAGTTCAATAACCCAGGTTCGAACCACATGCTTGACATTTTTTCAAACTTTTTAAAAGTGGGACCCACTAAAACGCTGAGGTGTCACTTCAGGAAAGACTCAACTCTCCTATTATATTATAGATTAAAGATCGTGAACAAACAAAGATTTTGATCATCTGAACGGTTCGGTATTAACTTGGCTAAAATTTTAAATTTATACCAGAATTGTTATATATGAATGATTTAGAAGAACCATCTTTCAGAAGTATTATTAGGAACCTCACGCCAACTATAAGTTGGGTTCTGATTTTATGTGTAAAGACTACAATAAACTCACTTATTGGTAATTTATGATTGATTTTTTTATTAAGAAAAAAAGTGTTAAGCCTCTTGACAAAACAAATTAGATAATTAAATAAAACACGCACACACAATGACACAAACTTAACCATAGAATACATTTCTTGTACAATTTAAGTGTTCACATGGTTTAAAGTTTGGAAAGCTTGTAAGGAAAGAATGCTCAGTTGGTTGGTACGTTAATTTTGAATCACCTTATAATATTTCTACTTGGCATTTACTCTTCCTCCTACAATCTTGGTAACCAGATTTATTTACTTATTTAAATTATATTTTCATGCTAAAATCATTTTCTTTATCAGTTTCGACAGCACAATCTCTAGCAATTCAATCACTGCAGTATTCAGCAGATATCAAAAAGAAATCTACCAGACACACAACCCATGCGATGCCCCCTTTCATGATAATATATTAATGTCCATACTTTGCCCATAACAAACCCAATTTCGACCCATTAATATAGTCTACATCTATTTGTAGAAATTCAACAATACAACTTTGGACTTTGAAATATACAATGTCACTCTCTTTAAGAAACAAAAAAAGAAACAGAACAGAACACATGTTGGATGAAACATTAAGTACTTTACCTATACACAAACTCAGTTTGAAGCATTAAGCAGTGTACAAAAACTGTATATTTCTTACAACTCTCTGGTGTTTCTCTCGCTTCTAGTTTTGCTTAGAGCCGCGTTGAAGGGTCAAATCCGTTAGATTTACCGTTACTCTTCTTACCATTTACATGACCAGTCGCGAACACTTGATCATCGTGATGATCATCCATGAACCTAGCCCAGAACCAGTGCTTCTTCCACACTCTCTCAGTCATCTCCTCGATAGGAATGTTCTTGGTCTCAGGAAGGAGGAACATCACAAAGAAGGACATCACCAAGACCCACGAAGAAAAGAAGATGAATATCCCGAACTTGAAATGACACAACATCGAGAGGAAAGCCTGAGCGATGATGAAAGTGAAGAGGAGGTTGACGCAGACCGTCACACTCTGTCCAGCAGAACGTGTCTCTAGAGGGAAAGTCTCACTAGGGATTAGCCACCCGAGCGGTCCCCAAGACCAGGCGAAAGCAGCTACGTACGTGCAGATCATCACCACGACTAGAATCGCAAACCCTTTGGAGAGGTTTTGTGAGTGGTCTGTGACTTTGATGCCGAGTATTATGGCGATCACGACTTGAGAGAAGAACATTTGGACACCAGCTTCAAGGAGAAGAACACGACGACCGACTTTGTCTACGGAGTAGATTGAGACTAACGTGGAGAGCACGTTGACTGCACCAGTGACCACTGCAGAGTAGAGAGCAGCGTCATTTCCAAAACCTAAAGTGCTGAAAAGAACAGGAGCGTAGAACATGATGGCGTTGATTCCAGTGCATTGTTGGAAGATCTGCAATGTTTGAGTAATTGTCACGTAACAATGGGTTAGCATAAACTAACAGCAAAACTAGCCTTGCAAAATTAAACTGAAAATTTCAGTTCGGTTTAATTCGGAAAGCTTTTGAAAATACTTTTTTTGTTAGTTCGAATTTTAAGAAAAAAAATATATATATATATATAGGTCATATATATATCCAAAAAATACCAAAATAATATAACCGAATTAACTAAACTAACCGAATTTAATAGAAAATAACCAAATTTAACCAAAAATATCTGAATTTTTTTAAAAAAATCTAGGTTATCACAAAACTGAGTCGAAAGTTTACTTTCGTGGGATTGTAACCAAACCGAACTAACCAAAACCGAAAATACTCGACGTGAATTAAATCGATTAAACCGAAACTGTAGGGCTACACAAAGCAAAATACTGACCTGCAAAGCGACGGCAATGACAAGCTGAGGCCTATTCCTACGTTGAAGAAGGTTTCTAAAAGGGTGTTTGACTTCTTTAGCAAGGCGGCTAGCTTCAAGAAGATCAGCAAACTCTGGCTCCACATTATCAGTACCTCGAATCTTACGAAGAACGGCTTTGCCTTCATCAAGACGACCTCTTTCAACGAGACTGTTTGGTGTCTCCGTCACCAACAAAGCTCCCACCGTCAGTAGAAGCGCCGGGACTCCGGCCAAACCTAAGGATAGTCTCCATCCCCATCCTCCCTTGATCCTGAAAAAAATAAAACATTTATTTAGTGGGTCCGTATTTAACTCCAGTATGGGCCTAGTAGATAGATAATTAAAGCTCATTAACTCTGCTTAAGTGACAGATGCATTTCAAGTCAACGCAGAGGATAAACATATTAGGGCATGACGTGAAAAATGAGATACGACTACAGTCCGTGTACTATAAGATAAGACGTAGTCACGTAGGATGTGGATAGTATTTGCTGAAATCACGGAAGACTTAAATGCGTGTCTACTATAAAAAAAGGTTAAAATGCTTTTGTGATGGTAGTTGAATATGAACAACCAAAAGTTTGACAACAAGTATACAGAAAACTTTGGAATAGTTTAGAAAGTATATGTTAAATATTTTTATCACCATCTATTTATTTGAAATTTTATTAATTTAAGCTTATTTCACACATTTTAGTCTTACTTTATCATAAAAAATAAAAAATAAGAAGAGGATATATAAGGATAGAGATATCTTAAATAGACTTAAAACGTTAAAATGCTTTTCTAATAGTAGTTGAATTTTGACAGCCAAAAGTTTGACAAGAAGATAAATAAAACTTTGGAATAATTTAGAAAGTATATGTAAAATCATTTTTTTTTTGGTAAAAGTATATGTAAAATCATTATCACCATATATTGAATTTTTATTAATTTTAAGCTCATTTTTACACATTTAGTCTTACTTTATCATAAAAATAAGAAGACGACTTAAATTCCCATTTTATTAACTAAATTTTAAAAAAGAATCAGTTTAAGAAAATAAAAATAAGAAGAGGATATAAGGATAGAGATATTTACTTGGCGGTACCATAGTTGACAAGATTAGCGAAGAGGATTCCAATAGTGACGTTAAGTTGAAACAGAATATTAAGACCACCACGGATCTTAGTAGGTGCAATCTCCGACAAGAACAAAGGCACAGCTTGATTAGCGAACCCAACTCCACAACCAAGCAATATCCTCCCTGCAATGAGCATGGCTAGGTCTTGAGCCGCGGCGTTGAGAACCACACCGATGATGAAGAACACGCCGGCTATAAGCATGGTTGGTCTTCGTCCTAACGTTCTCGTCGTGTATGAAGCGAAGAACGTTGCGGTTAGACCGGCTAAGTATAGAGATGATGTGAAGAGTTGTAGTCCTTGGTTGTCGTATTTGCAGTAGTTGCTGTTTTTGTCGGCTCCGGCTTCTACTTTTCGGTGAACCACCGGAAAAAACTTCTTCAGAAAGTCCGGCATCGATGTCACTCCGCCTACATAACCAGATGGATGATGGAAAATAATTAATTATTCGTTGTTTTTTTGTGACGAAATTAATTATTAGTTGTTGCAATTATTTAATTACCGTTTAATCTCATTTAGATATTGTAAGATAGTCATGAATCATGATGTTATGCATGAATTGTAGACGACAAAATTATAATTAGTTATTCTAAAAAAAAAAACTAACACCTATGACACTAGTGTTGTCACTATATTACTATTTAAAGTTAAAACAAGGACGATCTAGATCTAGGGGTCACTAGTTGCCAAACTTTTGCAAGCTATGATTTCACTAATTAATTAACATTAATGGAACTAGCTGTAGTGAAATTTATTTTGATAAATTACTTTCTACAAGTTCTCTATATTTTAGTTGAAATCTTCCTCCCAAAGAAAAAAGTTATATATATATATATATATATATATTAAACAATTATACATACTTGAGAAATCTTTTTTTTTTTTTTGAAAAAAATACTTGAGAAATCTTGCACTAACAAAAACTTACGTATCCTATTATAATCAAATTTTCTACTTCATTCCATTAGAAACTAGCAATGGAATATTCATACCGGAGACACCAACGTCGTAGCCGAACATGAGACCGCCGGTAGCAGCCATGATGCAAGAGATGATAACTATTGGAGTTATCTTTGCCTCAAACTCCACTCCGTTTGCCGTCGCCGTCGCGAATCCTCCTCCGGCCATACTTAAGATCTCTTCAGATACTAAATTGTAAAAGTAATTTTCTATAACGAGTTAAAAGGGAACACTTAATTAAAGAGACCATTGGGTGTTTAGTTCTTTATATAGAAGAAGAGGCAGTGAAGCACAAAGAGAAACCGTTTGCAGCCAATTGGATGCACACACGTCTCTTTGTATGTTCACATGCTCCTGAGTCATCAAGTCATTGGTCAACAAACGCTACTTCTGCTTTATGTGGCGCCTTAGTTGAATATATAATATGCATACCGTCACAGACTCACAAGTCATAAGTCTTCTCTTTCTTGTTATTATATTATCCTCGAATATTGTATTTGCTGTTATGTTATACTGCATGATTCTCCTCTCTTATTAGAGAGATTGTCACAATTCTTTATGTCAGTCTCAACGTGTTGTGAAAATCTTGCTACCGCATCAAAATATCTCATACTTTTTTTAGAATAAGAACGATCCGTTAACATCGTGTGTAGGTCATACAAATTTGCTGTCATGTAGCCTGTGATTAACTTCATAGAAATCATTGTCACATTTGTACAATTTTATATATTATATATGGTGTTTAAAGCCAACGGGACCGTTCCAAATGGCAAAATTCTAAAACAAGTTTAGGTCAGTTTTAATTTGGTTTAAATTGCAGAATCATACTGGGATAAAACGGGTTAAAATGGTTGCTGACTACTTAATTGGTGATAATGTAACAAACAGTCCTCCAAGAAAGTAGGCTGAGACAACTCCAACCCACCAAACTTTCTTAAGACTATCTTAAAAGTCTATATATGTAAACACATATTTGTATCATTACTCTATTCAACTGTTGTTAAATACGATTATGGAATCAAATATGTGATATTAATCTAAATTTGTTTTTTTTATCTTCCTTTTGGTTTCTCAGTTGCTGTCATGTTATTTGTGTATATATCTTCTTAACTGTCACTTTTGTATTGTTTATGGGTACATATCTTTAAAAGCCAACAACCATACTTGCTCAATGCTACTCGATTATGGAATACACTTATGCAACAACAAGTGGATTAAAGTATGAATTTTCATTAATTTGTAGTGGCTTTCTGTCACGGACTCAAGGGTTTTGTTTTTCTTGATTGGTATCAGTAATCGACTTATTTTAAAGTATATCAACACATGCAAATTCAAAATTGAATATTAGTTGTGTATAAGTTTTGTTGAAATATGATACCACGGATATCATGTGTTCAGACGTGTAAGTAAACTATATCCACTTGACATACATGTAAAATTAATTACGTAACAAAAATTTCATGTAAGCACCAAAAATGTGTTTTACTTCTCAATCATCATTATCCTGTTAAGAGTTGTAGTCAACGAATCTAACTTGACAAGCATCAAATGAATGACCAAATAATAAAACGTGACGATGGTTTAATTAAAAGATAGAAAAGAATATGCCAACAATGAAAATGCATGTATACGTCTAATAATTATCCTGTTGACAAAAAGTATATAAACAAAAAATATCTGTAACGTTTTACTATTTAACATCAAAACTATGAGATGCAATTAATGGTGTTTGACACAAACGGTCAACTTAAAACTCCATCAAAAAGTATTCAATATTACAGAAAAAACAACATAATAAAAAGTCTTTGGAGCAGAAATTTCAAAAAGGCATAACAGCTAGCACTCTGAAGACCAACCAAGTGACTATGAAAATTCAACAAGCCAAAAAGCTTATCTCACTAAGTCATTGCAAAATTAGAAGATATGTCAAACGTAACGATAAAAGCTAAAAAGAAGAAAATAGAGAAAAAAAGTGAGAACACAAACATACCAACGGTTGGGTTTCTCTTTTCTTAGCCAGGAAGAGTCTGTCGTTGTCTGCATCTCCTTCTGTCTCAATGGTTGGCTCTGTAGGTCCAGCTCTAGGAGCTTGCTTCTTCTTGATATCACTCACTTTGTTTTGGAGCAAATACGGAGCATACATGCGGCCTCTTTCTTTCCCTTTCGCTTCTTTCTAGCCCGGCCCAAACCCATTAACTATATTATATATGTTAAAAGCCCATAAGCAGTCAGTACTTTTTTTTTTTTTTATCAAAGTCAGTACTTTTCTATTCAATTAGGACTTAGCCAACTTATTTTTTTCAATAAATATTATACACGTACTATTTTGGAATCTAAAAACTAAATTTAACATAGAAAATAATATTACTTATTAAAAATATTTTCAATATATCTCTATATTTTCTGTAATAAAACTGAGAGAAACATTTTTTTTAATTCTCACTCATATTTTTAAATAAAACTACCATTTTCATCTATATTTAAAATAAAATAGTATGTCTTTATATTTAAAATAAGAAATAAAATTTTGTTATTTAGATACATACATTTGAAATCTTTTTCTTAATTTTTTTTAAACAAAAACATTATAAATAGTCTAATATGAACATGGTTATTTAATTGATTAAATGCAGAATATATATACTTGCAGCTATTTTAAAATAATTAAAATAGTATTAAACACGAATCGAATTCCTAGGATAGTTACTGTGATCTACCTTTACGTACACTAGGGTCGGTGTCCGCGCTTCGCGCGGATTACATGTTTAATAAAAGTCCAGTTCAATTAAAATTGAGAGTTGTGAAGTTTCTGAAAGGATAAGTTATGTTTTGTTTATTTTATAATGCGAAGACGTTGACATAGTTTTTGAATAATAAATTGTTTTGATGAATTCAATATTCGTAAGAGAAAATAGTATTTGAGTGTGCCTATTTAATTGACATAGGAAGTGGTAACGTAAATTTTTTAAAAGTTGGCTGGTGTCGTTTGCTATGAGGCTTAGGATATCAGTTTATTCCTCTTTTGGAAGCGTTATATGATACCAATATCGTTGTCAAGTAGAAGCGGGATCCAGGTGTGGTTGTAAGTGATAGTTTTCCTGAAAAAGTCAAATATATGTAAGCATTTATTTTGACATAAACTTTATGTTTAGTTTATTACCTTCATGTAACCGTGGAATGATACTTGTGATGATTACAATTTAGTTTTTCCTGGTATATATGTGATTTAACTCCCTGAAATTCGACGCTTCCTTGTCCCATAAAGTTAGACGTACCAATTTTGATCTACAAATAATTATTGTATTATATTTTGTTTAGTTGTAAATCAATTATTATTTAATAAAAAGTTAGTACATGTCTAAACGCAATCCAATGATGATTTTTGAATATGTGTAGTGGTTATATAAATCACTTCCTTAGATGAAGCATATGCGGCCAACAACATCTGTAGGAATAATTTGGTTTTAGGGACAAAAATTTAGTATTTATTTGTATGTGAGAGAGCTATTGGTTTTTTTTGGGAGGAAGTTGGTTGCATTTGCTAAGCTGATCAACTGGTGGTAGCGTTGGGGCCGGAATATGTATGAAGGAATCGGTGAAATGTTTTCTTGAATCAGTGTAATAATTGTTGTCTCATTGATATTGATTATGTATGGTTGAACGGTAAGCCTGTACTGTTGGTTATTGGGAAGAAGATTAAAATATCTAATATGATAAATTTTCCCTTTCTCGAAGCGTTGGTAGATTGTGTCAGACGTAGAAACAGACACCATCCCTTCCATTATTTGTTCATGTTTAGTGGTTAAAAGCCATTATTTGAAATGTAGTTGGAATAATTGAAAGTAAGTATTTTTAAGACAAACCTGAATGTCAAGACAAATGAAAATTGTTCTTAGAAAGCATTTTTATTTTTGTGATTTGTGATGGGCCACATCCTAATGATCCTAACGATTATTGGATGCGGTTCGAGGGTGTCGTCCCAATTGTTTTGATCTTCTGCTGCATGTTCTACACAAATAAGAATGATAATTATTTTGTATTGCCCATCTTTTATTAATTTTATATTTTTTTGAAGTGAACATAGTTATGGTTTGTTTGTTTTTTTTAAATATTATTGACATGGTTATTTAAAAATTAAAGTAGGCTGGCCCATAATTATTTGAATGAGGTCGAAGCATGAGTAATTGGAACTGGTAGTTGTAAATTTGTTGGGTGGGTTTGATAGTAGAATTTAGGCTTTTTTTAAAAAAATTATAGTGACTGTGTATGAAATGAAGGGGTTGTGTTATCTTGGGCGGACAATTTTAAGATGAAAGGAAATTTAGCCGGTTCACACATTGTTAAAGAAAACAGTAGAAATAATAAATTATCTGAATAAATAGAAAATTCAAAAGAAAATAGTTTGACAGTTGAAATAAGTAATTGTCCGAAGGAAATAGTTTTACGAAGACGGCGATTTGGGTTAATGGGTTGGGCTGCGAGATTTTTCTTTACCTGGCTCACCGGTAAATCGTAGACAAACCGAAAATTTTGTAAGCGACATCGAAGTCCAAATCTTTTATTGCAATTTTAATTTGAAGCCCAGCCCGCTAGTGACATGGCAGTTTAATAGGTAGAGATTATTTTGTCCTTGTGGCACCTTTAGAAAAGCTAGGATTTAGCTCCTTTTATATAGTAGGATTTTACGAATTGAATGGTTTAAGAAGTATTTTTTCTAATAAAAAAATTCTCTATTTCATCGCTTCTCCTTGGTTTAAGAGTATCAATAAAACCGACGAAAAAAATTAATATCTCTGTCACGGGAGATATTTTTTCGACATATTTTGGCAATTTCCCAATGGAAAAAAGCGAAAAAAAAACTCCTTTAATATTATGACTGTTAATGGCTTTCCTGAGATTTGAAGACTGACAAAAAAAAAAAAAAAAATTATCACACAAAAACTCCAATGGAGAGCATTGGCAGCCATTTCCACGGCTCTCCTTTCACCTTCACCACCACGAGAAACTCCTCTCTTCCCAGTCTCGTTCACTTCACTCGCAGACCTGCTCACCTTCCCCGCCGTTCACACCGTCTCAAAATCTCACCTTCTCGCCTCACCTGCTGCTCCTCTGCTTCCTCCTCCACCATGTAAAGTCTCTTCCTTTACTCTTCCTTTCGATCGAAATCACCTTTTTGAGTTCTAAAAATCGAAACTTTGATCTGACCCAGTGAGGAACAGAGGAAGAATCGAGATGGGTCGGGGCCCAAAGTGAGGTTAAACGTGAGGCTTGACCGTCAAGTTAAGTTCGGTGAGCATGTGGCTGTGTTTGGATCAGCTAAAGAGATCGGTTCCTGGAAGGAGAAGTCGCCACTTGCTTGGTCTGAGAAGGGATGGGTTTGCGAGCTTGAGCTTAGCGGAGGTGAGGCTTTGGAGTTTAAGTTCGTCGTCGTCAAGAAAGACGGCTCACTCTCATGGGAGTCTGGTGATAATCGTGTCCTTAAGCTTCCTAAGTCCGGGAGCTTCTCTGTTGTCTGCCACTGGGATGCTACTGGAGAGACACTTGATTTGCCTCTTGTTGATGATGATGGTGGTGGGGAGGAGAGTGGTGATAGCCACGACGTTGGTGGTGGTGATAATGGTGCGCAGCTTCGGAAGAGTACATTGGGGGGGCAGTGGCAAGGGAAAGATGCTTCCTTTATGCGTTCTAATGAGCATGGAAACAGAGAAGTTGGGAGGAATTGGGATGCTAGTGGTCTTAAAGGCTCAGCTCTTAAGATGGTGGAAGGTGATCGCAGCTCTAGGAACTGGCGGAAGAAGGTATCTTGCATGTGTTCTTTTGTTAGTTAAAAGATTTCATTTTTTTGGAGAATGTAACATCTCTAATTGGTTGATGTGTACACTTGTGTTGAAAGCTTGAGTTGGTAAGTGAGGTCATAGTTGGGAGTGTTGAGAGGGAGGAACGGTTGAAGGCGCTCATTTACTCTGCAGTTTATTTGAAGGTTTCTCTCTTTTTTTTCTTTCTTAATACACTAATCTTTATTGCTTTGTTTTAAAAATCGTTGTAAGCGCCCGCCTAAACAATAATCCTCGATAAGGCACCTAACCACCGCCTAGCGATTTCTTGAACATTTATATTTTCTCTTATATCTGGGAGGTTCAACTAGTTTATTTTTCGATTTTTGTTTGTTTGGCATTGTATGCAGTGGATAAACACAGGTCAGATTCCTTGCTTTGAAGACGGAGGGCATCACCGTCCAAACCATCATGCTGAGATTTCCAGGCTTATATTTCGTGAGTTGGAGAACATTTGCAGCAAGAAAGATGCTACTGCAGAGGTGACACATTTGCCTTTCCTCTAAAAAAAAATGTAGCTGTTGTTGACTTAGTTGGGATATGTTTTTATTTGGTAGGAAGTGCTTGTCGCTAGAAAAATCCATCCGTGTTTGCCTTCTTTCAAAGCAGAGTTTACTGCATCTGTCCCTCTAACTAGAATTAGGGACATCGCCCATCGCAATGACATTCCTCATGATCTCAAGGTAAATAATAATACTCTCTTTACCTGTTTGGTTATTAAAGGAGTTATTGTCACAGTATTCATATAACACATCTTTGTTACAGCAAGAGATCAAGCATACCATACAAAACAAGCTTCACCGGAATGCGGGTCCAGAAGATCTAATTGCAACAGAAGCAATGCTTGAGAGAATCACTGAGACCCCAGGAAAATACAGTGGAGACTTTGTGGAGCAGTTCAGAATATTCCATAATGAGCTTAAGGATTTCTTTAATGCTGGAAGGTAAAGGCAAACCTATGCTCCCACTTACTGTATAATTTATATAACTCTTGTATCTTGTTGCAGCCTCACTGAACAACTTGAATCTATGAAAATTTCTATGGATGAGAGAGGTCTTTCTGCTCTCAAGTTGTTTTTTGAGTGTAAAGAGGTAAGCTCTTATTAAATACAATAATTGCAACGTTTGTTATTTGTAGTCGCTTCATGAGTCTTAGTTGTGATATATTTATGTTTCCAGAGCCTTGACGCATCTGGAGAATCAAGCAGCGTTTTGGAGTTGATTAAAACTATGCGTTCTCTGGCTTCTCTAAGAGAATCAATCATTAAGGAACTTAATAGCGGCTTGCGAAATGATGCTCCTGATGCTGCCATTGCAATGCGCCAGAAGGTGAGCTTCTTTTCTACACAGTTCAGCATTATCATGTAGCAATGTATTTTATTTATATAGTTTGCTACCTTTGATTAGTGGCGTCTTTGTGAGATTGGGCTTGAGGACTACTTTTTTGTACTACTAAGCAGGTGTGCATAAGATTTTTTTTTTTTTCTTTTTGGAGGAGTACTTTTTTTTTTGGATGTTATTTAAACTTGTAAATGATTTTGAGTTAGATTCCTCAATGCTCTTGAATCTATGGGAGGAGCTGTTCAACTAGCAAAAGATGTGGAGTCAAGAAGTGTTGCCTCTTGGAAAGATCCTCTGGATGCTTTGGTATTGGGTGTTCAGCAAGTAGGTCTATCTGGTTGGAAGCAAGAAGAGTGTTTAGCCATTGGAAATGAACTCCTCGCTTGGCGAGAGAGAGACCTACTTGAAAAAGAAGGTTACTACGTTCTCTCAACATACATCAACTCGTTCTTATGCAACTCTGATGTGTGAGGCTGGTTCTGAAAATGCATCCTCTCTTTTTTCATGAAGGGGAAGAGGATGGAAAAACCATTTGGGCCATGAGGCTGAAAGCAAGTCTTGATCGAGCAAGGAGATTAACATCAGAATATTCTGATTTACTTCTTCAAATATTCCCTCCTAATGTTGAGGTACAGACTTTTCCTCATAATGTGATCATATTCGTTTGCTACTAATCTATATTCATTTCAGATACTAGGGAGAGCTCTAGGGATTCCAGAGAACAGTGTCAAGACCTATACAGAAGCAGAGATTCGTGCTGGGTAAGTCTGTTCTTTTTTTGCTTATAGTTACTTAACATTCGTTCTCTTTCTGTATTTTCATCTGACTAAACCTGTGGTTCCTTCCACCTTGCAGTATAATTTTTCAGATCTCAAAGCTCTGCACTGTTCTTCTAAAAGCTGTAAGAAACTCACTTGGTTCTGAGGGATGGGACGTCATTGTACCTGGATCTACTTCTGGGACATTAGTTCAGGTTCGTGGAGAAGGCTAACGAATACATAGCTGAGATTTTGAGTTTACTATTTTTGTTTCTTAGAAAGAACAATCATTTCAACACATTTTTGGTGCCTTATGTTTTGTAACTTTGATGGCTTTGGTAATTGCAGGTTGAGAGCATTGTGCCTGGATCATTACCATCAACTGGTGGTGGTCCTATTATTCTCTTGGTCAACAAAGCTGATGGCGATGAAGAGGTTTTTGACTCATTCAACCTCACCGTGATTCTCAACATCATACTAATGATTACCTCATAAACATGCTTTGAACAGGTAAGTGCTGCTAATGGAAACATAGCTGGAGTCATGCTTCTCCAGGAGTTACCTCACTTGTCTCACCTTGGCGTTAGAGCTCGGCAGGCAAATAAACTTTCTTCTCTTATTTCATTTCCATAAACTTGTATAGTGAAGTGCAGCGTTGACACACTTCATTTTACATAATGTTTTCCACAGGAGAAGATTGTCTTTGTGACATGTGATGATGATGACAAGGTGGCTGATATACGGCAACTTGTGGGAAAATATGTGAGGTAATATTAATTAGCTTCAATCCCTCATAAAAAACAAGAAGAAGCTCCTGTCTCTTCTATAATGTTATCTCTACTATGAAACTTACAGGTTGGAAGCATCTCCAAGCCATGTAAATCTGATACTTTCAACTGAAGAGAGGAGCCGTACTCCTAAATCCAAACCCAAATCCAAATCCAATGCTAGCAAAAAGACTGATAATAAAAGTGTATCTAAGGATGATGAAGAGTCAAAACCTGTCTCCTCATCTTCTGACAGCCTCCTTTACTCATCCAAGGTAGAGTTATGATTGTACACTTAACCCTCTGGTAGCAGACTGATGATATACAACGTTCATCCATAGGACATCCCTAGTGGAGGAATCATAGAACTTGCGGATTCAGATGCATCAACATCTGGTTCGAAAGCTGCTGCATGTGGTCTCCTTGCATCTTTAGCAGCAGCCTCTACTAGAGGTAAAGCTTTCCCAATCTCTCAAGAGGATTAAACTCACTGGAACCAAATCTGATTTTGCGCGGTTTCTGTTTATCAATCTTCTAAAGATCAGTTTAGGCAGCGCCTAGGCCTCCGACTAGTCAGTAAACGGACCCAAATGGAACAATTATTAAAAAAAAAAAAATCAGTTTAGGAACTAAAAAAATCGGTCTAGACGCCCTACTAATCAGCAATTCCATATAAAGTGCCTAACTAACGCCTATTGATTTTTATAATGAATGTGCAGTGGACAGCGAGAACGGAGTTCCAGCATCATTCAAGGTTCCAGCTGGAGTTGTCATACCTTTTGGATCAATGGAGCTAGCTTTGAAGCAAAGTAACTCGGAAGAAAAGTTTGCATCTCTGTTAGAGAAGTTAGAAACCGCCAGACCAGAAGGCGGTGAGCTAGACAGCATATGTGATCAGATCCATGAAGTGATGAAGTCACTGCAAGTGCCTAAAGAAACAATCAACACCATAAGCAAAACGTTTTCCCAAGAAGCTCGTCTCATTGTTCGTTCAAGCGCCAACGTTGAGGACTTAGCTGGAATGTCAGCAGCAGGACTCTATGAATCAATTCCCAACGTGAGTCCCTCAGATCCTTTGGTGTTTTCTGACTCTATTTGCCAAGTTTGGGCTTCTCTCTACACAAGAAGAGCTGTTCTGAGCCGTAGAGCTGCTGGTGTCTCTCAAAGAGAAGCTTCAATGGCGGTTCTTGTTCAAGAGATGCTGTCTCCTGACTTATCTTTCGTTCTTCACACTGTGAGTCCAGCTGATCCAGACAGCAACCTAGTGGAAGCTGAGATAGCTCCTGGTTTAGGTGAGACTTTAGCTTCAGGGACGAGAGGAACACCGTGGAGACTTGCTTCGGGTAAGCTTGATGGGATTGTGGAAACCTTAGCGTTTGCAAACTTCAGTGAAGAGCTTCTTGTGTCAGGAAAAGGTCCTGCTGATGGCAAATACGTTCGGTTAACCGTTGACTATAGCAAGAAACGGTTAACGGTTGACTCAGTGTTTAGACAGAAGCTCGGTCAGAGACTTGGTTCGGTTGGTTTCTTCTTGGAAAGGAACTTTGGATGTGCACAAGACGTTGAAGGTTGTTTGGTTGGTGAAGATGTTTACATTGTTCAGTCAAGGCCACAACCTCTGTAGAATCTTTTCCTTTTTTATGTTCTATCAAGCGAATTATAATAAAAATGTCGGAAACAATTCTGCATTATGTCACTTTCATATGTTAAGTATGCTTAATTATGATACGTACAGTATATAATTGCTATTCATATCTCTTGCTCACATAGTGTTTTGGCTAATTTCAAGAGATCACCTTGATTCACTGAATGGCATAACGAGAAAGAAAGAAGGAAAATACAAATCCTACATGACATGACCATCTCGATCAGGTACTTGCCATCCATTTTCGTAGTTTTAACTCTTTTGAAAACACTAAAATCAAACAGACATAAATCACGAGTCTATTCAAGTCAAATTAGACTAAAACAATAGAACACACATAAATAACAAATGTACTAAACATAGAGGCGAATCCTCAGTATATAAACGTCTTCCTCTCCACCACCTATTTGCACATCTTATTAGACTATCACTACTTGTTACATCTTAAAGATATTTCCAATTCATTAAATGACAAAAAATAATTGATTAAAAAATTATTAATATTTCTATATCAAAAGATCTGAGTTTCAAGTTTCAGAAAGAAAAAAGAATTATGTTTTTAACGGAGACAATATTTACTGTAACGGTAAAGGATTGCAGTAAAGTCTAAATGCTCGTAAGACAAGTAATTGTCCGTTATAAAATAATCGATGTAATATTTTTTTTATAGTTTATAATATTATAATTAACCAGGAGAATACAAATTCGATCATGTACTTGCTATCTATTTTCATAGTTCTAACTTTTTGGCAATACGAAAATCCAATAATAGTTAGCCAATCCTATTTATGTAAAACTAAACATAAATAACAAATCTATATTCAAAGTCAAACCAAACAAAAATAGCAAACAACAAAAACAACCACACACAAATATACTAAATATAGAGGCAAGGATTCAGTATATATACGCCTTCCTCTCCAATCACCTATTTGCACATCTCACATCTATCAATAATTAAATAAAACACAAGTCCTAATAAACTTGTAAAGAGAAAATGGCGGGAAAAGTGTGTATGGTGATGGCATTGATAATGATAGGGTGTGTTTTACAAGCATGCAATGGAGCCAATGTTGATGAGAGCCAACCAACACAAGATCCAAAATTCGATTGCTTCAGAACATGTTCCATAGCCTGTGGCAAACAAAACAAACCTTGTTACGATGAATGTTTGACCAAATGTGGTCTCCCACAGAGACTTCCTAGACCAACAACATCTTCATCACCTTCCTCCACCGCTTGATCTGATCTTATTCAATTTGTGATTTGTGTCTTTATTGCTAAGGATGTCATCTATTTGTTTTTCTTTAGCATGAAAATTAAATGAGATTTATATGATAAAGTTTTTGATTATATATCTGGTTTTTTCTTGACTTATACAAACTAGTTAGTACGTTCCAGCATAAAATGATTCAAGACTCGTTAGCTTTCTTTCAAATAAAACCACTAAATAAACAATTTTGATTATATTAAAACGAAACAATTCAATTATCATGATATTGTTCCTTCTGTCAAAACATATGTGATCACAGAATCACAATTCAAAACACACGAAACGGCTGACTCATTGTTTAGACAGAAGCTAGGTCAAAGACGGTTTGGTTGGTTTCTTCTTGAAAGGAACTTTGGATGTGCACAAGATGTTGAAGGTTGTTTGGTTGGTGAAGATGTTTACATCGTTCAGTCAAGGCCACAACCTCTGCAGAATATTTTTTTTTTATGTGCTATAAAGCGAACTATAATAAAAATGTCCGAAAACAATTCTCCATATATGTAATTACTATATTTTTTAGTCACGTTTGTAGAATTATCAGATTTTAATTTATGAAATAGATAATCGTTTTTATATAGACTTAATATTTTTATAATATACACAAGATTTTGTCATATCATTGTGTTATTTTCCTTAAAAAAAAATACAATAGATATATGATAATCTCAGAACTTGCAAAGAAATATTAGATTTTGTTTATTTTATGAATTAAAACTGAATCAAAAGTTGAACATATGACGTGATATTTCTTGCTATATGTATGTATATGTAACTTTTATAGTTTGTAATCATAAAATCATATAATGATTATTTGCTATTCATGTATGTTGCTCACTTGGTGTTTTGGCTAATTAGAATCTCAAGCGATCAATCTAAACCCTACATAAGTTAAAGGATCTTGAAAAAAATGTAAAATCATGTAAAGTACCCAAAATGGAAAAAGTAGAAAGATCACTAGATCTCCTCCGAATCCAAAAACACAATTAATCCAGCTGATTTTTTTTCACAATTTCTTTCTCCTTTAAATATTCAACATATATATTTTTGAGTTTCCACAAAATATTTTCTTAAGAGTTCTGTAATATTTGTTGCTCACAAGAAAGAAAGATAACGAGAGAGATGGCTGATGAAGTTCCAAGCTTGGCAGAGTCGAAGTTAACAGCTTTGGTCGTCGATGACAACTTTGTAAATCAAACCATGCATCACAAACTGCTGGACCGTCTAGGTATTAAAAATGACGTCGTTTGCAACGGCCAAGAAGCTGTCGACGTTCATTGTTCCGGGAGAAACTATGATCTTATTCTTATGGACATGGAAATGCCCATCTTGAACGGTATTCAGGTAATATTAATTTATTATATTTTTAGCTCATTAAATTCACTTCGTTTATTCAATTCTTATTTTTTGTTATAAAATTCAGAAAAGAATAAGTTATTACTAATTAATTTTTATTTGAGAATTTTCATATCCATAAACCTTAGTAAAAGAAGTTGTATGAAACTGTTCTAGTTAAATGTTGGAATAAGACTCCTTAATACAGTTTTGTTTATTAATAATGTGCAGTACCCTTTTTATTATTTTCTTAAAAATAGAACCGATGGTTTATATGTATAACTAATGGACTGTGTTTTGTTTGATTAGGCGACAAAGAGACTAAGAGAGATGGGGATAGAGAGCAAGATAGCAGGAGTAACAACTAGAGCTAACGAAGGAGATAAGAAAGAGTTTATGGAAGCTGGTCTTAATGACTTTCAAGAGAAACCTCTCACCATCTCCAAACTTTTGTCGATTCTCCACAGACTTGACTTTCATGTACAAACCTAGTTAATCTACACTATTTGTTAGTGATTTTTGTTAAGTCTTCACATGTTTTCTATAACATATACTTATAGTTCGTAATATTCTTACTTCAGAATATAGTAATCACCAATACCAATTTCGATAAAAGTTTCCGAGCAAGTGACCATGCTTAACTTACATATATAATATATAGTTGTTTGATATTTTCGGTTCATGATTCAAAAATTTGGTCACGTTTATTATGATTTATAAAGACATCATCACCTCGGCCATTTTCTTAACGAGTCAGGATGCTTTGTAGCGAAACGAATAACGCTTCATGAAAAGCAGCGATGTGTCACGTGAATAGAGCTAACATGTTTAGTTAAATCCGATGTATCTTGGCCTACAAAAAAGTGCGACGTAGAAACAAAATCTATTTTATCAAATTTTAGTATCACAAGAGAGACATCAAAGCTCTTAATTTGAAGAAGACTCACGAAAAACTCACGTGTGATCCCTAAAGGTGTGGTACTCCTCGGGAACCTCGATCTCTCCAGCCTCAGGTTCCCCGTACCGTACTTAGTCATTTCTTGGACTTTTTGACTTTTTATGATGTGCCTTCAATTCCTCCTCGACCCTTCATAGCTATATCATAACTATGTTCAAACTAGGAATTGAAAGCAAACCACATGTGCTACTAGCAATCTATTATCACTTCATTCATTGACAATTAGCGTTTACGCAAGGCACATGTGTAATGTGCTAAGCTAGTTTGACGCTTAGGCATAAGGTCACATTCCGGTCTAGAGCATAACCAAATAAAGAGCAAGACATGGTTCAGATGTGACAACCATTGGTTTTTGTAAAGCCTTCATATATAAAGTAAAGCTTATTTATTCAACTTGAATCGTCATATTTCTCTAGTGTATGATACAATTCTTATGACAATACTACAAGAAATATTTTTGTCAGTTTTTTTTTTGTGTGTGTCAACAATTTGTTTTTTTCTGTCAGTTTAAATAGTACTACATCAAAATCTTGGTTTAAATTAAAGGTAACAGAGACACATGGACTGAAATTAATTGTTCCTTAATTAGTAACCAACATAAGATTAAATAATAATTAAAACGAATGTATTAAATATAAATATATATATAGCTTGCCTCTGCTTCCTCATCTCTCACATTCTCAGCGATTAATCAAAAACTTTCTCCGTCTTCAGGTTCGCTTTTTTCTTTACTCAGATCTTTCTAAAAACATCTCTTCCACAGTTTCTTATTCTTGTCTGAAAATTATCTCTCAATCTCAAAAAAAAAAAAACATATGTAATGGGTTTGTGTCTTTGATTCATATCATTCTCTTCCAATACTCAGATCTCACATTTCGTCCAAAGCTTGCATCTTTATTAGATCTTCATCTGTTGAATTCCAATTCTGGGTATCGATTCGTCTTGGATTCTTCTTAGACATTTGTTTCCTTTGTCCATTGTCTTTCTTTTTGCATCCGATCTGATTGACTCACGTCGGATCTGGATTCTCTTGTCTTGATCTATATACGTCAGCATTGTTCTATTCTTACATCATTTTTTTTAATCTTTTCTTTCGCATGTGTTGTGTAGTAGAAAGCTGTTTCAAAGTTTGCAACTTTTTATTCCCTTGGATCTGACTTTTCCTCTTCTTCTATAAATGCTTAGCACTTAGATCTGCTCGTTTTGATCTATTGCATGATTTTTTTTTTTTTTTTTTGTGAAATGTGTTCTCTGGAAACTCATTTAGATTCCTTCTTCTCAGGTAACATTTGAACGAGTTGCTTAATAGTACCATGGGATCCATTGCTGATGCTGCAAACAAGGTAAATGATTCCACACTTAGACATGAACTCTAATAAACAATCTTTTAAAAAAAACATACTAGTGCTTGTTCTGCTTTGTAGATATATTTGTTAAACCTATTTTAAAGTTTGTCTTTTTGGTGTATTTTTTTCTTACAGGAGGTGAATGGAACCGCAAGTGAGAAGAGACCCGCTGTTATTTTTGTCCTTGGTAAGTTCAGGAGGTCTTCTCATGTGTGTTTGCTAAAACCGTTACTTTCCCGCCATCATGTTTGTGGTTTTTTATGCTATTAGTAAAAAAACCACAAACATGATGGTTAAGGACAAAACAGTAGATTATATTGTTATTATGTTTAATGAGAAGTGATTTTTGGTCGAGTTATTGAAAAGTTTATTGTAGATTTTCTGAGTTAGATACTACTTTTGATTCCAGGTGGTCCAGGCAGTGGGAAAGGTACACAGTGTGCCTATATTGTTGACCATTTTGGTTGCACACATCTGAGTGCTGGAGACCTTCTCAGGGCTGAAATTAAATCAGGTTCTGAAAATGGGTATGCCCTTAAAAACTTTCTGGCATTGTCTTATAAACTAAAAACTTGAGGAGTCAGCTTCACATTCATCATCCTTCTTGAGGTTGTTTATTGAATCGGTTCTGACTTTATTTATGTGATTTTTATGTTTTGTCCTTTAAAATGGTGTTGCAGGACTATGATCCAGAATATGATTAAAGAAGGGAAGATTGTACCTTCTGAGGTTACAATCAAGCTTCTCCAGAAAGCAATTCAGGAGAATGGCAATGACAAGTTCCTCATTGATGGCTTCCCTCGCAATGAGGAGAACCGAGCAGCCTTTGAAAAAGTTGTAAGTATATTTACAAAATTTTAAAAGTGTTATGTTTTTTTTTTCTTTTTTTTGCTGACACAATTGCTTAATGATTACATGCGTTTGATGATGTTTGTAGACTGGGATTGAACCCAAGTTTGTCTTGTTCTTTGATTGTCCTGAGGAAGAGATGGAGAGGCGCCTCTTGGGAAGAAACCAGGTTAGTGTGATATGAAAAGCTCTGTTTCTTTTACTCTGTGTAGCCTCTTGTTTCATGTATGTTGATTGTTGCATCCGTTTCTGGTGTTGAAGGGGAGAGAGGATGACAATATAGAGACTATAAGGAAGCGTTTCAAGGTGTTTCTTGAATCTAGCTTGCCAGTGATTCAGTACTACGAAGCTAAGGGCAAAGTTCGCAAGGTGAAAATCTTTTTTTCTTCTAGTTTTTACTGTATTACGGTCCAGCAATTGTAAGTTGTGTAACAAAGTTTTGTTGTTTCTAATACTTGGCTTTAGATTCATGCCGCAAAGCCTATTGAAGATGTGTTTCAGGAGGTGAAGGCAGTCTTTTCTCCTGAAGCTGAGAAGGTAAAAAGAAAACAATAGTTGTGCCATTCTTTAATATCTAATAGTCAGTAGAAAATTAAAGACTCCAATGAACTACCTGTAATGTAGAAACTTGTTACTAATGGTTACTGATTTGAATCATGAATACATGATTGTTCTGTAAAGAGAAAGAATCATGCAGCTATGATGGCATTATTTTATCACTTAAGTTATTGCTAAGAGCTGAAAAAAAAAAAAAGAAAAGTTATTGCTAAGATTCTCAAGTTAACGATTCTGTGAACGTTTTATTTAGGTTGAAGCCTAGGCAGCAGCATCGTAAAGAGATACCTGATACATTGGTCAGGTATGTCTAGCAGCCAATGATGGTTGAACGTTTGTTTATGTGTGTTCAAACACAACTCAGCTTTTGATCTGTAAAAGTAAAAAAAAAAAGCTACTTGAATCTGAAATAAAAGGCTGTGTGGAAGCATGTTCTGATGTATCTAGTTCTGTTATAGAATCTTGAGGACTAAATGAGTATGTGATGGTGATGATTAATGTCTGTTTCCTTTGAAACTTTGTATAGGTAAGCTTAGGGGTTGCATCTTTACAAGGAAGTCTCTGCTTGGTTGTATTTTTTCTTCTTCTATATAACCCATATGATTACTGTTATTATTATTATACACCTCTTTACCTATTATATATTTTTGTTTTTTTTTGTATTTGATGAAATTTTGTGATTTGTACTTTCTGTAATTTCATTTGAACTAATGAGATTTTATAATCCTTTTATAATATACCTAGATTAATGAAATCCGTGTGTTGTGTCTTGTGTGGTCTTTCTTGTTGTTCTTGTTCCCATTGTTTATTTCTGCTGTAACTTTTGTTTTTCACCAAATCCATATTATTGAGCTAAGTATCGGAAAGAGTTACATAGTGTAAATAAATACATCACATGTCTTATTCAGTAAAATAAATCAATACTAGTAAGCTACTCTAGTTTGAAATTTTTAATGAGACCTAGGATGTGACTTCATTTTCGTTTTGCCAGACAACAACAGTAACTTAATATCTGACATGATTCAAATTCAGAGTATGTTTCGTCTCAAATCTTTCTTTTAACTATCACTACTTGTTACATTTTAAATATATTTTTGACAACAAATTTTTTACTAAAGAATTATTAATGGTTCTGCATCTCAAGAGATCTTAGTTTCAAATTTCAGAAAAAAACGTTGTTAATGGAGACAATATTTACTTTACTGGTTAAGGATTATGCAGTCATATGTGCATTTTTGTAAGACAAGTGTATTGACTATCGGCCACGGAATCGTCAATATAATACTTTTTTAATAGTTTATAATATCAAAGTTAATTAGGAGAATACAAATCCTACATGATCTGATCATTTCGATCATGTACTTGCTATATATTTTCATAGTTTTAATAACTCTTTTCACAATATGAAAATCCAACAATAGTTAGCCAATCCTATTTATGTCAAACTACACAGAAATCACAAATCTCTATTCAAAGTCAAACCAAACAAAAATAGCAAACAACAAAAACACTACACACACAAATATACTAAATATAGAGGCAAAGATTTAGTATATAAACGCCTTCTTCTCCATCCACCTATTTGCACATCTCATATCTATCAATAATAATTAAATAAAACACAAGTCCTAATAAACTTGTAAAGAGAAAATGGCGGGAAAAATGTGTATGGTGATGGCACTTATCATGATGGGGTGTGTTTTACAAGCATGCAATGGAGCCAATGTTGATGAGAGCCAACCAACAGAAGATTCAAAGCTCGTTTGCTTCAGGACCTGTTCCATAGCCTGTGGCAAACAAAACAAACCTTGTTACGATGAATGTTTGACCAAATGTGGTCTCCCACAACGACCAGCAACACCTTCATCACCTTCTACCACCGCTTGATCTGATCTAATTTATTTGTGATTTGTGTCCTTACTGCCGAGGATGTCATCTATATTCTTTTGTTTATTATGAAGAAAATTTGAGATTTATATATTATAAATTTTGATTATATATCTGGCTTTTTCTTGACTACAGCTTGTTGCAGCATAAAACGATTCAAGATTCCGTAACTTTCTTTCAAATAAAACAACTAAATAAACAACTTTGATTATATTAAAATGAAACAATTCTATTATCATGATACAGTTTCCTTCTGTCAAAACATATGTGATCGCAATTCACATGAATAAAAAGAGTAGTGTAAATAGTCTGATTACTTAAATCATACAAAACTCAGAAACATGGAATCTGTTCATTATAATAACCTAGAAATAAAAAGATTCATTAGCTTTACCTTGTCACAAAAGCAATCTCTGAAAATGCCAATTGAGGAAAACTTTATCCTACACTTCTTCTGCCACTCTTTTTCTGCACTATGCTTGTATTTAAAGCCTTGTCTGAAAGCATACATCCTCTCTACCGTCTGAAACCAACGGTTGAACCAAACACGAAAGGACAAGGATCTCTCACGAGAACACTTTAAAACCCTCTCTTATCAGGACAATCAGCTGCCCTGTGTCCTGAGCTTCCACAAGTGAAGCAAGCACCGCCAAAACTCCTGTTTCAGAGACAATAACCAATCAGTTGAATGGGGGCAAGTGCGTAGATTTTAACATAGACTTGTTTGAATCCCACAAAACTCACCTCTCCCGGGAAGGACCTCTGCTGCTTGATGATGGTCTTCTGTCACTACCACCACCAATCAACCAACCATCAGAACTTCCTCTGGAACCACCACCATCACGGGACCAGCTGCTTCCTCCACCACCACTGCTTCTACTTCTTCTATCATCATCACGTCCTCGTGATGAGCCTCCTCGACCGCCAAATCTCGACCCTCTTGAACCTCCTCCTCCTCTAGGCATCCTGTCTCTGCTAGAGAACCGTCCATAGTTATCACTAGACGGTCCATCATCTTGCAACGGAGGCAACTACAAATCAAAACCCCCAGAAAATGTCAAGTGCTGTTAGCCGTAAAGGGTCTTATTGTGAATATGTTAAGGATCAATACCTTTGTAATCATGGATAAACTGTTTCCTTCTGGCACTTCTTTCTCTAACAGCTCTTTAGCTATGTCCTCTGGCAGATCAAAAACAGCCCCTTGCACCTGACATATAAGCAGATTTTGAGATTTTATAAAAGAAGATAGTTTATAATATGAAGGTTGTTTCAATGATACTGACCCTTTCATCTGCGATCATGAAGATTTTTCCAACTTCATCTGCAGCTGGACGGTAAACATCTGAAAGAAAACCAGTGACAGACCTCGCAGACAGGAAGCCTCTAGCGTTTGTTGGATCTCGTATCAACTGCAAAGTTACCCATCCCTGCAGTCCAAGAATGTTACTTCAGTTGATGATTGTTGGATTATCAAATCTAATATAACAAGTTGCTATATAGTGGATTAGGCACGCGGGTTTGGGTAGTTTGGGTAATTTGGTTGAGGTTGTTCGGTTCAACAAAAATCTTACCCAACTAACCCAAAATAAAATTCGGTTTGGTTCGGTATTCAGTATTCCGTATTCGATTAATTCCATTGAAGTTTTTGATTTCGGTTATATTTAAGTTTAATTTTGTTAAAGTTTCGAATAAGTTTGATTAATTTTAGTTAAATTTTCAACTCAGTTAGTTCGGTTCGGGTTTTTGGTATGGTTTGGTTATATATATTTTTTAAGAAAACCGAAGTAACTGATTTGCTGAACCGAAACCGAACTTTCTAAAAAACCTACCGAATCGAACCAAACCCCTATAACGAACTAACTGAAAATTTTGATTTGGTTCAGTTCAAAATCCCAGCCCTAGTGGATGTTGAAGTTTCCAGGACTTTCAAGAAACACTCTCAGAAGAATTGATTTGAGAATTAAACCTGCTCATGACTGAGGAGAGATCTAGATGAAGGTGGCTGAGAGAAACCGCTCAGGTGAGCCAGAGCTGCAGCTAAGGCATCTGTTCCTTTTTCCTCAAATAGTTTTTGAGCAGTTGCTGAGAAAAACTTTATAGACTCAGGGTGAACGCCGTTCAGAGTGGCCACCAATTGGTCTGCTGACGCCTCCAACAAGTCTCCAACAGTTGGTGGGCTAATAAACTCAAATCTGCAGCCTACGTCACGCTCCAGAGACCTCACCGTTCTCTTCTGGCTACTAGAGTGCATTAGAATAGCTGAGCCTTCTTTCCCTGCACGCCCGGTACGACCAGACCGGTGCACAAAAGTCTCAGGGTCATTAGGAAGTTCGTAGTGGATAACCTGTAGAAGAAAACGTCAGAACAAAACATGGCTTAAGAGAGAGGATGAACTATGTGCTGAAGGTTTGAGAACTTACTAGATCTACGTTTGGGATGTCAAGTCCACGAGACGCAACATCAGTAGCAACTAGAACTGTGAATTTCCCTTGGCGGAAACCGTTGAGCGTTCTTTCTCTTTGATGCTGAGAGATATCTCCATGAAGTGCTTCAGAAGCTATGCTGTTTGATAATGCTAGAGAGACCTCATCTGCATCTCTTTTTGTTTGGGTAAAAACAATGGTCTTGCCACCCTTTGCATATACCTTCAAGTTTTGAAAAATATAACAAATCAATATACAGTAGTAGAACTAAAGACACAAACTGAACCGAATTTTCGGTTAATTTGGTTAGCAGTTCGGTTCGATTCGGTACGTTTTTAATGAAAATTGGCTTTTGATTTGGTTCAGCAAACGATTCTTCAAAAATAAAAGATTATAACCAAACCATACCAAAAAAAAAAACCAAACTAACCAAATTTTGAACCAAAATAACCGAATTTAACCAAAACTTATATGAAATTTCGACAAAATTACGCCGAAATTACCGAATACCAAACTAAACTTTAATTCTGGTTAATTCGGTAAGATTTATGTCAAACCGAACTAACCGAACCCGCAAGCCTAAAAGACACCAAGCAATAATCAACCATGTTTAAGGAAATAGCAAACTATAAGCTGAGTCATACTGTTATAAGGTCGCTTAGAATAGTGCGCTTTGATGTTGATGTCGCTGAGATTGCATAAAGCTTGATCCCCTCCGCAAGCTTCTCATCTTGGTCACCAACCTGCAAAACAAACAAGAAGATAGCCTTAAGCATCTGCAACTAAACCAAAATAATGAGAAGGAACAAAGAAAAGCTTTTACCAGATCGATATTCAAGGGATTGTCAAGATACTTCCTCGCCAACTTCTTCACCCAAGTAGGCATAGTTGCTGAGAAAAGCATACTCTGTCTCTTCTGTGGGAGATTCTCAAGAATCGATTCCACAGCTTCCTCAAAACCAACAGCAAGCATCTGGTCAGCTTCGTCAAGAACCAAGTACTCAACTTCACCCAGTTTGAGGCTCCTTCCTTCTATCAAGTCAATGATCCTTCCAGGAGTTCCAACAACAACATCAACGCCACGTGACAAAGCACTCTGCTGAATGGTGTAGGAGACACCACCGTATACACAAACGGTGCTTAGATAAGGTGCAGACTCCTTAATCTCCTTCTCCACTTGCTTAGCTAGTTCTCGTGTAGGCGCAAGTACAAGGAACTTAGGAAGACGACCAGACTTCCTGCTCAATAAGACAAAAACTAAACAGTTAGAAAATCCGAAATTAACCAAACTTATCCAAAATTTTAACAAAATTAAACCGAAATATATCCAAACTAACCGAAATCAAAAACTTTTAAAACGAAACTAACCAAATACCGAAACAAACCAAATTTATCCGAAATTTTAACAAAACTAAACCAAAATATAACCAAAATCAAAACTTTGGTACAATTTTGATTTTCAAAAACCGAACTAACTAAATACCGAAATAAACACGATTTTCAAAAACCGAACTAACTAAATACCGAAATAAACCAAATTTTATTTCGGTTTAATTAGATAAGATTTATGTTGAACCAAACTAACCGAAACCGAACTACCCGAACCCGCAGGCCTAAATGACAAAGTAAACAAAGGATGTAAGAAAGACCTGAAAGCAGAGTAGTCTCCAGATTGTTCAGTGAGGCGTTTGATGATAGGGATACCGAAAGCCAAAGTCTTCCCAGTTCCCGTCTTTGCACGAGCTATAATGTCTCGTCCTTCCAGCGCAGGAACCAACACAGCCCTCTTCAAACAACAACACAAAAAAAAACAGTAAGTCAATACAGATAAAAAAGGATAAGTCTTTAACAGTTTTCAGATTGAAAGGATAAATCTTTAAAACCTGAATGGGGAAGAGGTGAGTGATACCACGCTTCTCCAGAGACTCGCCGAGACGCTGCGGCAAACGAAGCTTCGAGATAGCGAGCTCTTCAGCATCGTCTTCGGAGGAGGAGCCCTCCTCGAGGTCGAACTCGTCCGAAAGGCCGAGGCTTTTGAAAGCTTCCTCGCTGAGAACGGAGTTGGGAGTGGCCACGGCGGAGGGAGGAAGGAGTGAAGAGTGGATAAGACGAGTTCTTCGGAGAGATAAGGGAGAGGAGAAGAAAGGGTTATCTAGAGAGAGAGATAAGGAAGTGGACCTCTTCTTGGAAGTGGGTTTGGAGGTTTCAAGGTGAGGGACTTGGTATAGTGATGGGACTCCCACCGTCGACGCCATTTTCGATACTTGTCTCGTCGGAGAGGAAGGAGAAGGATAAGGTGAGAGTGTTGAGGTTTTTGAAAGGCTTCTCTGTTCCAACCTAATCTTATTTATTTGTTTCTCGCTCGTGTTGTAATGGGCCTTTATTGGGCTTGACTTGTGTTATATTCAGATCCACATAGAAGGTGGTTTCTGTGTGTTGACGCCATGAAATACATGTTCAGTTCTACCTTCCCCTTCCCCATATTAACCATATTAAATGATGCAATGCAAATCATGTTTGTCTCCAAAAGGTAACCCTATAGTTTGAATAAATCGGATTTAAGAATCTATACTATTATTTGCGAAATAATGTTTTCGTTCTGAGCCCTCACGTTAAAAAAATTTGTATAAAGACATTCTCTAAAATATTTCTAATATGTGAGTATTTTTAAAATTTCAACATAATGATAAGCATATATATTTTGATCAAAAATGTTGTTATATACAAATAATTTTTTTATTTAAAAAAAACATAAATAATAATTTATCATGCTGTTTTTGAATTAATAAGACATAAAATAGTAAATATCTGTAATAATAAAACAATCTACCTTGTTTGTGTGAGAAAGAACAAACCAGTGTGTGCAAACAAGATATATAGATGGTGTTTCGGTCTCAAGTAGTCTTATCTTCAGAGGCAAGATCTCCGAAAATCTCCAGCGTAACATCTGTGATCCTGCACGTCCTGACGCCGTGAAATCTTCTTCGCTTGTGGACTCATCGGATTCTCTTGATACAATGTATGATATGTCGCTCATTGACACTGATATATATAATCTAGTTTCCCCAGCGATGTCCCCTCAGCAAATGAAAGTCGGCAGATAAAAGATGTAGAAAGCACCATTTCAAGGGGCAAAACGTGCTTCTAATAGTTGGATTCAGTTGAATCTTCTCAGGTGTGTTTTTAGTTGGAATATGTTAGTAGGATAAATGCAACCCTTCGGAGTTTTATATGATGAGTCTTATACTTGCAATTTCTTTTGCAGCATGTTTCTTGTTCTTGCCTGATTTGGACATACAATAGGACATGAAACTTGTTGTTGATTACTTCTCGAGCTTGTTAATTGTTTCGCAAAGAAATATTCTTCATATATACATGTAACTAGATGAGTAGCAGAATCTTTAAAAGTTTACAATTTGTGTGTTCTTGCAATCAGTTTCTTGAGTTTGAGATCATACAAAGGCCGTAGAAGTAAGAGACCTGGTCGTAGGCTTGTGAACGTTGGAGAGAGTTGTTGTGACCCATTTGATAAGGGTCTTGTGCTTAGGATGGTAGGTTTTGACCAAAGCAAGCATAGTAAATGCGTAGGACTCTAGGAGTTGGCGTATCACTTCTTTAATGCCCGATGTCACACATCTTCACACACATAATTAACTACACTTGACTACTTTGATCAAACAAATATTAATTATTTAGCTCTTTCATATTCTTTTGTGACCATATAGTATAAAAATCAAGTTAATATTACTACATGATAACACATACTATAAAATAAGGAACTAGTGGATTTGTATAATAGAAAATCTCGACTGAAAAGGAGAGGGCGAAGTCATAAAGTTTATGTAAGCGCAGATCTTTTTTTATATTTGACACTCCTTTTGCATCGTAGAAACTTTTAAGTTTAGTAATCAGATACTATATAGTATATGTTACATTAAATATCACTAGTGCATTTATTCTCGAAACACATGGTTTCATTCTCAGTCGTTCAATGCTTCTAGTTTTTTTTTTGTTTAATATAGTTTGTTACTAGTTAATGCTTATTAGAATATTGTTGGTCCTCGGGACCAAGGTAACATTAAAGTCTCACCAGATTCTTGGCTGGATTAACGAGGAGGAGGACATGACTTTCACACTAGCGAGAGAGAGCACATAGGTTTGCGCCAATAAGAACACAGTGCGTAAACATAAAGCAAAACGGTATAGTTTATAAACCACTCTACAAAAGAGAGGACTGAGGGATCAAACATAACAGAGCCTCCACTGATCTCAGGTTCCGATGAGTGACAAGCTCGTCTTCAGAAGCAGTACTGGGGTAGACTGTTACTACTTGGGAGCTTATGGAGAGTATTTGGAGAAGAGACAGATGTTTCTCAGGAGCTACCAGTTCTCCAGGAAACAGAGCTTCACGGAGAAGGCTACGAGATCTGCGAGGAGAGTGAAGAGGTTTGTGTGGACGAAGTTGAGAACAGCTAAGAGGTGGAAACGCGTTGTTTGGTCTCGACTCAGAACGGCGTTTTTTTTTTTTTTTTTTTTTTGCTAACCGAGTATCCTGGCCCCACCGAGGTGGTCCAGACTAGAGACCGAAGTGAGCAAGGACGCTGCCAGGGCGTCACCATGTGGCTCACCGTGTAACGGTCTTCGGTCTCGGATGCTGCAGCCCATATGTAAATTCTGCAGTGGCCAAGGCTCGAACCCAGGGGCGGGCACTCCATCTGGAGCTCCTATACCACTAGACCAAAGCAACTTGGTTAGAACGGCGTTTTTCTACCGCCGGAAACGCTTTTTCCGTCTACTTCACTTACACGACGAACCTTCTTACTGCTTCTAAAGGTTTTAAATTTGGCTGAACTCTTCAGATGTAGTTTTCGTTACCGTCTTTGGTTATGTTATGTTATGCTCAGATCAACCACTGTATAATCTCGTTATTGATCAAAACAATTGTAATTTTTTCGCTATAAATTCATTTATATTCATCACAAAAAGTAAATACTCTATTATTTTAAATTTTAATTTTAAATTTTAATTAATTTTAATTTTAGTAATTGGGGAAAGTCGAATAAGTTGGGGTACGGATAGAAATTCGTTATTGATCAAAACAATTGTAATTTTTTCGTTATAAATTCATTTATATTCATCACAAAAAGAAAATACTCTATTATTTTAAATTTTAATTTTTAATTTTAATTTTTAATTTTAATTTTAGTAATTGGGGAAAGTCGAATAAGTTGGGGGGTACGGATAGAAATTCATGCAAGATATACGTGAACTTCGCGTTTGAACACAGTTAAGACAGCTAAAAAGCGTTTTAGTCTCTTTTGCTTGTTCTTGCGTCAAGAAGACAAATTTGGGCTTTTCGTCTGGTGTTTGGGCCTTTAATGGGTTTTAGTTCTAACTTCTAAGCTGACTATGCCGACATTGGGTGCATGCTATTTAGCGACAATAAGACGTGGTCACATGCGACTCAACTCATTGGGTTTTGGCTTCCCGACCAACTATTGATTTCAAACATCTCATGGCGAATTCTTGTAATGTGTTGCGTTCTTTGCATACATTGCATGTTGTTGCAGCCGATAAGAGCCGTATTTGGGACTACAAACCTAACTCATGTCGACGTAGAGTTTTGTTTTTTTATTCTAAAGACGAACAAGATGGACTTTTGTCTTTTCTATTCATGTTGCCAAATGATTTACGCCACTAGCTTACTTAGTTTCTTCTCTTCTTCTTACTCTCTTATTTAGATATAAAGCTTAATTATTGTTCAATCATTCACATGGCTCTCGGTATTCCTATTCACTATAACCTCAATTCTTCTTCTTCTTTTTTCTTTATGTGACAGCCATAGCCCACATAGGTAAAATACATGGCAGCTGCAATCTCTCTCTGACTCATGTGGTAAACAAAAACTGCAAAAATTTCAGAAGATTTGGGGATTTGTGTGTTTTTAATAATTACAAAAGTATATTATATAGACATGTGCTTTCAGAATCTTTCCATCACTCTCTTATCATTTAATGGAGCCCCTTGCTCTCATCAATCATCATCAAAGTGTTCTTTGTTTGCTACTCAACTATTGCTCTTTAGATTCATTACTTATTTAAATGTTTTCTTTCTTTAAGAGCTACTTTCAAACGCTTCATCAACCAAATCATTGAAAACATTTTCTTCTCTGTTTTGTATCTTAAAGACAACAAAAACTAACTCAGGATGCTACAGATTACTGGTAAGTACCGGTCAAGATCATCGTGCCGGTACCAAAAGCTAGGTCATCATTACGAGAAGGCGACGACAAGAACTATAAGACATAACTGGGGGAAGAAGATCGAGGGCAGGTCAAAAGGGTTTAGACTAAACCGACCAAGGAGGCTGGTTCTTAAGGCATTGGTTTTACCAAGAAGGATCTCGAGCATTTACGCTAGGATCACAGATAAAATGAACATGGAAGGTTTTTATTCCAATCTCGTTCTCTTTTCTCACTGGGGCTTCCCTATTGTATTAGAGAAAAAGCTCACATTTTGACGTTGGTGACTTCGTATGGACCAAAAGATTTCACAAGAAGAGGACTAGTGAAATTGTAACAAAATGCTATTTGTAATCATCAGCAAAGGTTGATAAAGAACTATTATAATAAGTCATATGATCCTAAATTGTAAACAAAATTGTTTAGTAAGATTTCTGTAAGCTTATTTTGCATTTTAACTAAAAGTTTTTTTTTATTAAAAAGAAGTATAATATGACTCAGAGAGAGATTCCACACGAGTATTCTTGTCACACTTACTAAATGAACTAAAGTCACGAATCAACCATGCATCAACTAATCACCACGAGGCTTATACCGGTTTAGTAACAACTCCAAAAACTCATGATCTTCTAAGTTTAACTTTCCTACATAGTATATATAAGTTCGTTTTCAACCCTTTAAAATTGATCATAAGTGATGGTTTTAATATCAGCTACTATGAGATATCTCTTCCTAACAATATCTCCCATGTTCTTCTTCCTTCTTACGATCCTTGCATCCACCGAGCCACGTCCAACTCCCATACTAAGACATGACAACCAAAGCAGCGACCTCTTCTCCGCCATTTCCGACATGAGAAGAGAATCGTACTACGGTTTTGTCACACTTCTCCATATCCTCAACGATACAGATTTCGTCAGGAGCCAAGAGATCACTTTCTTGATGCCTAACGACGAGGATATATCTCAAGCGGACATGAGTCAAGAGAGTCTTGAGACGTTCATCTTAAGACACACGATCCCAGCATGGCTTATGATCAACCACATGCTTCGCTTCCCTAACAAGACTCTTGTCCCTTGTAGCATCCCTGATAGAATGTTCACCATTACAAAGTCAGGCGGGTCGGGACTTTTTGTGAATAATGCGAGGATTGTTTCTCCTAATATTTGTCAGAACTCTCGCATATCGTGCCATGGAATCAGCAATGTTATTATGTTCAATGAAGACTCGTTTCCAAAGGGAAGGTTATCACCCAAAATGTTATCATCAAGAATCAATTCGTCGAGGCACTGAAACTTCTTTCTCTTGATCAACTTCGGAGGGTGTGAAGATGTTCTAATATGCTTTTTAAGAAAATAATAAGAGTTGTAGATTTGTCAAAAAAATCATGTAACAGAGCTGCAGTGTGACCAATAAACTCTAGACTGTGTTTTCCTTCAGATTTAAATTTACTAGACATTAATGTCGATCTGATGTTTTATGTCGAACAGTATAAGTCTAAAAAAATCTAAAAAATAAGCAATTTTGTATTGGTTCTGATTCGTATAGCATAGTGTGATTGATACGGTTTACATCTAGCTTTTGTACGAGATCAAGCTCATGATAAGTTCAATGTATATAGATAGATATGTTCTTAATAGATTTGGATGATTTTGCCTCTTTCTCTAATGTGCCGCCTAATGGTAAGAGACAAGAGAAATGCACTTGTGATTCTCCAAAATGCAGAGACATGAATACATCAAAGTCAAACTAGTCATAACCAAGTATGTAATTGTCATTCTCCAAAATGACACGCACATAGATCGAACCAGATAATCGTCTATATTTCAAAATACTACTTTTCACACATTTTAATAAAATACATTAAATTTGTATATCTTTTTGTATTTTTTTTCCATAATATTAAACCAATAAAAAATCAATAAATGTACTTAAATTTTTTGAAATTTGCAACTAATTAATAAAACATGTATTGAAGATGTAAAAAATAGATTTTTATGAAACAAATTTTTTCTTTTTGAATATATAATTTTATGAAACGGATGGAGTAATATACTTGCAATCCAAGTTTGGGTAAATAATGTAAAGATCGATACTTTATGGACAACAATGTAAAAAGTTCACAACTTGAGCCTTCCCAGTAAAAAAAACCTTCATAGTCTAAAACCTAACCTTAAAGAACAAAACATCGCCGCCGATTCTTACTTCTCCTGCTCTCTCTCTACACATTGCCCAAAGAAGATGGAAAGGATCAAGCTTTCTTTCCCAGCTGACACTCCACCACTCTCAGTCATCGCTGCTCTCCATATCTCATCCTCTCCGGTGACTATCGACTCCTCCTCCGCCGCAGCCACCGTCCCCACCTTCGTCTTCTCCGACGGGTTCTTTCCTTTTCTTGCACTCTCTCTCTCTCTCTCTATGAAACTAAAACCCTTCTCTTGATTTTAGGCGTAAGCTGAGTGGAACCTCCGTTCTTCTCCGCTACGTTGCTCGATCAGCTCCCTCGCTTCCTACCTTCTACGGCCACGATGCTTTTGAATCTTCTCAGGTCTCGTGTCTTTGTAATCAACCTCTTTACGTTATAAGACAGTCTTCTCATTTAGATTCTCATGTAAAGTCTCTGTCTTTTTGTTTATGGGATCGTTATTAGATTGATGAGTGGGTGGATTATGCTTGTGTCTTCGCCTCTGGCTCTGAGTTTGAGAACGCTTGCTCTCGCGTAGATAACTACCTTCAAAGTGCAACCTTTCTTGTCGGTCATTCTCTTTCCATTGCCGATGTTGCTGTTTGGTCAGCTCTCTCTGGTAAGGGTCCGTTACTTTGCTATGTATCTGTCTGAACAATGCTCATTAGTTACAAACGCAATGTTCAAGTAATCTTAGAGAGTAGTTAGGCGTCTTATAGGGGGATTATTGATTAAGACGGTGTTTAGACCAATTTTTTTGAAAAATCATTTCGTGTAGATCCGATTTGAATCTGATGCCTAGGCGCTGCCTAACATTCTTTATCATTACCTTGCTATGTATCTCTGTCTGAATAATGCTCATTAGTTATAGACGCAATGTTCAAGAAATCGCTAAGCTGTAGTTTAGGCGGTTTATAGAGGATTATTGATTAAGCTGACATCTAATCTATTTTTTGAATGCCTAGATTATATTTTTTTTTTTAAAGTCATTCAAGAAAAAATGTTTCTTGTTAGGTCGGATTTGCCGTCTAGACCGATTTTTAGAACACTTACAGTCTTTTAACACATTTTTATGAACAGTTCTCATTAGTTACAGACACAATGTTCAAGAAATTGCTAGGGCTGTAGTTATGTGTTTTATAGGAGATTATTGATTAAGCGGACATCTAACTGATTTTTTGAACGCCTAGATTAAAGTTATTTAAAAGTCTTTCAAGAAAAATCATTTCTTTTAGGTCTGATTTGCCGTCTAGACCGATTTTTAGAACACTTACAGTCTTACACATTTTTTTAATGAACAGTGCTCATTATTGATTAAGCGGACATCTAACCGATTTTGAAAACACTTACAGTCTTTAACACATTGTTATGATTAGGATCGGGTCCAAGATGGGAGAGTTTGAGGAAATCGAAAAAGTATCAGAATCTGGTTAGATGGTTCAACTCTATATCGCTTGAGTACGCCGAGCCTCTCAGCAAGGTAGCAGCATATACTGTGAAGAAAGGCTCAGGGAAGCCTGTTGCTGCATCCAAGTCCAAAGACCAACAAACAGACGCTAATGACAAAGGAAAACCTGAAGTGGACTTGCCTGGTGCAGTCATGGGAAAGGTCAAGCTCCGGTTTGCTCCAGAGCCGAGCGGTTACCTCCACATCGGACACGCGAAAGCTGCGCTGCTGAACAAGTACTTCGCGGAGCGGTACCAAGGGGAAGTCATTGTGCGTTTTGACGACACTAACCCTGCTAAAGAGAGCAACGAGTTTGTTGATAATCTTGTCAAGGACATTGGTACCTTGGGGATCAAGTATGAGAGAGTGACCTACACTTCTGATTATTTCCCTGAGCTGATGGACATGGCGGAGAAGCTTATGCGCGAAGGTAAGGCTTACGTCGACGACACGCCGAGGGAGCAGATGCAGAAAGAGAGGATGGATGGGATTGATTCGAAGTGTAGGAACCATAGCGTTGAGGAGAATCTGAAGCTGTGGAAGGAAATGATTGAGGGAAGTGAGAGAGGGTTACAGTGTTGCGTGCGCGGGAAGTTAGACATGCAAGATCCCAACAAAGCTATGAGAGATCCTGTTTATTACAGATGCAACCCTATGTCTCACCACCGTATAGGGAACAAGTATAAGATATATCCAACGTATGACTTTGCCTGCCCGTTTGTTGATTCTATTGAAGGTATAACGCATGCTCTTCGGTCTAGTGAGTATCATGACAGGAATGCTCAGTACTATAAGGTTCTGGAGGATATGGGATTGAGGAGAGTTGAGATTTATGAGTTTAGCAGGTTGAATCTTGTTTACACTCTTTTGAGTAAGCGGAAGCTTCTATGGTTTGTTCAGCAAGGGTTGGTTGGTGGGTGGGATGATCCTCGCTTCCCTACAGTGCAAGGCATTGTTCGTAGAGGTTTGAAAATTGAGGCTCTGATTCAGTTCATTCTCGAGCAGGTAAAGCTTTTCTGTCTCGTTGTTACTTGTCTCTTTTTAATGTTTATTAACCAAACCTGCCTAACTGAAATGTTCGGTTTTCGGTTCAGTTCCGGTTAGGAGGTTTGGTAATCAATTAATTCGGTTTTCGAAAAGAAAACTATCCGATTTTAACCAAAATTCCGAACTGAACTAACCGAACTAACCAAAATCATAACAAAAATTAACTGAAATTTTGAATTTTAACTAATTTAAACCAAACTTTAACCGAATTTGAAGACTTTGGTTAATTTTGCTAGAAATTTTTGAAAATGAACCAAACTTTTTTCTGAGATTTTGGCCAAACCGAACTCCTAACTAACCAACCGAACCGAAAAACCCGAACCTCAGGCCTAGTTATGTAATATAAGTTTGTTAATTTTTTAGTGTTGTTGTTTCCAGGGTGCTTCCAAGAATCTAAACTTGATGGAATGGGACAAGCTGTGGACTATTAACAAGAAGATCATCGACCCTGTGTGTCCTAGACACACGGCTGTGATTGAAGAGCGGCGTGTACTGTTGACATTAACCGATGGTCCTGATGAGCCGTTTGTCCGTTTAATACCAAAGCACAAGAAGTTCGAAGGTGCCGGAGAGAAGGCTACCACTTTCACCAAGAGGATATGGATAGAGGGAGCTGATGCGAGCGCCATCTCTGTTGGTGAGGAAGTGACTTTGATGGATTGGGGAAACGCCATTGTTAAAGAGATTACTAAAGACGAGGAAGGTCGTGTCACTGCGTTATCTGGCGTTTTGAATCTCCAAGGATCTGTGAAGACTACAAAGCTGAAGCTCACATGGTTGCCTGAGATTGATGAGTTGGTCAAGCTCACATTAACAGATTTTGATTACTTAATCACCAAGAAGAAGGTAAGAATCAGTTCATGATGATGCTTAGTTTTCTCTATCAGAATCACTAATTTTGTTTGCTGCAAACACAGCTGGAGGAAGATGATGAGGTTGCTACATTTGTGAATCCTTACACGAAGAAGGAAACATTAGCACTTGGTGATTCTAATATGAGGAGTCTGAAGTGTGGAGATGTGATTCAGCTTGAGAGGAAAGGCTATTACAGATGTGATGTTCCTTTTGTCAAACCTTCAAAGCCCATTGTCTTATTCTCAATTCCAGATGGAAGGCAACACCAGCCACTCTCTGCTGCTAAGTGAAAGAATGAAACCACACGGAGAGAAACAACAACAAGAACAAACTCTTTTCATTGATTAAAATGTTCCAAACTTTATCTTTATCTTCTTTGCTTAATGTTTTACAATTAGAGAGCTCAAAAAAGGAAGACAAAGATTATGTTTATTCTCTCTTCTCATTTCTTTGGTTGGTATCTTGACTTGATTGTCTTAACCTGTTTGGGTTTGATCTTGAATGACTCAACGAGAATGTTGTCAGGAAGAGCTCCAAAGAGAGACGCCACAAGCGACTGTGTTCCAGGCAACTGGCTATCAAAAGCTGCTAGTACAGAAGCTGGAGCTGATCCAGCAATGTTCTTCTGGAAATGGAGAAGCCCTTTGGGGAAAACGAACACTTCTCCTTTGTTAATGTATTTAGCTACTAGTTTCCCTGCGGTTGTTACGAACCCCACGTAGAGCTGACCCTCTAGGACGAAGATGACCTCAGAGGCACGCGGGTGAACGTGAGGTGGGTTTAGACCGTTTGGTGCGTAGTCTATGCGAGACATGGAGAGGCCGAGAGTGTTGAGTCCTGGCAGCTTCTCCACTGTGGCGCCGGTTACAATGGCTCCAGTGGAGGAGTTTGCAGCTGCTTTGGCTGTGGCTAAGCCTTGGAAGTAGAAGTCTTCAGGTGTTACTTGTGTTGAGTCCTTGCATGTGTATCCGTTGACCTTGACCGCTTCATTTGTCAACAGAAAAAATGTTATAAAAGTTAGGATATTTAAAAAAAAAACATAAAGAAAACTCTTATTACCATTGGACAAATCAGCAACACAAAAATCTTGAAGCATGTTGGATTCTGCTACGGCCATGGCTGAGACCAACATGGTGACAACAACAACAAGATGGGTCGCTGTAGACGCCATTGTTGTTATTGTTTTATCTTCTGAAAAGAGTTTGTTCTTGATGGATTTATAATTAAAGAATGAATCAATGAATGGAGAAGCTTTAAAAATGGATGTTCTTATAAAAACATTGAGAGGCTTTAGAGGTTTATTTTTAGGCCAACTGTGAAGGTGTGGTTAGGCCTTAATTTAGACAAGATTTGGTTAATTGTTTAGTTAAATATTTAGAGAGGTTGTGATTAACAGAAGGGTTGTTTATTGGAGAACAGAGACATCTAAACTAAACATCTGTTAGACAATCTAAAATAACTTTATCTTCCTGGCAATTAACATACATTAACATGGAACCTTGCTTTTACATCACACTGAGTTCTGATATTAGTACACGAATACACTAGCACAAGCTTTTTCTTTGTCGAAAGACAGCTCATGATCATACCTTCACATAGACCATACGATGCAAATGAAGTCCAAACCTGACTAAATTTTCTACCACTGAGAAAACAGAGAAGCAAAGCAAACAACAGTTGAGAAACTCATTTTGACATTTTCGAACAATGAGTACTAATCTTAAAGAATGTCTTGAACATCCTAGGTAAGCGGCGTTACATGATTACCAATTTCGTAATTACCGCCCATGATGTTGTTGAAAACCAGTAAGACATAAATTAGGTAGGGTTTTTCAAGCTATTATTTGAGTAAATTTGTGAGAAAATTTTACTTATTTTATTTGTATGGTTTCATGTTTTGTTTAATGATGTGTGTGTATCAAGTGTGAACCAACATCTAGTAAACAAAAAGATGGTTCCCCTGCCTTAATTACCAGTAATATTAATTAATCACTTTATATTAGTATAAATAACTAATTAAGAAAACCAAAGGTGGTGAGATTCCAAACGTGAATCCAGCCATGAAATCTTTTTTTCTTTCTTTTTGTTCTTTTTCTTTAAACAGTCTACTTCACACTCACTTCTCCACTGCTCTGTTCTGTCTCTTTCTTCTTTTAAAAGCTGAAATAGAGTTTGATTCTTTCAGTACAACACATGCAAGTTCTTGCCTATTGTCTGAAATCCTTTTAAAGTCTATTTGTTTTATATACTCTAAGCATTTCCTACTCAAGAATAAGAGAAATGAGGAAGATTTTCTTGTTAGGTTTTGTGGTCACAGTGCTGATTCTTGGCACTGACGCAAATGGATATCTAGAGTTCAATGTCACAGAGTTAGATCACATTGAGGAACTAGAGTATGGTGTCTCCAAATCTATCTCCAGTTTCAACCCATTAATGGTTGGCCTCACACTTATCACTGGAGCTGGTGCCAAAGGAGCTGGTACTCACTCTCTTACTCTCTCTCTCTCTCTGATTTACTTCAGTTCATTTACACAAAACTGGTTTTGCTTTTTGTTTGTTTATCATATATTTACTCCAATGATATTACTCAGTTTCTAAGATGGTTAGTTGCTTTCTTGTTTTGGAATGTGAGGCGCATTATGTATATGCATCAAATATCATATCCTATAAACAAAAAGAAAAAAAGAAATAGAACAGTGTTGGAATCTATATGCATGTGATCTTGTTTGAATCTTTAATTACAGTTTGTTTGGATGGAACATTGCCTGGATATCATTTACACCGTGGACATGGATCAGGAGCCAATAGCTGGCTAATTCAACTAGAGGTTAGCAAAGGAAGAGTCTTCTTAGAGATCATACATTTTCATTTTTTGAATGTGTGTTGTTGATATTGAAAAAAATGTGGAAAAGGGAGGAGGATGGTGTGACAACATAAGGAACTGTGTATACCGAAAGAAGAGTCGTCGTGGATCCTCTAACTATATGGAGAAACAGATACAGTTTACAGGCATACTTAGCGATAAAGCTCAAGAAAATCCAGGTCTCTTTGTCTTCATGCTTTCTATTAGTAAAGATCTTGAAGAAACAACTAGCTCTATTTTTAACATGTTCATACAGATTTTTTCAACTGGAATAGAGTCAAGCTTCGTTACTGTGATGGTGGTTCCTTCAGTGGAGATAGTCAGAACAAGGTTGAGCTTTGTCTTAGAGATCATATGTTTCAGTCTCTTTAGGGAAAATGTCCAAAATAGCACTTTATGTAAATTTATCCCCAAAATAGCACCCAAAGGTACATATTCCCGAAATAACACACATTTCACAAGAAAAAAAAACTAAATTACTCTAACTCCTAAGCTCTCATCCACTTTAATACTAAATTCAAATATAAAATAGATATTTGTTTTTATCTTTAATAAATGCTTTTTTGAGAATTTTTTTCTCTTTGTATGCTAATTTTGAGGTATTTTTTCTCTTTTTTAATATGTAACTTTTTTTCAGGCTGCAGGGCTTCAGTTTAGAGGAGAGAGGATATGGAGAGCAGCAATGGATGATTTGGAAACAAAGGGAATGCAAAATGCCAAACAGGTATATATATGTTCACTTTGTCCTTCCTTTGCTCTATAGTCTTGTCTTTACATTGATTAAACATTTTGTTCTTAACTTGCTTAATACTCTTCAGGCACTTCTATCTGGATGCTCTGCAGGTGGTCTAGCAGTGATTTTACGTTGTGATGAATTCAGTAACTTGTTTTCAAGAACCACCAAAGTCAAATGCTTAAGCGATGCAGGCTTGTTCTTGGACACGTAAGTTACTTCTTTTTTTCCTTCTCATAGTCAGCTTTGTATCTGTTATTGAACCGTTTGTTTTCCCATGATTAAAGGCCTGATGTGTCTGGTGGCCATACCATTAGGAATCTATATAACGGCGTTGTGCAGCTGCAGGTGTGATGTATTTACCTCATCTTCATATTAAAAACTTCATAAACTGAAAAAAGGTAATGAATCTTGCAGGGAGTGAGGAACAATCTACCACATATGTGCACAGACCATCTCAATCCAACTTCTGTAACTCTTACTCCTTTAGTTGAACCACTTCTCTTCAGTATATAAGCTCAAAAGCTAACCAGTTAGCTTTTTGTGACAGTGTTTCTTCCCTCAAAACTTGATCAGTGAGATGAAAACCCCTCTCTTTATTGTCAATGCAGCTTATGATATTTGGCAGGTAACATCTCTACAGCTTCCATGTTTATTGAAAGTAACCATTTATATGTGTGTGTGTGTGTTCTTGACTGATATGTTTTAACAGGTTCAAAGCAGTCTTGCTCCACCAAGTGCAGATCCTAGTGGTTATTGGCATGAATGCAGATTAAACCATGGAAGATGCACTCCAGCACAGATACTGTTCTTGCAAGGTCGAATCTTCATCTGAAAAGTTCACAACTTACTTTTAAAATGACCTCTCACCACTCTTAGTTATGTTGTTTCTTTAAACAGGGTTTAGAGATCAGATGCTGAGGGCTGTGAGCGGATTCTTGAATGCAAGAAAGAACGGTTTGTTTATAAACTCATGTTTTGCTCATTGCCAAACCGAAAGGCAAGACACTTGGTTCGCTGATGATTCGCCTGTTATCAACAAGAAGGTAAGCACTTCATGTGCATTTGCCTTTAAACATTTCTGAAATGATTTATTCTTTTTCCGAATCTGAGGTTAGGCGGTGGCGACAGCGGTTGGAGATTGGTATTTTGATAGAGCAGAGGTGAAGCTAATAGATTGTCCATACCCTTGTGATAGGAGCTGCCACAATCTTGTCTTCAGATGAGTGAATGATCTTCTCATTCTTTATTTTTCTTTCATATCTTAATGATCCTTTTGTATTCTTTTACTTCAATAGTTCTGTTTGCAATACTGAATAATATACCGAAAATATGTTTTGTGATCACATTAACATTGGCTTGAGCTTGAAGGCAAGTCCGAAAATGCTTTATAATGAAAAGAGGCTACCCCAAACTCAAGCTTCTAAACTAGTGATGTGTACTAGTGTCAACCCATTCAGATACAAGTTCAGGAATGTGTTTTAGAATTGTAGAGACAAAAAAAAAAATAGAGGCTGGTTGAAATAAATCAAACAATCCAAGCCTATATAGTTCACTTGATTGGTTCAAACACAATATGCGGTTTTCAAAATGTTATTAAACTATATATATTTATAATATTCCAATTTAAATTTAAATTTAAATTTCAATACTAATATTTTATCTAAATGAAACTTTTATTTTTTCGGAAAATATTTTTTTATTTATATTTATTCATCCACAAACTGTCAACCCATTTTGTAACCATAAACAATAAAATAGACTAACTTTGATTTTAAGAAATAAAAAATGGTTTTTATGATTGTTTTAAAGCCGCATTATCATCCACAAATGGGTGGTAGGAAAAAAACCAACAAAACTCTCAGTGATTTAAATAAAATCTAGATTAACGGTGTAATTCTTTGTTTTGATCATCAAAATGGACAGCCTGTTCTATAAACCTGTTAATTTCGACTAGGTGATATAACCAGGTCAGACTCAAGTCAGTGAGGCTGTCGAAAGCCCATACGGGGCCATACACATTTTTAAAAAATGCAAGGGATACTGGATAATTGTTTTGGCAGGAAATGTTACATGAAAACAGTAATCTCACGTTTTAAATATTAGGTTCCCATGACTGGTTGATAGTTGAGCTTTATAATATTGCCTCGACACCGCCACATCGTTGTCTTTATCAATAAGCTAGGATTTTTGTTTACGTTATCGTCATCGCCATATTAAAACGACAACGATCGTTTTAGAAATATCATACTCTATACATTTTTATATAATATGCTTTTTATTTATTTTAAAGACAAGTTGAGAAACTTAAGAACAGTAATGATCGAATATTCATTTGATTTGGATTTTAAATGATTTATACAAAATGACAAAAGTTATTTTTAAATATAAATTTTAAATTTTAAATTTTTAATATTAGAAAACTGTGATTTTGAATATATATATATATATTATATTTTTCTATAAAAATTCTAAGCAGTAAATTTTATAATGTAGTTTGAAAATGTATTTGTCAAGTTTCTTGATTAACAATATATATATATATATATTATAGTTTTTAAGAGAATTTTATTATTTTAAAAATCATAATAAATTGTCTAATTCACCCCAAAACGCTTTAGTTTTTAATAATTCCAAAATCATGTAAATATTAGATTGTCTACACCCTTTAATACATACTAGGATAAGACATGCGCCTTGCGCATGATAAATTTATATGAAAATTATTTAAGAAATATCGTATGGAAAAAAATTTATATTATTGATCGAATTAATATATTGGGCTCTTAAACAATTTTTTAAAACTTTTTTTGTTAATTACATAATTTGTTTACTAATGAAATGATCACATTTTTAAAATTATTTTGGGTTAAAAAATTATTTATAGCATAAAAACCTAACGTTTAGGCCGAAGAATCTCATGCCTACTATTTGGTTACAATGAAACTATGTCAGCTCGGTTTTATATCATGATTTAGCAATTTAAAAGTTAATTATAGTTATGAGAAATTTACGTTCACGTGTCAATTCTATCTATCTTCGATATTTTTTTCTTTTTTGTGTCATTTTAGTTATTGGTCGATATAAATATTAATTTTTTGAGTTTATACTCATTTCTTTCTTTTATTTTGGCATGAGATTTAGAAAATGCTTAAGATTCAAAATTATTAAAGAGATACATATTTAAGTTAAGATCTGCGTCTTGTGTAGAATAAATACTTATTATATTTTTCTGCATATTATGAAATAATAAAATACTTATTTTATATTTTTCTGCAAATTATGAAATAATAAAATAACAATTATATATTAAATAACTAAGAAATCAGTTACTATTATGTAATAAATTGGCTTGCACATATACATCAAATGACCGCTCTTGTTTATTCGCAATCATTTTAGAATAAATAAATCAAAATAATCAATCTTATCTATCGTATATGATATATAATTAAATTTAAACGATATGAAGTATATATATATATATATTAACAAAAACACCTATTAAATAAAATTATTTATTTATATGATTTTATAATCATTATATCTTATTATAGAAAAAAAAATTAAACATTGATCACAAAAGTTTATGTGAGACTTTTAACAGTTTTCGTAATTTATACTCGTTTTAAAAATTTAAAATACAACATATACAAAAAAAATCTAAATTTTAATATATGACTAATGTAATTGTGTAATTTATTTTAATAGTAAAGAATTAAACAAAAATGATAGAAAACATACATATTATTAGCAAATTTTTATTATTTAAAATCATTAATTACTATATACAGTATATCATAATCACATTAGATAATTCCGTAGGTTTTATTTAAGGAAATAATATATAATAAATTGTCACCTTGCTTTAGTTAATATCATATGATATCATATAGTTGGTATTAAATGTTTCTATTGAAATATAAAAATTGAATTGGACCAACATATTTTTAAATTTTAATGTGAGGCTGACACGTATGACTAGTTAACTACCTAATTGATTGACACATAAGTAAGAAGTTTTTTTTAATTATTACAAAATTGAGTTTATATCTTTTCAAATGTTCTTCAATTAATATATAGGGGATAGTGATGTTTTGTGATTGTAATATAGAAATGAAGTTATGATTGAAGTAGGGCCTCAATTATTTTGGCTCACATGCAAATTACAAGGTGTAAGCATAAAAAAACGTTCTATAAGTCTTCAAAATACAAATGATCAACTCATGCACATTTGCTTTCAAAAATTCTATAGAATTCTTTGTATTTATACTCTCGTTCAACAACCAGCATTGGGGGAAATGTTGATTAATAATCATTTTTGGCTTTGTGTAACATCGGTAATTCATTCTTTTATATGTGATATTTACATTTCGGCATTAATAGGGACATGAAACCGACATGTGTACTGAAAATATATTAACACGTGGCTAGTATGTATCCATTTCTATGTGGCCAAGATACTTCTGTATAATTAAAAAAAAAACATATGTTCGTCCCTTTTCATAAAGGGAAATACATAAAATATTGTAAATGATAATTTCCGTGTAATATTACTGAAATTATTACTAATTAAAAACCTATTTGTCAAAGAAAACAATCCCCAATAAATCAATAATTTTTAGTAAAAACATTAATAAATTGGAATTAAAAGATAGCATCAAAATTTTGAATAGTTTATAGAGTCGGACCGAAAATATAGGTATTTCTTATCAAACTATAAATCAGAGAAAGGGAAGCCATATACGCATCAATCAATCAAGCTAATAATAGCCGACATTATATGCAAGTTACTTTCATCTCATCTTTTAATTTTGGCTTACAAAAAACTATATAATTGCTAACATGTGTCACATCTTTTTCACCAGTCTTGATATTCACATATCCAATAATAAGTCCATGATCATGAGCATCATATTCATATAAAGGCTAAAAGCATGTTAAAATTTCCATTACCGCTCATATGTACAATATAATCTTACAAGTTAGATTTCCTTGACTAATAATAAAATCTCAAATGTATGGTTTTTATTTTCTGAATCAGATATCTGCTTGGCTCTTCTTATCCCTTGCATGGCTTTTCCAGTTTTATGAACACTGTCAGCAACAAGGGTCCCTTCTTCTGCAAGCACCAACTCAAAAGCATCCCTCGTGTGGATTATATATTGGGATATTGTCAGAAGAGTACACAAATTCGAATTTCGTATTTCGCCATCTTACAAGACAATGGTCCCTTCTTCTACGCGTATGACTTCTTTCTTTTTATAGTAACCGATGACCAAGAATCGAGATATATAATAATTTAGGAATGGAACTTATAATCGTTATATTAATTTCTTTGAAACTAAGTCTGATGACGTAAGAAAAATTCTAACCATTTTGCAATATATCAATTTCATTTATAAACATATAAATGACGATCTCAGAAACAAAAGATGAATTTAGAGTCAATTGTTAAAAGAATCTGTCAGAAAAAAATTCATTAAATTAATTAGTTAAAAATTCAAGAAAGAAGAACATGCATGTAAATTAGTCTTCTTTCATGCACGGAAACCTGAACTCGCAGATTGGTCTTTCTCACATGCTCTCCTCGTTCTAATATTACATCTTCCAATTTTCATACGTCATTTTCAAAACTGCATGTGGGAAATCGATTATGAGAAGTAAAAAAATTGAATATGAGAGAACTGTTGACAAGTGAAGCACACCTTGATCTCTGTTTCTAAAGGAGACAACGATGGACTGCCATTCTAAGATGAATTGTCTCATTCGCACATTTTCACTTGTAATTCGGTTTCATCAATAGTTCAATACCTTAACCAGCTAAAGCTAGAGAAGTTTTTGGCACAGAGATAGACCAGTCCTAGTTTCAACTTCTGAAGATAGACAAAACAAATAATCTTTTTTTTGGTCGACAACTATAAAAAAAAATTTAAGTAGTTAAACAAAAAAAATCGTAATTAACAATTCAAAATATTTTAATGACGTCTCTTTTACATTTTATAATCAAATAAGTATGAACCCTTTCGAGATTCGACTATTTTTATTTTTAACATACAATTAAACTAGTTTTCAAACGGATTAAATTTCTTTCAAAATAGTGTTCTAAGTTATATAAATTCATATAGTTTAAAGTTTAAACACAAATCATACTCTAATTACATTTTTGATTATATAACTTATTAAAGTCAATTTATGAATATTATCATATTCATAAACTATTCGCCGTTTCTTACAATAATAACATGGTGGGTTCACTTGTAATATAAAACCCAAAGTTAATTGAAAAATGAATTACTGTTATATTTGAGACATATACATATATGTAAACTTATAATACAAAAAGAAATATTGACTTTCACGCATGCGTCATGTTGTCCGGAATCACTTTTCCGAAAAAGAAGTCTCTACTCGAACTTGGTAAGAATAACTTCTCCTTCATGAAAAAATAAAACACCATCCAACTATACCGGGACGTGTTTATTTTATTTTAAATAGGTTCTATTTTTGTAGTTTTTCAAAATTTCGTAACCAGTAATAACTTTTCTCAAGCAAAGGTAGCATAGTGGTAAATAAAAATAATTTGAAACTCTATTAAGATCAAAGTCATGACAAGTAAAAAGAAGAAAAACGAGTTACATCTTAGCACCAAAAATATATATACACACGATCGCGAAAATTTACACAACCAAAAAACATATATATACTTACATACATGACGAACATATATTATATATGTATCAATCAAATAAACTCCGGTCCGTGAATATAGATAGAAAATGAAGTACTGATTAGGATATTTCTCTAGCATATAATATAACTCTAAAGGCTCTGATCAAACGCCATGTTATGAACTTTTTGAAGATTTTTAGCATACCACTCAATGTCAGCATCATGTAGTAATGCCTCAGCGTTTTCGTTTGGTGATGACGATGCTGATGCTGATCTCCAATAGTACTTGGCAATATCTGGCTTCACCTCTGCTTCTAAACCAGTTTCTGAGCTTTGGTTGTAATGAAGTATCTCCGATGCCCATGACTTCATGTCTTGATCATGAGGATGATTCACTACATGATTATTATTATTATTGTTGATTTGGCTAGCTTCTGTGTAATTATTACCAAAGAAAGCACTGTAGATACTGTTGGTGGGAGATGGAACTGTGTTGTTGCAGTAATTGAGTTCAGGAACAGGGTTTAATGAAGTAATTGGTGTCGTAGATGATGACGTGGACATTGAAGAGATTAAAGATACGATCTGGTCTGAAACCGTATTTGAACTTAAGCAAAACGCAGCGTTTTGATTCGGGAACCACCATGAACCTGGTTGCGATGAGACGATCATTGACTGATCATGTGGATTGTTTAACAAACCCGTTGACTTTAGTACTTCGGATGACGTCAGCTTCTGATTTATGACGTTAAGAGTTTGAAGATCGCTTATTAAGGGTTTGTGTGTAGTTGGGTCGATGCCTTTTCTTCTCAGCTTCTTCTTAAGACATGAGTTCCAAAAGTTTTTGATCTCGTTGTCTGTTCTTCCTGGTAACCTAGTTGCGATCTGAGACCATCTACACAATTCAAAACGGACTCAGAATATAATGAAACATATTCCAAAATCTACATTTTAATATTTTTTTGTAATATTATGTAACATGTTGCTAATTTTTATTAACCTGTTGCCTAACGCAGCGTGGAGCTCAATGATCAAGCATTCTTCGTCTTGAGAGAAAGCTCCCCTTTTTAAGTCTGGTCTCAAATAGTTTATCCACCTAAGTCTACAACTCTTTCCACATCTCTGCAAACCTATATGATCATACCAAATGCATATATATACAAACATTGTAAAAGATATATATACAATTTTCTTAACTTTTCAAAGATAAGAGCCCATGATGGAAGCCAAACCTGCGAGCTTGGGGACAGAACTCCAACAGCCATGACCATGTCTACTTATGTAATTGAGAAGTTTTTCATCTTCTTCAGGAGACCAAAGGCCTTTTCTAAGCTTTTGCTTATAACAACAAGAATGTCTTCCCATTTCTATATGTAATGAATCAACAAGAAGCTATAGATTGTTGCAGAGATATAGAGTTTATGATCTGTGAAGGTTCTATAAGGTAGAAGAGGAAGGAAGAAGATGGAGAAATTATTATAAAAATGAGAGTAAATGTGATTGGCGACTCTGGTGTAACGTCACTTCTGTTTTATAATCGTTGTGTGAATTAATCGACACCTTTTATGGGACCACAATATATAGAATATCAAGAGATGAACTAAAAACCTAGTTAAAAACAAAAAACTATTTGATTCCTTTACAATATAGAAAGAAATCGCAGCTTATACTTTAGAGATCAAACTGGTAAACTATTATTACTACAATTTAATAAACAATTTGATTTTATAAAATAGTAAATACTACGTTTGATTTATCATGAATGTTGTTTTATGAGTTTTTACACTCATAATCATATTTAAATTTACCCCCCCCCCCTCTCAGTATAATTGTGGTGTGAAAAATCTATATTCTTTTATCTCCCCTTTGTTTTTCTTTTTATGAGCAACATAATTTTATAAAATAGTATGATTTCAGAAAGTGTTATTGGTTTATATATTTTGATTGATTTAGAAAGAGAAAAAGACTAGGATAGCACCAAACCAAGTTTATGTTCCCAAAGTAGCACCCAAGGTTCAAAGTCACAAAAATATGTTTCATTAAAGAGGTAAATATACACTTATACCCCTTGGGTTAATTAATCCAAACTTTAGGGTTTAGAGTTAAGGGGTGAGGTTTTGGAATTAGGGTTTAAAATTTTATAAAAAAAATATTAAAATAAAAAATAAAAATTTTAAAAACAGTTTTAAAAAGTATTTTTAAATTATAAAAGGAAAATATGAAAAAAAAAATTTCGAAAAAAAAATTATAAAAATTTCGAATCTGAAAACATATAATCTGAAACTATAAAAAAAAATCTTCTTTTCATTTTTTTAATTTTTATTTTATTTATTTTTATTTATTTTTGTTTGTTTATTTAATTTTAAACCAAGGGTATTAGAGATATTTTACCCTTTAATGAATGTCATTTTTGTGACTTTTTCCTTCTAGTGCTATTTTTGAGACATAAACTTCAAAATGTGCTATTATTGACAATTGCCCATTTAGAAATCCATACAGTATTTATAAATCCAAGTAAAATATACAAATTTTTAAATTCTCTCGGATTTGAACCTTTGTATTTTTAACAAAGAAATCCTTGCAAACTCATTCAAATACATCAAATCTATTAGTAAATCCGTATGATTGAATAACACTTGATTTGAATTAAAATTTATGAATCATTAAACGAATAACATATAATTTCAATACATATTTTAAAATCATAAAACCAATAACACTAGATTTAGTTTAGATTTTCAAATTGATCAAAATACACTAACCAATAACTGATAAAATAGTATATACTACGTTTGGTTTATCATGAATGTTGTTTTATGAGTTTCTACACTCATATTCATATTTAAATTTTGCCCCCCCCCCCCCCCCCCCCCACCCCCTTTCAATATAATTGCGATGTGAAAAAAAAATCTATATTTCTTTATCTCCCCTTTGTTGTTCTTTTTTTTTGAATAAAAGTAAAAATAAAGGGGAATCCATCGGTCAACAACAGACTCATTTCATGAATTGTACGTACCTAAAATTATTTGTCGCCCTCAAAGATAAGAAATTTCAATATTCTCTTTTTTTACAAAGAAATACTATTTTGATAGATTATTACTTTTCCTACATTGATTTCAGAAGAGACAGCTTGATGTCCAGAGAATGTAAAAGAGTTGTTCAATTTAAGTACGCAAAGTGGTGGTGGAAAAATAGCCATAAATGTTTCCACTATGCAATAATTTGGTCGCGTAACCACTAATATTCTAATTTATATAAACATTAACTAATTCTAATAGTTACCGACTTTTTTCTGACTTGTAATTTGGGCATGTTTATAAACAAGAACAACAATAAAAGTCTAACTGATGAAGAAATAAAAAATGAATAAAAATAAAAATGATAAAGTATGTTCTTTCCCAAAGTAGTGAGAAATATTTTTTTTTATAATTCCCTATAAAAATGAAATAGGGATAAAACAATATCTATATATGGTGTACTTTTTAGAAATGATAAATTTTTATTTTTTTTTCCATTTCCATGATCACTAATTACACCATAAGTGTTTAAAACATATATTATGGTAGCAAATGTGTTTTCATTATTACCGTAATATAGGAAAGAGAACGGTTTTTAAATAATATTATCATGATTAGTTAAAAGAACTATGTTGTATACTATAAAAGCCCTTTATCAAAAAAAAACTATGTTATATACTCTGTTTGTTTAAGAAAGATATATGTTTCTGGAGAAGAAAAAAAATTATATTTCTATATATTTTAATTAGGTAATAATTAATTATAACTAGTATATTAAAAAAAAAATCTTTGTCATATTTTTAATTAAAATGATTGAAAATAGATAATCACAAAATGATTTCTTTGTAATTAAAATTTAATATATTTCTTAATATTTACAAAATTCTGAAATAACTTAAGTCTAGTCTTGAGAAATTATAATTCATCAGCTAGTTTAAGGATATCATGACAACGAAAAAAAGAACACACTCAATCTCTTTTATGTCCAACCTGTATCTATTGACATATTGTTGTAACCAGACGTAATCTCATGGTTTACCTCAAGCTAATCATAAAATGAAGAATGAGATACTATATCATTTCAATTGGAATTGAAAAAAAAAATAGCAGTAATGGAAGTGACCCAGTTATTTATTTATTTATAACATGCACTAAGTTGGCCGATGCCAAGCTCGTTTGTCGGTTTCCAGTTTTATTAAATACGTCTAGTTTTCTTTTACGCAAGTAGTAAGTGGAGTTAATTGGTTGTATAAAGGGTCCGAATGGTGACCGCGGATTTGGTAAAATAAGCGGGGCGGAATTTGGGTGCGGGACGGTTCAACTGCGGTTCGTGCGTTTTGCGGGATAAGTGCGGTTTTGATAAAATTAGCGGTGCAGAATTGTGTTGATTGGTGAAAATCTAAAGTGCGGAATTAAACAGTTAAGAAAATTTAAATAATGTAAAATAGATATATATCAATATATTTAATATAATTAAAATTAAAATTGTTTATGTAGTGTTATGTATATTAAATTTTATTTATTATTTAGAAAATTTTAAATAACAAAATTCATCTCAAACAAATTTTGATATATATATTAAAAAATTATTTTCATCTGTGTTTATAATCTATATTCTAAATTTTAGTAGGCTTTGGCATTTTACTCGAACCAGAACCAACCCAAAAATACAAGTTTGGATCCGGGTCTGGACCTAGACTAAACTACCTATTGGATATAATTTTTTTGGATCCGTGAATCTCGGTTCAAGTTTGGGTAGACCCAAGACCCGATCCGACCGGATACCCAAAATACGCAAAACTCATAATATATAGTAGGTATATTTGAGTGTATGTTGTATTTCTGGTATTACATGTATTTTTTTTTTCAGATTCAGGTTTTTGGGGTATAGTTTTGGGTTTAGGATAAAATTTTAGAATTTTAGAAATATAACTAGGTACTATTATTTCTAATGTGTTTGGATAACCAATTATTTTTGTAGCATATATATATATTAAAATAGCTAAACAGATGTGTAAATGAAAAATGTATATATTTTTAATATATTTTAATATATATTAAAATAGTTACACAAATGTATATATATTATAAAACTTACAAAACCGCAGACAAATTGAAAAATCTTCAAATGACATTTTTCATGAAAACATGAAATATTATTTTAAAATTTTGGTTGGCCAATTATTTTTGTAACAAATATATATTAAAATACTTCAATTAGTACGTAAGGTTTTCATGTAACAGGTGAATATTATTAATTGAATGATGATAGTACGTAAGTGCTACAGTTAAAAACGCACTTCAACCACACCAAAATCGAAGATGCTATAAAACAAGTGCGTTATTTTACGTGATAGAACAAACAAAAAGATTTTTTTGCTGAGTGCGGTATTTAAACAAAACCGCCTTTTTAGTTTTGTAATTGCTGATTGGTGATATTTTGAAAATCGCACTTGTACTGTATCAATTCCGTCCCGCCCCGCAAACCCCATTCATAACCAAAGTATATATTGGTATGTATTTAAGTTAATGTGCATAGAAAGTCACGGTGATGTTTCTATGGTTTCTAATAGCCGCCTTCCAAATGATTGAGCATTTAAAGTTTTCAAGTTAGAGAGGTTGACGTTGACTTTGTTTTATTTCCGAGAAGCCATGTTCATGGGAGTAGGACTTGCCGACTTGCCTCTTTCAAGGTCCTAGCGGAATATTGACATGAAAGTATGTACGAAGAGGTGGAAAATCAATAGCTATAAAAATAAGAAGAAAACAACAATCATGTAGCCGTATGGTCCAATAGTTTTGTTATAGCAGTCAAATATCATTATTTATTACAAGAAATGAGCTGTAATTAACCATGCAATATGTTGGAGGTGGAGTTTTTTCAAAGAAAAAAACATTTTGGAGGAAATGTAGTAAGGTTTTAGACCTAATGCATTGATATTCTTTAGATTATCGTTGACAATAATGATAAAAGAAAAAAAAAAGGATTTGGCTCACTTCCCAGATTAGTCGGGCACTTTGACAAAATTTGTATATCTGTTAGATTAGGGTTTATTATGGGCTTCCAATTCAAAACTAATTGGCAATTAGCGGATTGGCCCTAACCCTTTATATATTACTTATTGTCCCATTGATTTTCCAATGTGGGATACATATCCCTTAATACCCCTCCTCGAGATGATGGCTCTTATCGGCCAGAAATCTCGGAAATTTTTTTTAAGACAGTTATACTCGGTCGAGCGAGTCAATTACGACCTATATATCCGGTCGGGTAGGGTTAATATTAATTAGGGGTTTAACTTATTAGGATCTGGGCTCTGATACCATGTTAGATTAGGGTTTATTATGGGTTTCCAACTTAAAATTAATTGGCAATTAGTGGATTGATCCTAACCCTTTATATATTACTTAATGTCCCATTGGCAATAATGATCATAAAGAGCTGCACACATTTTAATTCATGAACTCTTTAAGAACGCGTAGAAATCAATATGATTAATTTAAAAATCGTACATCTTATATCAATATGTTGTTTAGTTATATTCATATTGTATTTTTCATCTATACTAACATTCTAATTATTGCAGAGTTCTATAGCTGCAAAATGAAAAGTTCGTTTTTGGTCATGTTGGAATTGAGGCAAAAAGAAGAAAGATATTTGACGCAAAGTCAAAACAGTATTAAATAATTTAACATTCAAAACCAACATGTCAATGACTCTATAGTTATTTGTTTCCAAAAACTCACAAATAGTTAAAACAAAACCCAATGATGAAAAATGTGGAGACGGATAAAAGAGGCCGAAAATAAAGCGAGAGAGAATCATTTTGTAGTAGTATGATGATTGCAAAAGTGGGACAAAAACAGAAAGCTCATGATTTGGTCACGAGAATATATATATATAAATAGTTTCCTTGTTCTAAGTACAAAAAACCTTGCTTAGAGAAGCAAGTAGTGAAGAAAGCAAGTAGTGGAGAAAGAGATTGTTAAAACATCACTTTCTATCGTGTCCAATTCCAGAATGTGTATGGCGTAACGTTTTTGTTTCCTCGTATATTTTTCATGAATACTAATGTTGAGGGGGGGGGGGGGGGGGGGGGGGGGGGGGAGGGGGAATACTAACCTAAATCATCATCTACTAAAAAATTCTACCATAACTTTTAGGTAAACTGTATGGTTCGTTAAACATGGCATGCACATGCAAAACGTAGATATAAATCCACGACGGTTGGAGTGAAAACATACAAGAGAATAACATAGTTGAATTTCATGATAGTCGATAAGTTGACGGAATACTGTCATACAAACCGACTATTAGATGAAGTTAATATCCATAAACCACTGGTGAGTATGAATTGTGAAATTAACTGCTGCAACTAACTCATTCTATATCAAACAAACTTGATTAAATTTGAGTTAGAAGTATAACTCAAAATGTTACAAATCATGAATTACCTAAAAGAATTTTGAATAAATGTTTGAATTAGAATATTGTGTTATACTTGAATTACAATTTTGAGTTATCCTCTTCGTACAATTGATATTTCAAGTGATAACATCAAACAAAATCTCATGTATTAGAAGTTGAGTTAATATTTTTGCATTTTGTTAGCTAACTTACGGTTACATTATGATTTTTAATAATTTTATTTTTAATACACTACATACAATGATTGTCTCACGTTACTTATCATTAGTTGATAAATCTTTTTTTTTAATGTATAGTTATTACCTAATTAGTCAAAGATTTTATAAACTTTTTTCTTTTATTTTAATTATTTAAATAAAATTATTTTTATAAAATCTAATTTTTAATTCTACTTAGTAACTGAAAATTTCATAAATTAAATTTAAATATATATATTTTTTATAATATATGCATAAATTTAAGTATATTTCCTTAATTTATATATTTATTTTTTCTTAATCATTTTATTAAATATATAATAAATGTTATTATTGACATTTATATATTTTTAAAAAGTTGTGCATACTATATTTTATAAATAAAAAATATTACCAATTAATTATGTTGCGAAAATAGTTATTCATATTTATACAGTAAATTTACTACATAAATCTATAACTTTTCTCCTATATAAGTTTTACTGCAAATTACAATACATCAATCTATAATTTTTATTATAACTCAACGCTAATACTCTACAATCGGAGCCGTCTTTTTTGACAGTTTGTTTGTGTTTCTATATGTTTTTTCTTTTTTGTAAAAAAAAGAATTAAACTCGGATCTATTAAAGATACAGATCTAACCTCTGGGTGGGAGGTGCAGCCCACAGATAAATCATCTCCCGGGTATTCAAATGGACCGAAATGCAGTAACCATATCCGTGTAAGATGATCAGGAAAATATGACTTAGTTTCGCATGGTAGATGGATCTATATGTTACAATATGTTACAATGCTTAAATAATATAACATGGAGCGCAAATAAATTTGCAAACAAACAGTTGTGACTAGTTCACAAAACCTAATTATTCTTTGGTTTTGATTCAGGCTGAGGACAAAACAATAAGAACGCGTTGTTTAAGTTTCCAAAATTTTGAAGTTTCAGTTGACAGTTGTATCACAACTACTATTCATTGGTTATGTACTTGACGTTCTGCCACGGCATGACGTACGGCATTAACACAAAGATGGAGGTATTCGCCGACGGAGAGATATTAGCAGATGTCAAATGTCATCAAGCATGAGATCCCAAATCGCTGAAGTCAAAAATTTACCATCAAACATGATTAGTGATCATCACTCCTTTTTATAATCACGGAGGTTAGGTAATAATTATTTATTATATCTCCTTCTAAAAGAAAACCACGCAATTAATTTATGTTATTCTCATTCTCTTTTACTAAGAAAAGGTATTCTACTTTACTTGATTTCAGCACATAACGAAAGAGGCAATTTTGAAAAATTGGGTCCACGATAACGGACTCTTTGAATTGATTTCAAAAGTTTTAAATAATACTCCCTCCGTTCCTAAAAAAGTCATGTTTTATAAAAAAAAAAATTTTAAAAATACATTTTCATATTTTCAGTGCATAAATTAAATGTAAATTGTACATTTCAAAAATATAATTGTAATTAATAAAATTCTATTGGTAAAAATTTGTGGGAAATAGTTGATTACAGAAAATAATGTATTGGTAACTAAAATTTGATATATGTTTTTAATAATTATGAAAATCTTAAAATATGAATCTTTTAGAGAGATGGTAGGGAGTATTGTTTAGTGAAAAACATTTCACGTCAATAAGGGTCTGACTGGTTTAAACGCAGCGGTTGCGGTTGCGGTTGTGGGAGTTTGCGGATGCGGGCGGTTGTGGTTTCTAACAGTTTTAAGAGATTTGTATGACTGGTACTGTGGTTAAAAATTGGTGCGTTTGTGGGAGATTTATGACTGGTTAACTACCAAATGCGGTAACTGTCAAATAATAAATTAATAATATTTATATTTAATATACTTTTAAAAATATCAAAAATCATAAAATTATAATAAATATAAAATTTATATTTAGAAAGTTATACTTTTAATTTTTTTAAAAAAAATTTGAAATTATTTTTACTATAAAATTTTAGAATATTAATTAAAATATAATAGATATATTTTAGTATATTTATAATTTCAATTTTAAATTTTTTATTAAATATTTTTACTTTTGTATATATATTGTTTTTTTATATAAAAAAAATTTACCTTCCCGCAACCGCAAACGCTAGCTGGAGTTAGCTTTTGAATTTATGAGGTTCGGAGCGGTTTGAAGCGGTTTAGAACGATTTGAGTGATTGTTGTAAACCGCCGACAACCGCTACCAACCGCAAAAGCTGCGTTTGCGGGTGGTAGCGGGAAAACCAGTCGCCCCCTAAATAGTTGTGACAAATGCTATTAAGTCTAAACTAATGATTTCTTTTTTTCTCGTAACCAAACCTCATTACCTTCGGATTCAAACAAGATATTATAATTAGAAATAAGATGGTTTATTTTCTATTAAACCGCCAAAAGTGCTATAAACAAAATCAATTCAAAAATTTACATGATTATTATAAGTGAAAGATATCTGAAACTTCGATATACATACTAGATTCAAGTATACATTACCAAAAAAGTATACATACAAAGTTTTCCTTTTTTCCCAACTGATTCGGGAGACTTTTATGTCTCTCTATAGTGGTATATATAAATCTTTAGTTCTAAGTAAAGCAAAAGCAATAATTATAGAGTTTAAAGAGTAGTTTGAAGTTTTAATTAACAGAAGGAATTGTAATGAAAAAGTTAGAAAGATTTTTAAGGAGGTGACATGGATTTTCAAAAGATAAAAAAGAACTAATAATTTTTTTTCTTGGACAAAATAAAAAAGAACTAATAATAAAAAGTGTTTTTGTCTAGTTGAAAAGTATGACCCATGATCCTACTCATGCATAATTACATTAAGTAGGACCTTAACTCATTTTCCACATACCTTCCTTTTCATTTTTTTTCTTTGTCTAATCGAGTTCTTATTTTTACATATTTGCATCCATATTCATAAATTCATAGAACTCACATGTACTACGTACTGGTTTAGACTTTAACAATTTGCGTCTCTAATTTTTCATTCTACTCAAAGTTTTTTTTTTATTAACATGGAGTATCCCAAACTTATTATTTAATAGTCCAGACTAATTTTTAAGCAAAAAGACTATTTCTCTACATATTCAAATATACCATAAACAATAGACTTATATATGTGTGGTCATATAGTGAAATGCTTTCGAACCCGGATTACTTAGCAAATCTAAAGCATGGTTACTCAAAGTTTATTATTCAAAGTCGGTGTTCCTGAAAACTAACTGTATGAAAAAACTAAATTTATATGAGTTAAAGATTAACATACATATAGTAGCAACTAGCAATCATAAAAAGGTATCTTGTCTGGTAGAAAAAAAAAACATGAGCCATCACATGAATAGTTACATAATGTGTTTGGTAATTAATTAAGTGGGGATGAAATAATACAATAATAGTCAATCTTTGATTAGCCACACTCTTCATTACTTAAGTCTTTTTCTGCATCCTCACTTTCTTAAACCTTCCCATCTAGTCACTCTCTTTTTCCTTTCTGTAAGTCTATGTCTCAATAATAAGGATCGAACTCTCTTTTCCCCAATCTAACCTATCTTTTTCAATCCTTTAATTATCTTCCAATATAATAATTATTATGAATTTGTGACGCGTATCAGCTCCTTATTTGATCATTTTCTCTAATTTCAGTTTATTATGCACACATTTCATACGATTTTATTTGTCAGCCACGCAATACTTGTTAGTGTCCACACGAAAGAAAAAAAACTGGCAATACTTGTTAGTCACGAAAGAAATTATTAAAAAACTGGCAAGGCAAATTCTTTTTTTTTTTTTTTTGTCACTGAAATTATATTAAGTAATGCTGAAAAAGGTTTAATGGGCCTGGCCCATATTCATTACAGACAAACGGAGAGACGCTTTAGCTAACTGATCGCAGATAATATTTTTCGATCTTGGAACATGAAAAAAGGAGATAGAGGCGAAAGCAGTTGAGATTGATCTGATGTCAGAAACGATACCAATAATCTCTTTTCTCTGCGATAAACCGTTGATTGCTCCAAGGAGCGTTGTGCAGTCGGTGTAGACTTTAAGATCGGAGATCTCGAGTTCTACTGCCTTTGATAGAGCTTCTCTCACCGCCAGGGCTTCTGCCACAAGAGGTGATCCGATGAAATCCTTCACAAGGGTGCCTTTCATCGTGATTGGAAGGGAGGACCCAGAGAGAGTCCATGCTAGTCCAGCTTTCTTCCTGTCTTTATCCCACGCCGCATCTGTGTTACATGTAACCGTCGTTCGAAGTTGGTGGCTCGTCGGGGCTGATGTCGTCTCTGTCTCAGGCTGTTGATGTGAGGTAAGTGCTGTGGGTTTTTGTTGAGCCAAGTTCCATTCCTTTGCTGATGCTAGACCCTTTGGGGCAAGGCAAATTCTTTTGTAAAATAAATACATGAGAAATTTTAGTATGTGATTATCGTGTGTTTTATATATTGCATTCATAAGAGAACAAACCCAAACCTAATCCAAATGATCTGATCTAAAATCGACATTACTTTAGATTGGTTTGGACTGATTCAATCCGTTTTATAAGTGTAAATTTGTAGATCAATTAATTCACTCCATTTTTAATATCATCTTGTGTTGAAAGACATACTTTATGTTGAAAGTCTGTGAAACTTCGTGAAATGAGTTAGAAACTTAGAATATATAAGTGAGACTATCCCAATCAAAATGGGTTCGTGAATTTGGCAACTATTTTTGAAGTTCGGCTAAAATGCTACTTATTTATTCATCAAAACTAATAAAACTAGCCCCTGCTAATAATATATTGCATCGAGCTTTAACAGGTTAATGGAGCTCCATAAATAGCTCTCATCCTTTAGGCCCAATGGGCTCAATAAATAGTCACTGGCAACCAGTGGCAGCAGCCCAAAAAAAGACTAGGATGAAAGCATGTTTATCAGACCAGTCACCAGCGACTTGTTTCTGTATTACTACATTTGCTTTGCGTTGTGGCCAGCGACTCGCCGAAAAGTTGAACTCGTTTTTGTTGTATCGTCCTCCTTTTTCTCCGCTTTGTTTTTGTATTACTACATTGATTACTAAAGATCAAAATGTTAGTCCTTAACAAAAGAAAAACATCACGTTAGTCCCTTTTGAATTAGAAAGAAAGTGGTTAATACCTGATACGTGCATGCTATATTTCTACTACAATTTCTAGCATAATTTTTCTTGTTAACCGATGGTGGTGTCAGGACGAAACCCAGCTATTCTCTCAAACGACAGTACTGACTACTGAGGCGAAGCTACGTTACCAAGTGTAGTGGCATGTTTTTACCCTTTTTTTTTGTGGAACCAAATATACAAGTCTTACATTTTATCGATCTTATTTTGTAGATCTCAACTTTCATTTGGTGAAACAATATTTACATTCTTAACAAAAAAATATATATATATTAATATTTCAATGGACATTGGCTCACGTGGTAAAGCTCAGCCTATGCACCCATAATATCTCAAGTACAAAACTTTTTGCATATGTATTTTTTATTATTAAAAATGCTGTACAAATCTTTTTGCATATATATTTTTTTAATATTAAAAATGCACCCACTTAATAACTTTTCTAGGTTCGCCTCTAGTATTGAATACTAATTTTTTTTAGTTAAAATTTGAAGTATGATTTTTTTTGCTCACCAAATAGTAGGCATGAAAATTAATATCTGATATCTATTGTCGGATTCAGGATGCGCTTCGAAAAACAGATATACAGGAGTTTAAATCTGCATCGGGATAGTACTTTTACGGATCCGGATACAGATCCGAATACAGATTTGGCGGATCCGGATAGTGAAATTTCAGGCTCGGATCCAAATCCGGGCCTATTATATATTTTAAAAATATTAGAAATATAATTATATATATATGTATATTATATATAAATTTAATATAAATATATAAAATTTTAATTTTATTAAATTTCAATACTTTTCAATTATGTTTACAAAAAAAAAATTAAATAGTAAATAAATTATTAATTTGTTAGTTTTTATTTTAATTTTTTTTTTAAATCTGGATATCTGCGATTATTTGAAGTTTAGTCGGGATATCCTAACTCCGGATATCCGGATCCAGATATCTAAAATACTATGGATATTTGATCCGTCTCAGCTTAATTTAAGACGACGGTTTTAATATTTGTCCCAATTCCCAAATCAACTTTTACCGCTACGCACCCATGGTTAACTTCTAGCATGTTTTTTTTTTTGAACTGTAACTTCTAGCATGTTTTCAGTCCTTTTCTGCTTTTACACTCTGCGGTAGAACTTTTTATTCCGATCCTTTATTCATCTAATTATTAAATTCATATGATTCGGTATGTAAATAGATACCCAATAAAAGAAATCAAATAGCTTATAGAAAGTTAAAAATGAAATAAAATTATAGTAGGAAAAGGAAAAGAGATTTTAGATGGTTGGTTCTAGTACGAGAGACACGAAGTCATGTCTTGTCCATTTTGACAGAAAGTGTTTCAAAGCCAAATTGATGGGCGTGACTTGATCTTCAAATCATGAATCTGTTAATACAGAACAATTATACAGCCTACTTGTACTCTAGGTTTTGTCTTTTGTTTCGTGTAGGTCTAAGCATAAATAAACCATCGAAGAATATATAGATAGAATCTTGAAATAGGAGATAGCACCATTCTTGGATGATTATGTTTCTTGGTTTTTCAAAAATGTGTTGTGTTTTAAACGGATGGTCAGTAGTAATTGATCGAGAAATTACATTACAATTAGGGTTTGTTATTGATTTGGACACGTCAAAACTAATAAACGAATATTTATACCTGTACAATAATTTATGAGACAGACATACAAAATACCTATAAAATTATGTCTTTTGAAAAATTGTTAATCGTTATCTTTTTTACTCTTTCAGTTAAATTTGTTCACTTTAAATTTAATTTTGTATACTTGTTTAAAAAAAAGTTTTTTTTTTTTTTGGTAAAAAATTTTAATATTACCAAGTAATGCATCCCTAAAATCAACTCTCAGTGGATTGACTAAGGAGTATGATAAAATATTACATGATCTTCGCTATAGAAAGAACGATTGATCCCTCGTCTTCACGAAATGTTGGGCAGCGTTAAAGGTTAGTTCCATTGATGTCCACATTATTAGCAATTTGACATTTTGAATTAGATCCAGCTCAAAAATACTTGTTTTGGGTCAAAAAGTACATATCTAAAAAAAGCTAAGCCCCATATTCTAAATATATTGCAGTAGAGTCTGTAGATATGGACACCTTGCCAGTGCATCAAACATAAAAATGTAGGCATTGCGAATGTTACTATTTAAAAGTGAATGTAGATTATCGTTCGAATCTAAAACAACTCAAAACCGTTCATTGAAAAACATGAATCTTCATATTGTCTACTTGATCATTTGCTCTTCAAGTTAGGACAAACCCATAATACCCAGCTACAATGAGTTATTAGCATTTTATTTGGTTTCCACTTTCCATGAACAACCTAACTTTCGGTTTACTTTTGATGGGTTATAATTAGGAAAGTAAGCAAAAACTACATGATCTTGACTTTTTTTTCATTTATTTAAGCCCTAACAAAAAAAAGATGAAAATAGAAAACTTATAGCCATTAACTTTTAGGTATTCCCGACATATTAATTTGGATACAGGATCTAATTAATTTGATAGATTTGAATGATTCCCAAAACATATCATGTTATTTTTTCAAATACAAAACTTTTGTTGAAAGTGTGCTCCAATTATATATAAATTAAATTTTCTATTTTTGGTCGACATAGTTTAACATATTTCCTAGATAAATTTAAAATGTTTTGATATTATCACTCTCAATGACTTGTCAATTAAATTTCCTGATTTAACCAAATCTCTCTCTCGTTTGTTGAGACTTTCAAACAAATAAGAATCCATCCCATAAAAAGTTAATAATCTATAGATTTAACTCTTAAGTACTAAATCCTTCCGTTTCGTAAAAATTATCACTTTAACACATTTCATGCGGAATAAAAAATGATAAAATATATTAATGTACTCTCATTTAAGAATAATTATTTAAATAAAATGATTAAAATAAAAGTGTATTTGCTGTTTGAAAATGTAAGAAATAGATTATCTATGAAAATTGCATTTGAAAGATAGAATGACACTTTTTTGAAACAAAAAAAAAATTAGAATAACACTTTTTAAGAAAGAGAGAGAGAGAATGTAAAAAATATTTTTGTCAGTTATGAGTATGAATGGCAAACACTAAAGTAAGTGAAAACAAAATAAAATGGAGTAATTAGAAGACAAAACAACAAAATAAATGAAAAATGAAAATAGAAATTTGCGTAACTGGTTTCTCTTCAAAAACTATGAAGAAAAAATAAAATATTTTTCTCTCACATGTAGTAAACATAGTAAGAGAATAAAGTTAGATTTTCACTTGCTAATAACCTCATCAGCTGAACCTATAGTAATAGACTTACAGGTAATTTATTAACACTATTTGTGACATCCAGTCATTCTTTCGATCATCTGAGTATTGGCGTTTTTGAACATGGAATATAACCAACAGATCAAGTAAAACCTAACTTTACTTATTTGCATAAGGAGAACAATGCATCATCTCTTTATGATTATAACATCTATTTTGTTGTTTCTGCTCCTTAAATCGTTGTGTGTATTACGGCTAAAATCCGTAGAAAGTTCTGACCGCGTAGTTAACAAATCCACAGTAGAAATACCCGACTAATTTCCATCTGAACCATGGCTAAATTTCATAATTAATGTTTTCTGTTCTCTTCTCATACATTTGTTTCAAATATATATATATATATATATATATATATATATATATATATATATATATATATATAAAATAACATTTATGTTAATAAATATGATTTTATCACTAAAATATGGTGTATCAAATTTTAGGAAAAAGAAAAAAAAAAGTAAAAGGATATCAAGATATTATAATAGACAACAAAAAGTGATTGTTATCAAAATAAATAAGAAAGCTGGAAAACAAATGTACAAATACAAATAAGCAAAAGATGGCGAGCGGGAGGAAGAGGGCAAATCAAGGAACAAATGTACCTTTATGTACAAACTACAAGTGGGAAAATAGAATCATCTGCATATATTGTTCTAGATTCTACAGCTAGCTCCAAATCTAATTCTTCTTATTTAATTAATCGCAATAAATACCAAGTGCAAGTACTTCCTATAGATTATGCCAGTTCTAAAAAGAAAGGTACTTCCTATAGATCGATATACATGAAACAATAGTGTAGGATCTCAATTTTTAATACCTAGACCCGAATAATATCAATATCTAAGTACTATGTACGTATTTAACTTAAAATCAATTGGTAATAATTAGATTGATCATAATTTTTTATATATTAGTTCATTAATTCTCTAATTACCGATATGTAGAACTTTATTCATTTATTAACATCCTCCCTCACACTCAAGTGTGGACTTTCGAGGAAACAACATCCACAAAATGACCCAATATCGGATGACTTTCCGTACTAAATTTAAAGTTATCATAGGTTTACAATTTAAAATCAATTAGTGATAAGTTGATTGACCAAAACTCTTAATATTTTAGTTTATTAGTTCTCCAAACTTCTTTCATTAACAAGTATAGTTGAAATATTTATGTGGCAGTCTTCATGAACACTTAAAACGTATCTATGAAACTTCGTATGTTATTATAAATTTGACAAGTTCATTTGTAATATTAATTGTAGATAATGACTTTAAGCTGTATATAAGACATCTTATAAACAAATAATCGTAAGGACATCATCATGAACATCAAAGAAAAGATAAAATACATATAGAGCCAAACTAAACAAGCTATTAGCTTCTTCTTTTATAATTAATTCATCATAATCGTTATGATTATGATGATGGCTAGTTAGGATGAGACTGACAAGGAGGGAGAGTTTGGCGCTCGGACTCAGAGACACGAGAGGCATGGAACCTGGCGATGAAGGCAGAAGCTTTACGGTCAATACCTGGCTCAGCCACCCAATATCGCTTGTCCTCGTCGCTGGCCCATGCCTTCCTTGTGTATACGCCGTCGTCCCAGGCGTCTGCTTGAACTCTATGAGACGACCTTCGTGATTTATAGAAGCTGAAGAGAGATAATTGCTTACTGCTGTTGCCTCCCATTAGACAGAACAAGAACACACCAAGATGCAAGACAAAGGAACTGGTTTAAGTTTGTTTTAGTTTATTGTGTTTTTGTTTATGTGGAGAGATGGGGTTTGAGGATGTATTTATAGGGTGGCTGAGCAAAACAGACTTTTTTTTGTGGGAGTTTCTGTTTCCGGTTTGGTTCGAATTTGGCTCTGTTTAAAATTTACCGTGCGGACCGACATATTTTTGTATGTATCGTTTGTAATTTTTACGGGTGTAATAGTTACATTTTTGTGTAGTTAGGGTTTCCTTCGTATATTATAAAACATAATATCCTCGAAAATCAACGTCAAACTTTACTAAAATGTTTACATAACATAAACTATTTTTCTCCTCGAACACAATGATTTATGGTTTAACTCAAACCCAAGACCAGTCATGATATATAAAAAAAACGAAGTATTGCTTATAACTTTCAAAATTGTAGAAAAAATTACACATAGGATTCTAAATTTTGTAAAAAAAATACATATGCTTTTACTAAATCGATCGACTATAGTCTCCAAAATTTTAGGATTGGCTTTCTATATATTCAAACCTAGTACTAGTTAAAACAATAACCAATTCTTTTTCTATTGCATGCAGTTTCTTGTTTACGGTTAGCTACACCTACGCCTAGGGCTGTTCAATATGGTAAAACCGAACCGTACCGAACCGAACCGAACCGAAATAGACAATATGGTTTGGTTTTGGTATATACCATATAAACCGAATGGATATAATTTTATAAAAACCGTAGGATTTGGATATGGTTTGGTATATAACCGATTAAACCAAATAAACCGAACAAAACTGATTAAAAGTAGGAACATGTAAATATATATCAATTTTATAACAATACATGAAAATCTATTTGTTACATAAGTTAAATTTGTGTTAATAATTATTACCATGATTTTATAGTAATAAAAAATCTTAATTTGTAAAACACTTGAACTATAACTAAATAACAATACATCACAATTCAGACATCTTATTTTCTAAGTTTTTTTTGATCTTTTTGATTTATTTTAGTATTCACTAAACTAATATGAAGATTATAAATTTGATGGACAATAATTAATGGAAAATTTTCAATTGAAAAAACATGACTTTAATGAACACTAAATATGAAAGAGTGGAAAAACTTTTCTTTCATGTTTCTGTTTTGTTTCATATTTTTATTTTCAAAATTTCAAGCTTTGATTTTAGTTATAGATTTGATTATTTTATTTGATGGTAGAAGCATTTTTACTTTTTTGTTCATTTATTTGAACATGTAATATATTTTTAATAAATGAGTGTGTTGACAATATGACTCTAAAATTCATATAATATGATCTCAAACAAAATAATTATGTTTTTTGGTATAAAACCGAATAAACCGAAAACCGACGGTATATAAACCGAACCGAACCGAAATAAATATGGATTTAGAATGGTAGTTATATTTTACTAACCGAAATACCGAAAACCGAAAAAAACCAAACTGAAACCGAACCGATATCCGGATTGAACACCCCTAGGCTACACCTAAATTACCTCCATCAGATAATAATAATAATAGTAATAAATAATAATGTTTGTTCAAAAAAAGTAATAATAATAATAATATAATAATAAGATATATTGGTACGATTTCCTTATTTTCTAACTTGTTATACAGATAACGAGCTAAGTTATAAGTTCTTCGTTGGTTTTCCACGATTAAATAACAGAAATCAATGTCGAGAAGATCATAGTATGTAGATTATTATTCTGCAACCGGAAAGAAGATGAAGAAACGTGGAATCTGCTGTTACAAGCGGATGATTTAAGTTTATTTTATTTTGTCGCAATTCCTCCCAAAGGAATCCATCCAAGTTCTCTGTCTCTTTTAAGTCTTTTCATTTGAACTTTCTTACAAAAAATATATTAGAGTGATCGAATCAAACAAAAAAGTGTGCGTTATTTTGTGTTTCAATATGCAACGATTGTATTATTGTAATTAAAAAATCCAAACACGGTATTACTGTTTCTTTGTTGGTTCGTGCTTTTTTTTCTTAATCATATGCTTTCTGTATGTGTATCTGGCTCTCTCAAATTTCAACGAATACCAAACTTAGTTCATCTACCTAATATACTAGTCAATGTAAATAATAAAACTATTATAAGTAGTCACCAATGTTTTGGTAATCTTTACATAAAACACACACACCTTTATATATTTTTAATATGTCCTATTGTCTATCCATTAATCTCCGATAAAAGCATATTTAATGTTAATAATGGATTTCTCTCTGACTAACCACGGCAGTATCTTACCCGAGGTTTCAATTAATAATAAAAAGTCGTTGGATCACCTATATATTATCGGAATTCGAGGTAAATCTTAAGTTAACATATAAATTTTGTATCTCATTGGTATATCAGACCAATCAGTGGGTACATAAGGTTTATACCGTATATATATATATATATATAATATATATCTGTTGAATACATTGGTTAACATGCTAGATTTCTAACGTCTTAGATCATTTCTAACCTTTGTTATTTTTACTTCTATAATAACATTTAGAAGTGAAATTGTTCCAACCCAATTCTATTTTTTCAATTATAATAGAAATTTCTATTTTTTTCTATTTAGCATCTCCAACTCACTTTTATGTTTATCTCTACAATAGCATTTAAAGGCAAAATCACTTCAACCCATCTTTATTTTTTTTCTTTTCTATTTATAGAGGAAGAAATAGCATTCATTTATATTTTGTTCTATATGTAGATATTTCCATTTTAGAGAAATATATTTTAGTAAAACTCATCTTTATTATAGAGTTCCTCTATTTTAGAGATAAAAATAGAAGAATACATTGGAAATGGTCATAGAAGAAGAAATATCATTCCTCTATTTTTAACTCTACATTTAGAAATTGCTATTTTAGAGGAATACATTAGAGCATATCTCACATATATTATATAATTCCTCTATTTTAGAAGTAAAAATAGCAAAATACGTTGGAGATGGTCTTAAAAATACATTCACACTCATAGTTTCACAATTTGAGTATTACAGCAACTACAAGGCTGTATTAACTCGTACTAACTAGAGTAGATATATAATCCATATATACAACTAATAAACATCTACAATGAAAACTCAATTAAGGAAGATAGACGAGGAAACAGTCAAAAGAAAAATGAAATGAATCTGTCGAAGAATAAAACACTCAAACATGTTTTTATATATGACAAAGAGAGCTTCTTCTTTCATTTCCCTTCTTTGAACTGAGGAATATATTCAACAGCTTCAAAGTATTTTGTGACAACTAATAGTGAATTAATATAATCTTCTATAGTAATATTTTAGCCTACAAAATCCATACTTTAATCTATAGTTAAAGAATAACTAATCCACCACCACCAACCAGCAAAGATCACTATCGGATTTTGAAGAGAATATAAACGAAAGAAAATGTTTAAATGATTCTTAAGGGATTTAAATAAATTGATCTTGATTGTTTTTTTAAATGTTTACGAGATTTGGCTTGAAATCTATATGTTTTAAATGTTAGAAATCAAATTATGTGATATGATCCTTTCTATATACTATTCAATTTTGTTAAACTTAAGTTTTTTTCCTATTTTTCAGTTATGCTGATGATCTTTTGGTTCGTTATTTGTTTTCTCTTTTGCTGAAAATTGATAAAATAATAAATAATCATAATTATAAATGATCACATCATAAACGTTTGTAACTAAAAAAATTAAAGATGAAACTAACTATGGATCTACAGGTTTTGGGGGTAAATATTCTTACAGAAACTAAACATGCACCGTGCCCATTACTAAACATAAAAACATTCCTTCTTATCAATGTGGTTTTGGAAAAATATTACTACAAGTAGTATACAATTCTAAACTATAGAATTTTTAGTTACGATATTTAAAAACATGCTTCAAACCTAGTATATGTTTCAAAGTAAAAGGCATCCACTAACTCAGTGGCACCATTTATGCCATTACAAAGTCACTCATCTTTTAATAATGACCAATCATATGGACGAATAAAATTACAGCCATTATAATTTTCATAAATAAAACTGAGAAAACATGCAAATTAGAAAACCGAGTGGGTAAGTTCCCTCAATTTGTGGCAGAGAGTCCTTTCCTTTAATACTCTCTCTTTTTCATATTACTTGTCGTTGTAAAGTAAAATTTTGTTGTTTCAAAATAAGTGTCGTTTTATAATTTTAATACAAAATTTATTGATTTTATATTTTTATTTATTTTTTAATTAATTGAAATGTGGTTAGATGTATTGGTAATGATATTTTTATCTAGTAAATATACAAAATTAAATAATTTTTTAATCTGTGTACCGAAGTCTAAAATGATAAGTAATCTGAAACGGAAGGAGTACTTTTTACAAACAAACAATTTGTCAATTTCAAATTAAATTTTACATAAGATATGTCCCGTTATATTTTGACTATAATTATTTTAGTTTAATGATGTTTTCTGAAATAAAGTATTATTTGTTAAATTTTTATTTTTTATCTACATTTTATTTTCCTTCGATGAAACATATGTCTGAATATCATCTATATTTTTTTCCAATTATAGTTACTAGATCCTTTGTCCGTGCTACGCGCGGATAATATATTTAAATTTGTTACATTTATCATTTTTATTTCTATGTGAATTTTTGTATATTAAATTATATTATAACTAAATTTCAAATTTGATTTTTTTTTATATATTTAGTTTGAAGTAAATATCTCTATTATATGTAGCAAAATTAACTAAAATATGAAGAATCAAGTCCGAGATTTTAAAGTTATGTTAAAAAATATAATTATGTATAGAACGTAAATTATCTTAGTTTAAAATATTGGAATCTCATCTCGAATAAATTAACGAAAAGAAAAAGTACTCCAATAACCAACTTAAAATATAAAACCCCATTTTCAAAAAAAAAGAGTACTTAATAATATTTTTTTACGTGTAATAGTTGAAAACTGACAATTGAATATCGATCTAGAATATTATTTTAATATATCTAATGGTAAAATAATAATTGTAATAAACAAATTTTGAATTTTGTAATATTACTTGAATTAGAGGTTTAAAATCTAAAATCTTTTTTATTAACATAATATATTTTTTATTCATTTATTATTTTGACGTTACAAAATATTGCTTTAGTTTTATTTGTATATTAATTTTTAATAATTTAGTTTATTTTTAAGTAATTTTAGAATTATCAAGAATATATTATATTTAAAATTATTTATTTAAATATATCCAAATATGATGTCTCATTTTTATGTGTGTTTGCGTTGAACATATTTAATTTGTAGTTTGTATATTTAATAACAACTTGTTGCGTGCCGTTCTATGGTCTTAATAAATGTGTTATCTTTCATTTTTTATTACTACTAACATGATTTTTTAGTGATCAGTGATAATGTATTTTTAACGTTATGTATTATATTTTATCATATAGTTTCTAACTCTTCATGCTGGCACTTTTCTTAGAATCATTTTAATTAGATAATAGGTTTAAAGATGTAAATAAAACTGTGTATGTTGTAAATTTAGACTTTTTAGTGTAACTGAGCACTATCAATTATCAAAATTATATTACGATTTTATTTTACTAAATCTCTCTTTCTGTGTATATATTTTTTGTTTTATTTTGGGTTTTTACAATTTTATTGCTTTATTCTTTAATTGCAGTGAATTACTATTTTTAATTTTTGTTTCATATACCTTAAAACTCTTCGGTTGATTTTTGTTTGTTTTCTTTCTCCAATTACAATGTATAGTTCGATCATTTTCTTTTTTGGGATGAAACTACTAATATCATTAGATAGAAAAGTTTAAACTCCAAAAATGAAGTGGATATTTGTGCTAGAGAAAACTGATTTAGCCACTAATATAATGAGATATTATAATATTAGAAGGTGTGGAAACTCTTCTCTGTTGTCCTACGCTGGACATAATTAAGTTGTTGTCAATTGATTCTATACACTGAACAAATATTTTAAATCACATATAAAGAATTACCATGTGCAGTAAAAATATTTAAAATATTTTTTAACAGATAAATATAAATTATATTTTAAAATAATATTTTATTAATATTGTAAATTTTCTTTTTCGCATCAATATTTTAATATAAATTTGATTTAATTAAACATAAAAATTATATTTAAGAATATGCATGTATATATTTGAAATTATAATCTTAGATAGATTTTTCTATCTATTTATTTTAATTAAATATTTTAAATAAATTTGTAAAAGTTGCATAATTACCAAAAAATTAAATTAAACAATGTTTATAAAATTTGTAGATATATAAGAAAATAATAATTTTTATTAAATTTTTATAATTTTCTAAAAAAATTGTATACATTGTTGAAAATTTAGTAATAAAATTTTATAATTTAATAATATATAATTAAATTATAGTTCGAAATTTATAATGTCATATTTGAATATGTTTATTTTAATGATGATTTATTAGTTATTTCCATATTCTAAAAAAATTTCCAAAAATATAAATTGACATTAAATATAATATATGAGATATTACCATATTTTAAAAAGTTTACCAAAAATATAAATTAACATTAAATGCAATGTAATTGTCAATGTCATATTAAGCTATAAGACATGTCATCAATTTCAATAGCCATGTCATATTTGTTTTGTGAAATGGATTGTATAATTAATATGTAGCAAAATTACTTTGCAAATATAGTATAGGGGATTGATGTTATTTGCTTAAAACTTTTTGTCACATTTTTGACGTTATATCCTTCTAATAATTGTAATTCGTTGGCGGCATGTTTTAAATGTGTATATTTCTAAGTTTTAAAATGGTTATAACATGTATTCCCATTCGTTTTCCTGTATCTGCTAATGTACTTTGTATATTTTTAAAGATGTCAATAATCTATAGGTTTTGATTTACAATGTTGTATCTATTTACTCATTGAAAAAGAAGCTGACTAAATTGTGGATATTTTAATAGATACAATAGCTTTACATATGTAATTTATGCCATTCAATTATTTTGGGGGGTAATTCTAGCAAATTTATTAGGTTATATTTTGTTGTTTATGTTCAATATTTTTCAAAAATATTAGTTATCATTCAATAATTATTAATTGTGATTTTCATGAATGTTTATATTTTATTTTTCGAGTTGGGTTGTGAGAGGAAACAATTATTTTTTCTGTAAATGTGATCTTAAAGAATGCACTCTACAAACGTTCTCTTCAAGGTTTTTTTTCCTGTAAATGTGATCTTATGAGGATGCATACATACCATTTTTCACTATCTTGTTAAAATAAAGCTCGCTTGAAAATATAGTAATGGTTAAGTTTTGTGTTTGTTAGTGAACATGTTCGAATTAAATGAATTAAGAATATGTTGAATTATGAAAACCCGTTAATAACGCTTCATTAATAATTCAAAAGACAAAGAAAACTACATAAGAGATAAACCTTGCAGGGGCAAAAAAAAAAGTTTTAAATGAGAAACAAAGATGATAGCAATTTAAAAAACTACTCACTGAAACAGAGGTTGACGGGATGATATGAATAATAAATTCCTATCATTACGGTGGCGCTTGCGGGTGTTTTCAATACTTGCGGGCTAATATGTTGATTTGCTGCGCTACATTCCATTCATACCTTCTTTCCCACAACCGCCACGTCCGAAGATGATGCAGTTAATCCTCTGGCACCTTCACTGCTTGGAAGAATGTTCTCAGCAGCCTCTGAAAGTGATGTATAAATAAAAGCTGGGAAAACTAAAGATTCACCAGCAAGATTACAAACGTCGGCCTGGTCGTCAATGATGAGATCTTCAGTGATGGTCGAGACACTGAAGGTACGGTGGTTGGGTGTGAAGTTATAAAGTGTCACACGGATCTGAAACACACTCCTTGCCAGTAAGCTCTTCAAGGGAAGTAGCTCATCCTCTCCACCGTTTGGTAGCTGTAGTAGGGCAGTAGTTTCAGAGGCATTGGTAGTGCATGCGAAAATGCCAAACAAACTGTAAATGTTTTGTGGGTAAATGAGAATACCTCTTTAAGCGCAAGGACAACAAATTCTTTGTTGGTAAGCTTTGTCATCTCCTTATCAAAGACAACAAACATAGCCGGTATCTTTGCCGTCATCCACAGCAAACTCAACACGAAACCTTAGATAGAGGAATCCCAAGGTTGTTGACTACTTAAACTGAAGGTTTGCTTTAATAAATGGAGAAGAAATTAAAAAAAAATAGAGAAAAGGGATGTGTACACACCTCACCTTAGCTCTACTCTCCATGACGAATCTCAAGACACCATAGCAAGCCCTATACAATACAATATCATTCCAAAATCAGCAAGAGAAATGAAAACTACACAACAACTTTAGAGAAACTGCCACTGTTCCTATGAAGGAAATGGCTTGATAACTAAACTAAGCACACTCTCTCTTTTGGGATGTGAGCAAAATCAAGTATCAGTTGATGAATAATATTTCGCAGTAAGCATTAAAAACTATACTTGCCAACGGCAAGACCACCCCACTCAACTTAGCAAAGAACACACCGTCGGCTACAAACTACAGAAACTCAACACAGATACAATTCAAACTACGATTCCGCGAAGGAGATCAATGAGGACAGAAAAGGACACAATGAAACTCACCTTCCTCTTCTTGCTGATTTGCGTCGCCATGATGTTAAAGCCGCTGAAACCATAGGGTTGGTTCGAAGAGCGGTAGTCACGGACGGATATTTCGAGGTGTTTGCCGATGACAGATAGTGGTATCAGATCTCACCGATGTCAAAGTAAAACACCTAAATCACAAAGAACTAAAAAAAGTCAACGCCAGTAGAATAAGAGAGTGAAAGAGAGATGACAGAGACAGAGTTAATAAGGAACCTTGGAATCAAGCTGCAACTCTTTGCTCTCGTGCTCGTCGGACGTAGTAATTGAAGAGATCGAGGAACCAGGAGATGCCGGAGGAAGGAACGATGATGGTTGACCTCGAACCCGACGTCTTCTCCGATATCTTCAGGTACTTCCCGCGAGGATTCTCCTTGAGATCTAAGTAGAATAGCTTTTGCTCCACTTGCAACGTCTTGCTCACCAATTCAAGCTCATTGAGGACCTGTCAGCACCTTCCACCTATATATTTTCATGTATTGAGAGTTGCTTATGCTCTCAAGGGAGTTTAAGTAACATCAAAGAAGAACTGTTTCTACGATTTACCTCAGATATCCTCAGGAAATGGCCCCTGTTATTATTCCCAAGATCAAAGAAGAACCGTTTCTGGTCAGATCTGATTACCTTAGAAACACCGGTTTCATCCTGGCCTGTCGAGTCAGTTGCTCGATCAACAGTAGAAGAGGAGGGTTGGTTACCATGGTCAGGTATAAATCCAACGCCCACATCATCTGAAAGTCCAACCAGATGTTCCTCTGCATCAGAAGGCTTCTGTTTTCAAGAGGAAGTGAGAATAAGACCCGAGAGAAACAGAGAGCTTATTAGTTAACACCAGTAGAGAGTATCCCAACCTGATTCGGCACCATAAGCCCTGATGCTTCAAGGATCTCAGCCAATATGTTCCTGAAAGCCGCCCATCCTTAATCAGAGAAAAAGGGTTCATCTGTTTAGATAGAGTATATATAAAGTGGAATGCAGGAGGTGTTATGAACGTGATCCATTATTGATTAACAGAGTAAAGATGGAGACGTGGAGGTAGAGTAAGAGAAACTGATTCATCCAAACACAAACAGTCACTTTGTGTTTGGATTAGTTAACTCCATTGAAGAGAACGTTTCGAAACAGAAGAGATCTACTGGGCCATATAAATGATTTTCTTTAACCAAAGTCCATTCTAAGACTCAGGTTTCTCAAAACTAATAACATAACACGAAGCTCGTTAACAGACCAGTCCAATAATGAAAAAAATTACGGATTAACAAAAGAAGCCCAATTCCGTACAATTTATGGATCAAAAAAAGACAGCCCAAACCGTGTCTGACGTGGAAGAAACTCACAACCCTATTGGCTAAATATTTCATCCGACGTGGAGGGCCTAAATGATGAGGATATCTCCTTTTAATATTTTAGTATAGTATAGATTATTATTTCAAAAAAAATCTTAATGCAATTATGATAATTTCAACTTATTATTATGCTCATTTATCAGTGTGGTTTGTTATTGGGCCCAGTCATAAGTTCAAGGCCTGTTAAGAAAATAGCAAGCGAGAGAGAGAGAGAGAAACAAAGCTCTTCATCGTCCATTGTCTCTTCTTCTTCTTCTTCGCTCTGCGCCGCGTCCTTTCTCTCTCTCTCTCGAACTCTCAGCTCAGGTAAGCTTCTTCGATCATCCTCTTATATCAAATAGGTGCCTTTTGCCTCCGTGCTTGTAGCTTCGCGTCCAAAAGTAATCTGCATCTCTTCTCCAATGCTTGTCCCGATCTCAAAGCACATTAGATTGCGAAAACCCTAATTTTCGACACCCTAGAGAATCTTGACCTAGATTAGTCTTAGACTCTGTGATTCAATCGAATCTACCTGTCATCGATTCGATTGATTGCAAATGACGTAGAAACCCTAATTTACCATGTGCTCTGTTTCGTTTCTTCAGAAGCCGTAATGGATATTAGGCGGCGTGAAAGTAAGACGGAAGCTAGTGATAGAGAGAAACGGATTAACGAGAAGGAACAGGTCAATTTACTGTTTTTTTTTTGTCTTACTGAAGTTTTATGTGTGTTTGGTTGGTTATTGATTTTGAGTGGCTTGGACTTGGACTTGGACTTGTGTAGATGAATCAAGAGTCTTTTATTGAGGAGCTTGCAGGAGAGTTTAGATTGCCTATAACACACAGGGTGACTGAGAACGTTGACTTGGAGGATGTGGAGCAAGCGTCACTAGACACGATGATATCATCAACCAACGTTGGGTTTCGTCTTCTTCAGAAGATGGGTTGGAAAGGGAAGGGTTTAGGAAAGCAAGAGCAAGGTCTGTGTAGTGTAGTGTAGTGTAGTGTAGCTCACATTCACAGCTGTTTGCTTAAGAGTGTTTCAACGTTGTATCGTTTGTGTTTCACTCAGGGATAACGGAGCCTATAAAGTCCGGTATCAGGGACCGAAGGCTCGGTTTAGGGAAGCAAGAAGAGGATGATTACTTCACTGCGGAGGAGAACATCCAAAGGAGGAAGCTTGATATTGAGATCGAGGAGACTGAGGAGATCGCTAAGAAACGGGAGGTATGCGCTCTCAAAACCAAAAGAGCACAAGGCAGTTTTTTATTACCTGGTTGGTGGGTTTCTTCTACTGCCCGCTTCGTGTCCGTTATGACAAATCCAGGTCCAAGCAGAACGTGAGCTGAAGATTGAGGGCGATGTCAAAGAAATACGCAAGACCTTCTATTGTGAGCTTTGCAGCAAGCAGTATAGAACGGTGATGGAGTTTGAAGGTCACTTGGACTCATATGATCACAACCATAAGAAGGTAGAAAGATACTTAAACCTTTATTCTTGTTTTTATAGCTTTTCGAAAGCTCTGAGACATCAAGTGTTGGGTTTATTATGCAGAGATTCAAAGAGATGAAAGAAATGCATGGTGCGAGCAGCCGCGATGATAGGAAGAAGCGAGAGCAGCTGCGTCAGGAGAGGGAGCTGACTAAAATGTGCGTAAACGTTTTGTAGTATCTCTTCCTCTTACATGTTTTGAAAGATCTGTGGACTTAACCAAGAGTATTGTTTTTGTACTTGTTAGGGCTGATGCTCGTAAACAACAGCAGATGCAACAGAACATGCAAGAAGACCCAGAGAATGTCCCAGTTCCATTACCGGCTAAGCCCGCTCTTGCACCACTTGTTGTCCAAGATCAGCGGAAGTCATTGAAGTTTGGCTTTTCTTCAAAAAGCGGCAGTACATCAAAGGTACCATATATTACCTAGTGGACTGGTTAGGTCTACACCATATCACTGAAACTGATTATATGTTTCATCTTTGTAGAGCCAACCCAAGAGCAGCGTCAAGAAGCCTAAATTAGCAATTGCATCGGTTTTTGGCAACGACAGCGACGAAGATTAAGGTTTACATCATTATAAAGAATATTGTACTAAATGTAATTCTATTTTGTGGTTCTTCCTTTTACACATTTAAAGCTGAACGTGGTCTGGAAAAAATCTTAACATCTCAGGACCACAACACAGCCTTGCAACTTTTTTTGTTTGTTAAATCTTAAAGACTCTTTGGCTAGACTAAAGCTTTTTACTCCAATGAATGAATGTTTTCAATTTTTTTTTTTTTTAAAGATGATGTACTAATAATCATTATAGGTCGTGTGGAATTCATCATTAGCTTTTCTAGGGATATTTATCAAATCATATCTAATATTTGGATTTGTTTTTCAAAATTTTGGTAATGAGCAAATGAAATTCAACAACCTTTTTTCTATCAGAAATGGGGTAAAATGTTAAATGTGTATAAAGATCAAAAGTTACATCTTAGCATATGACTATGCAGAGAAAGAAAGAGAGTTCTATCCCCAGTCAATGGAGGGAGGTTGAGGATAGCCTTGCTCCGGAGGCGGTCTCAGCGACGGTGGCAGATCGAACCAACCTGCTCCTCCTGCTCTCCTACTAAAACAATCACCTGTGTATTTTGAACAATTTAAACATTACAATATCAGGATTTCTATAAGTTTAGGAACAACTAAACTAGTCATAATCATGCTTAAAGAAAGAAAGAAAGAAAAGCATACGGTTTAAACTACTTCCTTGGATGTGTTGGTTAGGCAAGCCAGTAGGAGGTTGCGTATTGTTATTATTATTGGTGAATCCTGCATTTGATAATGGATTCAAAACGTGATGATGTTTCTGAGCAGCAGCACAAAACAGAATCTATAATTGCATATAATGGACACGCTGGTTTTAAAAGACTGAGCTAAACCTGTAATGTTGTTAGGGTGCAAGTATCTGCAAGAGTCTCCAAATGGACAAAAGTTCTGCAAAAATTCACACAACAGTCAAATGGGTTTAGCACAAAAGGACAGGAACACAAAGATGACATTACATAAAAGCCAAAACCATATTAGTACAAAACCCACAAACAAAGGAGAAAAAAGTGTGAACTTGTTGGGCTAATTCAAGTACAAAATCATCGAAAGAAGAAGACTTTACATTGCTACGACGAAAACTATAAATCGACTGAACACCATACCGATGAAACGAATCGATTGCAGAGACCCCTCGGCACAAAGCTGGAGACTTGTTGATTATTAACATCTTTAGAGAAGAACAAAGAAAGATGTTAAAACTCATCCACATAAGAAACAGAAGCCAATCAGAGAGACAACAGAGAGAGAGTACCTGAGGTAATAGAGCTGTACCAAAGTGCTTTAGCTCGAAGATGAGGGTTGCTCTGAAGATGTCGTTTTCTAGCGACTTGCGTGTCCTGAAACTCCTTCTCGCAGTAATCGCAGTAGTACTTCCCCGACGGCATCACTTCTTCTTTTTTTTTTTATGTTTCCTTTCGATCAAAACTAAAAGGTTTGGTCTTTTTAAGTGACTCACACGCGCACCATTGGTTTGTTCTTCTTGAAGCAATGTTTTTCCGGTTTAATTCGGTTTGGGTTTTCTTTAAGCAATTTGCTTCAGTGAGCAAATGTGGGGAGGAAGAAAGATTCACAAAAGCAAAAGTACCAAAACTCTTGATGATGGCTATTACACTATAAACCACCCACAGTCAATATAACTCTTTTTTTTTCTCTACTAATACAACAAACAAAGGGTACATATCAGAGATAGATGCATAAGTGTTTGTGTTTGTGCTACATTCAGTTTTCTTATCACAAACCGAGCCAAGGACACTGCTTCCTTGCATGTTCAGGTACTAACTTAGCTACAATCTCCACCGCCACACCTTTCAGCTCTGTCTCACAACAATGACAAAAGAAGATTTTAGTTAGTGTGCCAAAGATGGATTTTGTAGGCCAAAAAACTAGAATGATATGCCTTACCGTGAGGCTTGAAGTTGAAGAGTGGTGGAAGGAAACGTCCATTAGGCAGACGCGCATTTGGATCTCTTAGCTCATCAAAGAATGGGTGGACCAATGTGTCCAGCTATGACCAAACAAAAAAAAAAAAGAGTTCAGAAATGAAAAGATTCATAGAAGAATGTCAGACTTGTAACACACTTACAGCGGCAGATCTTAGATTGGGAGAGTATTGAAGAAGCCTTGAGACCAAATCAACAGCTTCTGGTGGCATGCGTTTGTGGAAAATCTGTTAATAATATATATGATAAAAACATATGTCAAAAACTGGTCTTGAAGAAGACAATGAACAACATGTTGTTGATCTTGATGTATAGATACCTTGTGCCATGGATGAGCTTTGATCTGAGGGAATTTGAACTCAGTGTAGTTAGGGTTCATGCACTTGATTTCTTCCCTAGTAGGCGTTCCCAAAACCTACATTACATCAAAACTATTGATATCAAGAACTTGTCACTGGAGTGAACAAGTACAAAAAAAAGCTTATTACCTTGATAATCTCCACAAGTTGATCAACACCACTCTCACCAGGGAACAATGGCTGCCACATGAGCAGATGTCAATATATAAGTCAATGTTACAAAACTCCAGTTTGAGTAGAACAAAAAAATGTTTGAATTAGCTTTTACCTGTCCAAGCAAGAGCTCAGCAAGAACACATCCTGCAGACCAGACATCAATGGCTGTTGTATACTCCGTTGCTCCAAAAATAAGTTCAGGTGCTCTGTAATACCTTGAGCAAATGTATGAGATGTTTGGTTCTCCTTTCACCTGTGTTTTCAGGAAGTTGCAATGATTGCTAAAAACATTCAAATTAAACGTGTAACTAAGTAAGAGATTTTTATCAAACGCACCAATACTTTAGCACTTCCAAAATCACATAGCTTCACTTGATGTGTGTGTGGATTCACCAACAAGTTTTGTGGTTTGATGTCACGGTGACACACACCAATACAACGGTGAATGTAAGACAAGGCCCTAAAAATCTGCAAAAATATAGAAGAAAAAATGATAAGTAATCCAACAAAAAATGAGAAGTAATACTCCATTGTTTTTCTAAAAAAAAATAATTTTAACATCTTTTTCTTGTTTCACAAAAAATGTCATTTTAGAACTTTAATGCAACTTTGATGTTGATATTAATTTTATAAATAATTTTAATTATTTCAAATACTATCGGTTGAATTGGTGTAATTAATAAGAACTTAAAAATACATTTTAATTATTTTTTTAATCCGTGTGAAAAATGTTACAGTGACGCTATTTGCGAAGGGGAGGGAGTAGTACCTGATAGGTGTAGAGTTTGACGTATATGAGAGGCATCCGCTGGTTGAGTTTGTTGTAATGTTTGATAACACGATGAACTGTCTCCGGGACGTATTCAAGCACCAGGTTGAGGTAAAGCTCATCTTTCTCAGTAGTTGAGAAGAAGCAGTGTTTGAGAGAAACAACGTTGGGATGGTCAAAGAGCCTCATGGTCTGAAGCTCACGGTTCTTGTACCTCCGGTCTTGTAAAACTTTCTTTATCGCAACAGTTTCTCCCGTCTCAAGACACTTGGCCTGTTAAAAAAAAAAAAGAGAGGGAAGCTAACTCAACAGTCCATTGGTTGTTAAAACTACTATCATAATGGAAAAGTAAAGGAACATAAAAAACTTACTTGGAACACAACGCCGAATGATCCTTGCCCAACAACACGTTCTGCCATGTAGCTGATCGTCTGCATTCACATTTAGAGTAACTTAACACATGGTAAAGAAGAGATTTTGCAATATATACTAATGATTATATTTTGCAATTTTTTTTAAAAACAAAGAAAGCAAAAAGCTAACCTGTTTAGGTTGGCCGTTTCTACCACCAATAGTAGTGACTATAATGTGGCCAGTCTCTGTACCGTTGCCATCTACCACTATCGGTTCCATTTCCTAGCAAATCAAAAACCCAAATCATTAGACTTTCATGAACATTTAAAAAAATAAAAAACTATATAGTAGTATTAGTATGTAACAAGGTAATGAGAAGCTTACTTTATCATCACGAAGTTTCATGTCGTTCATTTCTTCAGGCAGTTTATCGAGACTAGTAGTAGAGTCTCTAGCTCCATGAACTGGAGGTATAGCAACGGATGCCATTTTCAGGGTACAACAAAACAAGTTTTCTTTCTTTGTATTATCAGACTCTCGAGCCTGCAGCAATATGATAACAACAGACAGACTTTAATTATCAAAGGAGGAAGGTTTTGAGAGTGTAAAGCTTTTAGAAAACACTAATTACCCAAAAAGGAAAGATTTTGATGTTTCAGAAGACCTTTAACCCTAAAAATGTTTTATGAAAAAATCTGAACTTTTATGGAAGCAGATCTGGAGCTAAAGAATTGGAGATGAGAAACTTGAGCAGAAAAGAATAATCTTTTAAAAACGTACCGATGAAAAAAAACGTGAATCCCAGATCGAGGAAGGTATGAAGGAAGAAGAAGAGATCCGTACGATTAGGGAAGAGATTGTGTGTTTGATGATGAATCTCTCTCTTCTCTCTCTGTCTTTTTAACTTTTGTTTATGAAATTTTTATTTTATGTTGTGTAGTATTATTCCTTGTGAGGTGAATCATTGCTTATAATGCGTCTGGAGACATTTTTATACTAGTATTGGTTAACAGTAAATAAACAACATTTGATTAGAGTTTCTTTTTGTAAAGTAAGAAAATTTTCAAAAGTTACATTGGTTTTAGGGGGTTTCCTCTTTTATTGAGTTTTTGACCATTCAAACTTGTTCTTTCTCCCAAAACACACGACAAAGGAGAGAGGGATAAGCATGATGGGAAAAAAATACTCATTGATTAGAACCCATTTTGAACTTTTGAATTGTGTGAATATTAAAATGAATCAAAGCCATCTTAATGTTATGAATGAGGGTATTATTTGTCTTTCATTATGAGTCAACCTACGCACATTACATATGGGATACAAAGAATGGACCAAGCAGACCAAAATGGGCCATTGGGTCAAACGTGTCGGAGAGGCAAAAATGAAATAAAAATCAACGACCATTTTTATAAGGTGAGAGGATCCCCTATCTAATATGTAAGCTACCCTCAGTAACTCCTCAATTATTGAATTGTATCCCTACACCATTCAATTTTAGAGGAATTTTTAACCAAATTTGGACAATTCTTCTATTTATTGATTCTTCCATGGACGATCGTTTAAATACGGAGAAGATGATCTGAATTTATTATGAATCAAGGTTTTTTGTTTTGTTTTGTTTTTCTTCTTACAGTAAACAACTGGATTCTGATAATTTGGTTAGTGTAATCTGTTATTAGATTATGAATTTCTTATGTAGATGTACTATTATTTTAGCTCAGAAAACATATCAATCAAAAAAGTAATTTACCTAAAAGTAAAGCTGTTAATTCTCCGTGGTTTAGTAAAAAAAAAAAGGTAAACGAATGGAGAAAAAACAAAGCGAGTAAAATTGCTTAAAAGTCGGTCATAACTTTCTTCGCACATGCATGGAAAAAACTCATGAAACACACATCCTCTAGAATCTCAACATCTTATTAGACTTCAAAACAAGTCCCCAGTCACAGTACATTTGAAATTTCAATTCAACCTTATAACTCACGACTTCAAACAGTTTTCATTCATAACAACAATTCAACAACACAGTGTCTCTGACCCATTGCATTAATCATCTCATCTAACTTCCCATTTTCCCCAACATTTCTTCTAACTAAGAGTATTTTTAACCTCAAAATATAGAGTAAAAATGTTCTAAGGCCATGATTTTTTTTTGATCAAAGTTCTAAGACCATGATTATCCCAGGATTTAAACGGGTTTCTTAACCAAAACTAGTGACGGACTCCACCGAAAATTATAAAACCGGTGACAGAAACAACAAAATAAAGATCGATCCTTATGGGATTTTTGTACTGTTCGCGGCTCCACCGACACATGGTGACCCGCGATTGATTCGTCTTTTAACTAATTTTTTTTAATCAAACAAAAAAAATAATTTAAAAAAAAAACCCATAAAGGGGTTATAGGGTTAATGATATTCTAATAGTACTCTATTTTTCTTGAATAAAAAATAGTTTTACTCTATAAATAGAGTAATTGATTTATTTATTTTTGTTCATCACTCTATTATTTATTTTAAAATAGAATACAATTGTAGTATAACCAATTTGTATAATAGAGTTATTCTTCTGTAAAGAAACAAATTATCATCGATTAGTCAAAACACACAGAAAAGGCTTCTAAATGATTTTTCATTAGTACTCGTTTGTTTTTGTCTTGGAAGAAATATTAAACACCTTGCCTACTCGGTAACGAAATATAAAATGGTACATGCACCATTATCTACTGCTACTACTACTATCTGCACTGCAACTACTACATACACAACAACAAAAAAATGAGTGCAAGATCAAATTAACACACAAGAACTCATCTTTTGGAGACAACCACTAATAACAACATAGACATTGACACCACAATCTTGAAACCTGAGGTATCCCAAAAGTTTGGTTTCTCTCCAGGAACCGATTCATCCCATTGTTTTCCAGTAATCTGATCTCTTAGCTCTTTGATAGCCTTGTCTCTCTTCTCCCCCATCTGCATTTACTTTTCACCAATCATTACAATTCACACATAACTCAAAGAGTAAAGCTAACACATACCCTTTGCAGCTTTCTTGTCTGGCTACGAGCTTCTTTCAAACAAAACTCCAGTTTCACCACCTTCTTCTTCAACTCTTGATCTGTTCTTCTTTGCTTCTCCAACTGAAATGGTCACTTGTAAGTCAAATATTGAAACTTTTAACAGAACACAAAGAATAAAGCCAGAGATATGGATGCTGCACCTGAGATTCAAGTCCCTTAGTCTTTAGTTTCCAGTGAGCTGACATTAAACTTATCTCATCTTTTAGTTTTGCAATCGCTTCGTCTTTTACACCTAGTAGCCTATTCATTCTCTCAAAGTTCTTTAGGGAAACCTCTTCCACAAGTTTCCTTAGCTCACACTCTGTGTCTTTCCCTGACTTTGCAACAGCTTCGGTTATCTCACGCTCTATCCTAATAACTTCATCTCTCAGCTGTTTCTGAGAACACTCTCTTGTCCTTAGATCTCTCTGGAGATTATCAAGCTGGTTGGCAAGTTGAGTTACACGGTCTTGGTGTTCTCTTAGAGAACGTGTTTTGTCGTCAAGCTGTTGTGATATCATTGAGCATTCAAGCTGTGTGGATTGAGCAGAAGCAGCGCTTGTTTCTGCAGTTTCCTTTGTTAATGCTAGCTGTGATCTCAGGTCGTCCACTTCTTCAAGAAACTGTTTGCTCAAAAAGAACAAAATTAAAACTCGTTATAAACACTTTCTTATGTTCAAGAAACATTCAATAAGGCGCTATGCAAACCAATCAATAACCGTTCTAAAATTAAAATGCATTTGAGTGCTCAAGAAAGTAACGGTATTGGAGTTGTATAAAGTGAACCCTTTTGATCAGTAATTGAAACTAAACATCAGTATCATTGTCCATTTGCAGATCACATACTTTTTGAACTTTTAATGTAACTTTACAAAGCCAAGCTAGATCTTATCATCTAAAGATCAGCTTGTTCTCTTCCCTTGACCCAGTTAAGATTCTAAAATCATGTATTTTTGAATAGGTCAAGCTACAGTTGACATTGATTGAACACATTCAGCTTCATCTACTTTTACTAGAAGATCTAAAGTACCATTGTTCCAATAGATACCAAAGTAAAATGATTAGTTCAGAAATTTTGTAACCATATATACTTTTTTTCATTACCATATAACAAAAACACTTCTTAAAGCCCCAAACTTTTCAGCTACAATATCAACTTTTGGAGTCTTCAGTTATATAACATTATAGAGTAAAAATGTCAGTAAAAATGGAACCTTTCAGCAGCAGAAGTTGAAGTAAAAAACAAACACTTCTCAAAGCCCAAAACTTTTCAGATACAATATCAAATTCTGAAGCCATAAGTTATTATAAAGTAAAATAGTATGTAAAAATGAAACCTTTTCAGCAGCAGAAGTTGAAGCTTCAAGCTGATAGTTTCTATCTTCCAACTTCTTCTGCAATTTACAGATCTCCACTTCCATGTTCTTACCTTTTGTCTCTGCGTCCTGGAGAAAACCATTAAAAATAAAAACAAATCATTTCTCCTACAAATTGACCCCACAACCCAAACAATGAATCAAAACACTTTAAAAGGGACTTACTTACTTTTCTAAAAAGGCGTTCTTTAACAAAAGATTGCTCCTGAGAAACCAAACGGCCTCTCACTTGCTTTATCTCAGCAGCCATAGACACCACGTTCCGCCGGAAACTCTCTTTCTTCCCATCCAAGTCTTTCAGAAGCGGATCCACCGTCGTTTTGAAGGATTCAGACATTCAGGGTTTGTCTGAATCTGTTTCCAGCATTAGATCAAATCTCAAAAACTCTGTAATGAAGAAGACAAAAATATTCATGCATGTGAAACAAAATCTTATATTATAAACAAAACAGAGTTTGACCATTTAAAGAACTTTTAATGAAATTTAAAAAATTATCTTTCAGAAAATGAGTTAAAAAGACGTCGACTTTACAATTTCAAGAGTAGCTCTTCTTCAGGGTTAAATTTACTCAGGAAAAAGTCGTCGGAGAAGATCTTAAATCTTCATGTTCGTATATTTTTTTGTCTTCCGTGACAGAGGAGGTAGAAAGTGAAACACGTAAAGCCAAACACGCAGTCAATGTAATGAAGTTAGTTGCCTTATTTGATGTGTTTGTCTGTGTGAGAGACAAAACATATATATCTTTGAAGATATAAAATTAAATTTCCTAAAGAACTTGAATATTATCTGATTTCTCTACTAATTATGGGTTATTACTTATCCCTATTATTTTTATGATTAATAATGATAAATTATTTCCCTTATTTCTCCAGAAAATAAATATATTAATATGGTTTCAAGAATGAAGAATCAAATAATATTGGTGGGAGAATTGAAAATGACCAAAAATAGTTTTTTCGATTTTTGTTTAACTACTAGTACTATTATATAAAGTATCAAAAAGTCTTTTAGGGGGTCAGAATCTTGATATAGTTGAATCATAGGTTAAATAAAATTTTAATTTATTAAAAAAACATAAACAAATGGGAGCAGTGTGTAAAACTAAATCCACATTTCTGAATTTAATCTCCCATATAGACATATAGTGAAGCGAACATATATATTCAACAAAAGCTATTGACTAATGAAAAACAATTAACAAAAGTAGTCAACATGATAACATTTGATTCGGCTAATGGGCTTAGCCGATGGGCTTGAACAAACAATCGCGAGCTTTTCGGAAAAGCCTCTTCACTTGTTGTTTGCGGTGAAACGAAATGAGTTCGTCAAAAAACCCCAAGTCACGCCGATACGACGGAGGAAGAGAATAGGAGATTTGTCAACGCCTAAAGCCTCCGATAATGGCGTGGATGCAAATGATACAGAGCGCGAGATCTCTTCTAAGGACAACTCAACCTTCTTCGACTCCATGCCTCTCCAGATTCTACTCCAAACCTGCTCCTTATGCCGGTAACCCTTTTTTTAATTTTCTTTATAGTGAAAGTTGTAAAGTTGAAAAAGGAATGATTTTTTATTTTTTTTAATCAAAGTGAAAAAAATTAAGTGTGTTCATGTGAATTGTATAATGGGTTGAGCCAAAGTCTTGATTTTGATTTGATATTTACAGTGAAAGTTGGGATTCCTGAGTTCTTGAGTGGGATTGGGGGAGGAGTTGAGACTCATATAGCTAAACTTGAGACAGAGATTGGTGATCTTTCGAAACTGCTTGTGACTCGTACCCTCAGGCTCAAGAAGTGTGGCGTCCCTTGCAAACATGTAAGTACTATCAAACCTTCTGTTCTGCTTTCATAGTTTACACAGAAAGGGTCCGAGGAACCAAGAGGATACTACTAATATGTTAGGATTGAAACAGCCTGGTACTTTGTATTTGTTCCATTATGTAATCTAGTGAAGTAACTATACAAGCATAGGAGAAAAGAAGAAGAAAAAAAGTTGAGTTCTTCAACTATTCAGGTACAAAGCGATTGATGGAGATGTATGTATAGTGCTAGTAGGGAGTCTTATTGTTATCACCCAAACAAAAACTTGAAGTGTAGGCTTGTTCACGCTTCCTGTCACTCACTAAGACATCTATCCTTTCATGTAAATGTTGATAGGTTTTGGTGAACAACACACCATCAATAATAACTAGAAGTGTCTCTATTTTTTTTACTCGTCCATGATATTTTTTGTTGACAAATCTGAATTGTGTTTTTTTTTTTGCAGAGGAAACTGATACTGAAATACAGCCAGAAGTACAGGCTAGGGCTATGGAAACCCAGAGCTGACGCTATAAAGGCCTGATTGATTCGTTTCCTCTTTTTGAGTCTCTGTCATGCTTGGCTTTTGCTACTGAAATGAGTTGTTCTCAGAATGGGTCAAGGCATAGCAATGTTTACTTTTCTGCATTCATGTACTTGTTGTTATCTCCTTGGGTCTAGAAACATTAAAGCCAGGCTTGAAATCCGACAACAGTAGTAGTTTTTTGAAGTATTGTATTGGGGCTCTCCCAGTATCAAGACCGTCTTTTTTTTTGTCGTGTCAAATATGCTCAGTTTCATTTTCATTCGCATTCTATTTCGTGAGATCGGTTATGATCATGAAATGGAGGGAACATGTAACCCATCCCGAGCTCAAGCTTATTTAACACCTCCAACCTTTCGATTTAGACTCCCACTACTCCACTACAATCTAATCATCATGTAACTAGCCAACATCAAGATATCAACTTCAAAACATATCCAAGTCCACAAAAGTTCAGTGTAATTTTAATTTAGTTTTTTTTATAGATTTTTTGTTCAGTTCATATAACCAACAGTGGAACCAAGTTGTGTGAGAGGGGGGCATCTGCCCCCAATAACATTTCAAAAATTTCATGTAAAACATTGAATAAGCTTAATATGCTCCAATTTATTTAGCAAATATATTCATAATTCATTGAACAATTTAATTTATGCCCCCAACAAACAAACAAATCTGCATTCACCCCTGCCCCTGCTAACCAATACTTTCAAATCCAGTTTGAAGATAGTTCAGTTTGAGTTTAAAGTGATTTCAGATTATTTAAATTATTTAAATTAGTTCAATTTAATTATTTAAATTATTTAACTAATCAGATAAAATATCTTTTATAATTTAGATTGTTTTGATTAAAATATAATTCCAATTATTTCATATAATTTGAATATTATTCTAATTGAAATTGAGTGATTTTTTTTTTCTTTTGTTTAGCAGGTTGTCGATGAAGTTTAATTTCCGGATTAAACCGGCTAAACCAAGAATCACTCTGTAGTTTCTTTTGGATTTCTCGGTTTAGCGAAAAAGCCCTAGCTAGCTAGTAGCTACACTCGGACAACACAAACCTTTTGAAAAAGAACCCTTTGATGCTCCTCCGTCTTTTGGTTCGTTCTATCAGTCGTTACGCATCTCCACCGTCTCGCTTAGCCTCTACGTCGTCGTTTTGCACTCTCCCAACAATGTCAACCAACCACCCAAAGAACGAGTCCTATCTCTCCGCCGTCATCCCCAAGCGCATCAAGCTCTTCGAGCAGATCCAATCCCACCAGCTCGAGAAGCTCAAATCTCTCCCCCACGACCCAATCAAGTAAAATCACAACGCCTCTGTTTATATACAGAGCACATTATTTTTTTGATAAATTAAAAATGAGGTTTGGAACCCAATGACTGTAACTAGTGTGAATTGAACCAAAGTTAGGTGATGTAGTTAGTTACAGCCGCAACCCTTTTACCACTGGGCCAACTCGACGTTGGTATAACACATCATGTGTGATTATGTTTAAGTTCTGATGGTGTTGTTGTTGTGTGTGTGTGTATAGGATCACGTTACCTGATGGGACCGTGAAAGAAGGGAGGAAGTGGGAGACTACTCCGATGGACATCGCCGGGGAGATTTTGAAGGGGTTGGCTAACTCTGCGTTGATTTCATCGGTTAATGATGAGCTTTGGGATATGAGTAGGGTGTTGGAAGGTGATTGTAAGCTTGAGTTGTTTAAGTTTGATAGTGACAAGGGACGGGATACTCTTTGGCATTCTAGTGCTCACGTTCTTGGTCAGGTAAAAAAGAAGTGTTTTGGTTTAGTTCTTGGTTTTTGTGGCGGGGGTGATTAAAGGTGTGGTCTTGGGTGTAGGCTCTTGAGCAGGAGTATGGGTGTCAGCTGTGTATAGGACCGTGTACTACGAGAGGGGAGGTAAGAGCGGCTTGTTTGTGGTGTTTTATCTTTTGTATAACGTCATGTTCGATCAATTGTGAAGAGTAGAACAAGAAAGGATGAAACTTTTTGTTTAGTTCTTGGTATTTCACTTTAAGTTGATTTTGTGTATTGTTACTGTAGGGTTTCTACTATGATGCATTTTATGGTGACTTGGGGCTGAATGATAATCACTTCCCTAATATCGAAGTTGGTGCTGCAAAAGCTGCTAAGGTATTGTTTTTTTCTTTGGTCTGCTAAGCTTCAATATATGTTCTAAACTATTTGCTTCCTTTTTTCAAATCTTTTAAGTGAGAATAGAAAGAAATATTTCACTATAGTTCTGATTCTCTTCTGTTGACATCTCAGGAAGCGCAACCATTTGAAAGGATTGAAGTGACGAAAGATCAGGCGATTGAGATGTTTTCTGATAACAACTTTAAGGTGTGTTAAAGCTACATATGTTATTATCATTGGATTGGTTATATGTCTTTGTTTTGGACTCATACTTCTGCTGTTAACCATCTAGGTTGAAATCATCAATGATTTACCTGCCGACAAGACCATTACTGTCTATAGATGTGGTCCTCTCGTTGATTTGTGCCGTGGACCGCACATACCAAACACTTCTTTTGTGAAAGCATTCAAGTGTTTGAGGGTGAGTTGCTTCTATATCTCTAGGAGTTCCATTAATCCAGATTCTAGTTTTGTTTCTTGTGTTGACCAGTGTAATTTTCTCAGGCCTCATCAGCTTACTGGAGGGGTAGCAAAGACCGTGAGAGCTTGCAGAGGGTTTATGGGATATCTTATCCAGATCAGAAACAGTTGAAGGTACTCCTTTTTCTTAAAATACTCTGACTGTTACGCAGGGTCCTGAGTGTGCATAATATATATCGTCTTTGTCTTGGTTGTTGCAGAAATATCTTCAGTTTCTTGAAGAAGCCAAGAAGTATGACCATAGACTATTGGGCCAAAAGCAGGAACTTTTCTTCTGTCACCCACTCAGGTTCTTTCAGTGCTACTCAACAATGTTTTCCTCTTTGTGTTTTACTATACTGATTGGTATACTCATAATACTTGATCTTCAGCCCTGGGAGTTGGTTATTCCTTCCACTCGGCACTCGCGTTTATAACAAGTTGATGGAATTCATTAAGGAGCAATATTGGAAAAGGGGTTACGCAGAGGTCTTTCTATGTTCTCACCTGAATATTTAATGTAGTTGATAAATGACAAAGGGTAAACTGAATTTGCGTTGGCAGGTTATAACACCAAATATGTACAACATGAATCTGTGGGAAACTTCTGGACATGTTGCAAACTACAAGGAGAATATGTTTACTTTTGATGTAAGAGTACATGGAAAGCTTAAGAACCCCTTGAATCTGTTTCATCAGCATGTTTAGCCTAGGTTTTATTCAGACACGTGAGTGACTTTTCTGAATGCTCCTTATGCAGATTGAGAAGCAAGAGTTCGGGCTCGAACCTATGAATTGTCCTGGTCACTGCTTGATGTTCCAACACAGGGTTCGTTCATACAGAGGTGCGTCTCTATTCCTGCAGTGCAGATTGATATCATCAAAACACAGATCTAGGAATGATATTACTAGTAGAAATTAAAGTTCACTGCATAACGTACTATCGAAACTCAGTAGTGGATTACTTGGTGCTGATTTTTTCTATGACAAGAAAATTTGCTCTAAAGTACAATCGTTCTTTGTAACCTATTGTCAAGGAAAATATGTATATGTTTTCCTTTTATAAATCTACTATTGGCAAGTCAATCATTTGTCTTTGCTGACACCATCTTTGTACGGCTTGTATGTTATGCAGAGTTACCTATTAGACTGGCTGACTTTGGAGTGTTACACCGCAATGAGGCAAGTGGAGCACTTAGTGGGCTGACTCGTGTCCGACGGTTCCAGCAGGTTTAATTTATGTCCTTTGCTTATTTATCATTTTCCCAGTTCCATGTTTTACATATACGTTGCTTAATATGATAATTACATCACTTATTTCAGGATGATGCACACATATTCTGTACAGAGGATCAGGTTTGTGATATACTTGTGTCTGGCAATGTTGGACCTCCTTTTCCTCCCTCTTTTGTGGTTAATGTTTTCTGTTTGCAGGCCACGGATGAAGTGAAGGCTGTGTTGGAGTTCATCGACTATGCTTACAAAATCTTTGGCTTTACCTATGAGCTAAAGCTTTCAACGGTATATCATATCTGAAGATTCTTCAATTTTTTATAGACTTTGGGTGATATGTTTCTGTCGCTCATTATTTTTCTTGTTAATTTGAATCTCAGAGGCCAGAAAAGTACCTCGGAGATTTGGCAGCATGGGATAAAGCTGAAAATGATCTCAAAATAGCCCTAGACGCTTTTGGAAAGACATGGGTGGTATGCACACTTACTGATGAATGAACACTCAAAGTCTATTCACAAAATCTGCATTTATTCTAAAGTGTGTTGTTTTGGCAGTTGAACGAAGGAGATGGTGCGTTCTATGGCCCAAAGATAGACATCACAGTTTCTGATGCGATGAACAGAAAATTCCAGTGTGCAACTTTACAGGTTACGGTCCCAAACTCTTTTTAGTTTTCCTTTTTTTTTTTCTCTTTTGCTATAGTCGGTGCAAGAGGAGTTAATTTTATGTTTCTTGTTACAGCTTGATTTTCAACTTCCTGATCGCTTCAAGCTGGAATACTCTGCTGACGACGAAGCAAAGAGGCAGAGACCTGTGATGATTCATAGAGCCGTGTTGGGATCTGTGGAGCGTATGTTTGCCATATTGCTGGAGCATTACAAAGGGAAATGGCCCTTCTGGCTTAGTCCTCGCCAGGCCATAGTTTGCCCTATATCCAAGAAATCTGAGGAATATGCATTACAGGTTAAATACGTGGCTGCATCTTTTATTGAGCAACTGTGGTTCTTAACTTCTTATAGACTTACTTGTAGAGTCTGATCTTTGGGTTTTCGTTTGTCTCAAACAATCAAACAGGTGAAGAAACAAATTCATGAAGCTGGGTACTATGTTGATGCGGACATAACAGACAGAAAGATTGATAAAAAGGTAACAGTTTCGGTGTTCATGTTCTGTGGTTGGCTGGTTTACTTGTATCGACTTGAGTGATGGTTATGGTGTCTGTAGGTGCGAGAAGCTCAGCTTGCTCAGTACAACTACATACTTGTGGTTGGTGAAACCGAAGCTGCTACAGGACAGGTTAGTGATTGGCCTATTCCTTATGGGCCTCTCGAGCTCGACTAATTTTTGTGTTGTATTGAACTCTTGACATGTTCAGGTGAGTGTTCGGATAAGAGACAGTGCAGCCCACTCGGTTAAGAGCATCGAGAATTTGCTGGAAGAATTCAAGACCAAGACTGCTGAATATCAATGAGATCAGCAGACTCTTGCAAGTTCAAGTTTGATTTTATTCCCCATATTGAAGTGTTTATTACTTATCTCTGTCATTAGACCAGATTTAAAGTTTTGTAAACTTCTGATCTCTTCCAGCGATTTTGTTTCTCAGTCTATTGAACTTAAACAACAGCAAATTGAACAATGTAATAAGATGTTGATCTAGTCAAAGATGACATTGCTTGTATCTAGGGTAGAAGATGAATGTTGTTGAGAACTACCAAATACTTGTTGGCCAAGTCATAAGAGTAACAAATAATGGGAGGGGGCACTTGTGTACATTTAAAAATAAATTGACGATTTTGCAATAATTGGGATAAATATGGAGCAAATTTTCGAAAACCCAAACCAAGCCAAATTGTTCTGACACAAAGACAGGACCTAGGTCTGCTTTTTTTCAAGTGAAAAAAGGAAATAACATTAAAATCTGTGACAATCTCACGTGCTTTCTCCTTCTCTCTCTCTCTCCTCTGTAATTGAAGTTTTGGATTCCACATCCACGCGCCTTTTCCCCTCTCTCTCTCATTCACTTTCTAGATTAATCAAATCTTTGTCTTTGAAAACCAGTTTGCAGTTTCACTTCTCCCTTTCTCCAGATCCGTTCCCCAGGAAACTCTGTATGTGTCTCCAAATCTCTTATCTCTTCTCTTTCTTTCATGATTCTATATAACCTTTGGAAACTAAGCTGAGATTTGGTTTAGGGTTTGTTAGAATCATTTATACACATTAGTCTCCAAACACATTCCTTTAGGTTTTTGCTGATTTTGAAACCTCTGACAATTTTTTACCCTTTTTATGTTTTTAAATTTTTGAATTTTGAATTTATGCAATGAGTGGTCTCTAGTTTCTAAATTTTATAGAAAGTTTGATTCTTTTTTTGTTTCTCCTTGAACAGTGATTTAGTTTAGCTACTTTGTCTGCAGATAAAAAAATGGGGTTCATCTCGAGGAATGTTTTTCCAGCGTGCGAGACAATGTGCGTTTGCTGCCCTGCTCTCAGGCCTAGATCTAAACATCCCGCCAAGCGTTACAAGAAACTGCTCGGCGAGATCTTCCCTAAATCCCCTGTATGTGTCTCCTTGCAGCTAATAACTGTTAAAGTTATACTCTTTCCTTAGGAGCATCTATATCTTGCTGTCTTGAGTTATATTTGTTCAACTGTAACAACTTATAATGCCTATTGATTTGTGGATTTGTAACAATTTTTAATTGTTTTTTAACTGTAGGATGGTGCACCAAATGAGAGAAAGATTGTTAAATTGTGTGAGTATGCTGCCAAAAACCCAATCCGTATCCCTAAGGTATAGTTAAAAAAAATAAATGATTCTTACTAAATAGTTGGTGTGTAAGTTTATCATATTGTGTGTGTTTGTGGTTTGTCACAGATTGCTAAGATTCTTGAGGAGAGGTGTTACAAGGATCTTAGATCTGAGCAAATGAAGTTCATCAATATCGTCACTGAGGCTTACAACAAAATGCTTTGCCATTGCAAAGATCAAATGTAAGGCAAAATCATAGCAACATTCTTTAACTTTTCACTAACACGTGTGTGTTTCTTCCTTTGAAGGGCTTATTTCGCTACAAGTTTGCTGAATGTGGTTACAGAACTACTTGAGAATTCAAAGGAGGACACACCAACCATTCTTGGATGCCAAACATTGACAAGGTTCATTTACAGTCAGGTAAAATTCTCAATTCTAGTATCTCTTTGTGTGAAGTATCTCTCACTCTTCATCTGGTATGAATAGGTTGATGGAACCTACACGCACAGCATTGAGAAATTCGCGCATAAAGTTTGCTCATTGGCTCGTGAACAAGGAGACGAGCATCAGAAGCAGTGTCTGAGAGCATCTGGCCTGCAATGCCTTTCAGCCATGGTACTACAACAGCCAATCCCACTTTATGTCCCGTTTGTTTTTTCTTATGTTTGTTTCTTCTCCAGGTGTGGTTTATGGGAGAGTTCTCACACATCTTTGCTGCTTTTGATGAGATTGTACACGCCATTCTCGATAACTACGAGGCCAACATGATCGTTCAGACCAATGAAGACAGAGAAGAGCAGAACTGTAACTGGGTTAACGAAGTGATCAGATGTGAAGGACGAGGAGGAGGAGTCAGCGGTTGTAATAGCCCTAGCTACATGGTTGTCAGACCAAGAACTGCAAGAAAAGATCCGACTCTGTTGACTAAGTAACTAACTGAATCCTTCTAATCTTTGCTTCTCAGTGCCCTTATTTGAAAACTTACTTAATTGTTTGATTGTTTTCAGAGAAGAGGCTGAGATGCCTAAAGTGTGGGCACAGATTTGTCTCCAGAGGATGGTTGATCTGGCTAAAGAAAGCACAACTCTGCGGCGAATCCTGGATCCCATGTTCAGCTATTTCAACTCTAGACGCCAATGGACTCCTCCAAACGGTCTGGCCATGATAGTTCTCTCTGATGCAACATATATGATGGAAACCTCGGGTATCTACTTCATCTCTCGTGTTCTGTTAGAACATAGTTTTTCTTCGTCTATACATGTATGCAATGTTCTAAAAATCGGTCTAGGTGCTCTAGGTGCTCGGCAGATCGGTTATAACCGAAACAATTTTTTTTTTAAAATGGTTTAAATTGATCTAAATCGATCTAAATTATTCTAAATCTGTTTAATCAACCAATAATGTTAATGCAAATCCATAATTTTGTCTAAATTTTGTAATTTATAATTCATCCAAATAATTTTGTAATTAGACATAAACAATCTAAAATATTTAATATAAATATAAATATAAAATATATAAGTATATATCAATATTCATTAATGCATAGTCACTAGTCATCTACAAAGTGCCTTGTTACTGCCTAGTGTTTCTTGAAAACTGCATGTATGTGTGTACTCACAGTTATGTTTCTTTTTCTTATACTAGGGAGTCAGCAGTTGGTGTTATCAACTGTTGTACGTCATCTTGACAACAAGCATGTTGCCAATGATCCTGAACTCAAGGCATACATCATTCAAGTTGCTGGTTGTCTAGCGAAGCTGATCAGGACCAGCTCGTATCTCAGGGACATAAGTTTTGTTAATGACTTGTGCCGGCATCTGAGGAAAAGCTTTCAGGCAACATCGAGGTCAGTTGAAGAAGAGGAGCTCAACTTGAACGTGATGCTTCAAAACTCTATTGAAGATTGTCTGCGAGAGATAGCCAAAGGAATTGGAAATGCACAGCCGTTGTTTGATATGATGGCTGTTTTAGTCGAAGGGCTTCCTTCTTCAGGAGTTGTTTCACGTGCAGCTGTTGGATCACTGTTGATTCTCGCTCATGCTATGTCTTCAGCATTGTCACCATCTATGCGTTCACAACAGGTGAATTATTACTTTGTGGTTTACTCTAGTGTCTAACTCTAACATTATCTTTACAGTATTTAATCCTTTTTCTATTTCATACAGGTTTTCCCAGACACACTTCTTGATGCGCTACTTAAAGCAATGCTGCATCCAAATGTGGAAACTCGTGTGGGAGCGCATGAAATATTCTCTGTGATTCTCTTGCCGAGTTCTGGTCAGACTCAGGCTGGACTTGCATCAGTGAGAGCCTCTGGTTACCTTAACGAGTCCAAGAATTTGAGAAGCGATACAACCTCTGCGTTCACATCCATCGCTGCTAGATTAGACAAGCTCAGAAAGGAGAAGGACGGCGTCAAGATTGAGAAGAATGGTTACAATGAGGATCTTAAGAACTACAAATCTTCCCCAAACTTTCACAAGTTGAACTCCATGATTGATAGGACTGCTGGAGGTGTCAGTCTAGCTGATATGGTAAACATTTTTATTAATGTTATGTGCTAATGAACACCATTGTTTATGCAATAGTCTAATACTATTTGGTGATGCAGTTACCATCAATGATGAAGTTTACTGAAGATCAAATGGGACAGTTGTTGTCTGCATTTTGGACACAAGCAACTCTTCCTGATAATTTACCTACAAGCATTGAAGCTATTGCTCATTCTTTGAGTTTGGTGCTTCTCTCCTTGAGACTAAAGGTCTCACCTCTTCTGTCTCTCTTAATGTGTCTACACTTTGGTGATGCTTTACTTATAAGTCTCTCATGATCATTTTTTAACTGCAGAATCCTGATGATGGACTTGTTGTCCGTGCCTTCCAGCTTCTCTTCTCACTGAGGAATCTTTCTTTGGACCTTAACAACGGTACTTATTTGATTACACTCTCTTAATCTAATCAAACGCTTAAAAATGTTCTTCATTGCCAGGCACATTACCAACGGTTTGCAAGCGGTTGATCCTTGCTTTATCCACAAGCACGCTGATGTTCGCTGCTAAAATATATCAGATTCCTCATATTTGCAAAATCTTGAAGAGTCAACTTCCTGGTGATGTGAGTTTTTCTCAGTGTGCTGTTTCAGTTATTATATCCAATCTATGGTGGGTGTAGAATTTGATTATGTGCTCAAATTTTTCAGGTGGATCCGTATCTGTTCATTGGAGATGACTTGCAACTCCACGTTAAACCACAGGCGAATATGAAAGATTTTGGGTCATCAAGTGATAGCCAGATGGCTACTTCAATGCTGTTTGAGATGAGAAGCAAAGTAGAACTGTCCAACACTATCATAACCGATGTTGTGGCAAAGAATCTATCTAAGGTTTCAAAGGTAAAGCTTCTAATGTTATTTGTTTTTCAGTGAATAATAGCCTCTAAAGCCTGTACTTGCTGTTCAGCTCCAAGAAGCTGATGTACAGATGCAACTCTCTGAGCCATTCACACCTGATGATGCTTTTATGTTTGGATCACGGCCTATCGTTGAGTCTGGACCAAACCAAAGTATCTCTAAGGAATCACTGTCCTTTGATGAGGTAAACTATTCTCTCAAGATCCAGATTGTGTTTATCTTTGGGACATTGATATAACGTATAGTTTCTTTTTATCACAGGACGTACATGCAGGTTCAATGGTTGAGGACGAAGTGACGAGTGAACTCTCTGTACGTTTTCAACCAAGAGGGTCTCCTTCATCATCTACTCCTCAAGTTATCAGCATTGGTCAGCTTATGGAATCTGTAAGCGTAGTCAGCATTAAACATGAGTTAGTTACTGGTTGATGTGTCATTCTTATGATTGGTTAAATGATTTTGTTTGTCTAGGCCCTTGAGGTGGCTGGTCAAGTAGTTGTGTCATCTGTCTCCACTTCTCCACTTCCTTACGACACAATGACAAACCGCTGCGAAACCTTTGGGACTGGGACACGACAGAAGCTCTCAAGGTGGTTGGCTACTGAGAATCGCCAGGTGAATGGTCTCTACAGAAACTCTTCAGAGGAGTCATCTGCACTTGAAAAGGTGCGTAAGAGCTGAGTTTAGGTACACTTAATCTGTGCTTGACTTTACTAATACTGAGGGAGGTTGAAACTTTACAGGTAACTGAAGATGGGAGCATATATGGGAGAGAATGTGGTGTGTTTCAGGATACGTGGTCCATGATGAGTCTGCCACCAGCTAGTCCCTTTGACAATTTCCTCAAAGCAGCAGGAGCCGGAAGATGATTCAGTTAACTCAAATGATTATCAAGTCTCATGTAGAAAACGTAGTACGGTGTGTGTAGTGTGTAATATTATCCTTTTTACTTGGGTTTGTACTCTGTAGTCAGCTAACTATCTAGGCTAAGGCACGATGCTTCAGACACAGCTTGTAATGATTTAGATTCAGTTGTTGAAACTATTTGCTTTCTTATGTCAAAAGACCTGTTCAATTCGAAATCTTCTAGACTTGAACGTAAAGTTTGAAGGTTAAACTTAGTTCGGTTAGAAAATTCGGTAGGTTTTCTAAAAAAGTTTGGTTTTTGGTTCGGAAATGGTTACTTTGGTTTTCTACATACCAAAAACCCAAACGAACTAATCGAGCTAATCTAATTTCTAAAAGAATTAACTAAAATTAACAGAAGTTATTCAAAAATTTTACAAAACTAAACCAAAATCTAACTGAAATAAAAAAAATTTGGTAAAATTTTCAAAACCCGATTTTACCAAACTGAACTTTATTTCAAATTAACTCGGTAAGATTAATCTTTCAATGTTTTTCTTCATCCTTTTTCCTCTTGAAGAAGAAGAGTGATTCTGTAACACTTTCTTAATCATTATAGTAGTTTATTTGCATTTCATTTGACCTTTAAAAGGATTTACCCATGTAGACAATACAGAACAAATCAAAAGAACTTTTGAAAAATATATAAGGAATGCTCAGAGACATAGACCAGGAGCTTCTAGAATGCTGAGAGAAGATCAGACTCAACCAAAGCAGAAACTAACCCATGTCCTTGGCTTCGATGTTGTTCTTTGAACACTGAGACAAGATCATTAACTAAATCATCAACCAACGCAGAAACTACCTCTCCTTCAATGTCAACGCCTTCTTCATAAGTCTCTCTCTCGAAATCAAGCCAACACCCTTCCAAACTGCTCATCTCTTTGTCAACAAGCTCGTCCATCATCATCTCCCTCATCTTCTTCAACCCGTGAACCTCTCTGTTCAGTTCTTCAGCTAACCAATCTCTACGTTCAAACAGAATCCCTTCTTTCCCCAATATCCCTCTGCAGGTACCCCTAAACATCTGCTCGCATTTGAGTGCTAAGGAGTTGTTAACAAAATCAAACACTGTCCTTCTCCTCAGCTTGGCTGCTGTTGCCTCTCCACGGCCCTCTATTTCATCAAAGAGGCTCGCAGGTAATATGTCAACAGCCATTCCCAAAGCGAACTCTTTCACCATCAGTTGGTCAGAACTGAGGATCTCAGATATGTACTCAAGCTCCCAGTCTAGCCTTTCTTCGTCTTCTGAATAAGCCAGTGTTATTACAGACTCTGAGAGTTCAGACTCTTCTTGTGCTGATGAAACCCATGTGAATTCTTGATCTGGTGAGGATTTAATCTCTGTAAAGCATTTAGAAAAGTAAAATTAGCTGCAATCAAGCTTCCTATTCAATGCAAACAGTGTCTTAAAGATTTAAGTTTTGCAGGAAGAATGTGGACTTCACAAACCATGTTCTGTGGTCTGTCTACAATCTGAGAAGCCCTTGCTGCAGGAGCTTCTGAAATCATCAGCTTCTGTCACAGTGCTAATGCTGCTTACTTCCTGTTCTTCTGCTTGTATCATCTTTTTCCAGAATAAAAGATATTACACAAAACATAACCAGTGAGAAAGTCTTAACTAGTTAAAGACACTAAAACTATAGAATGCTAAATATGGCAAGCAAGAAACTGCATATAGATTAGATACTTGGTCTCTTAGCTGGATCAGAAAACAACTAACCTGGAATTTTTGTTTGTCATAGAATGAAGTGCAGTCAGAAACCGATTCACTCTCGGACAAAACTCTATCCATACCGTTTTGTGTCGACTTATCACACTCTGATGAAGATGAAACCATTCCACCGTTCACCCCATCTTTTGCACTGAAGCGTGAAGACTCTTCTTGAGTCAAGCTACAGCTAGAAGACTCAAGCTTACAAGTCAGCTCTCTGAGCTTTTTCTCTAACAGAACATTTAAAGAATCTCCACCAAACATATCGAAACTAACTGCAGAGTCCGTCTCCTGGTCAATTCCTTGGGTGGAAGATAGTGAATCAGATGATAAGCCTTTGATGGGCGACGAGAACGTGAATGAGATCACATCCATTTCCTTTTTCCCATCATCTTTGCCTGTGTTATCAATGGTGATGTTACATTTTATCACGTTTTCATTCCTTTTGATCCGTTTATCATTGGAGATTCCAGTTTCTTGCTTTTTGCTCCTGGGAAGAGTCTTCTTGCGAGACAAAGATAGAGAAGTGTTCTTTCCAGCCAATGCCGTTGTTGAACCTTGCTGCTTTGACACTGGAGCCTTGTTCACAACTTTGTTAACTACACTGCTGCTTTTTTGGTTTGAAGCAGAGGTTACTGAGCGTTGATTCTGTTTCTGGTAGTTCTGCTTAAGCACACTCTTTCCTCTGAGACCATTCTGGCTTTTGACTATACCATTTTTAGCTTCTGCTTTCTCCTTTTGGCTTGTTCTGCTGACGCTTAACGGCGTTGCGCTGGCCTTTGATACAGAAGGTAACTTCCCTTTTCTCTTCAACCCATCAGAACTGTTGTTCCCCATAGACTTACTATTACTAGCTGATGGTGTCATCACTGATGCTGATGCTCTCTTCTCATTGTGCTTCCGGTTTGACACTTTCTGAGCAGCTTCTAGTTTCTCTCTTAAATCTTGAATCCTCATAGGAACCGATGAAGGAGAGTTAGACGGTGGCGAAAACCGCGTTCTAGCAGCCATCCTAGGACTTGGTTCAATCATTCTCGAAGCTGCTTCCATTACATAAACAGGGTTCCTAGACGGGACAAAGCCAGGACTCCTGATAGGAGACAAGAGCCTATTGTTGGTAACACAGATCGGTTTGGCCAACCTGGGAGGAAAAGTTTCAGTCTGGAACCTCTCAATGGGTCGGTTGCGTCCTTCATTCGTTCTTGAATCCAAATGTTCCCAAGATACTCCTCCATCATAGTCACTACGGAGATTTACATAACCAAGATTCTCATATGCATTCCATTTGCTTGTGTTACGTGAAGGTCTAAGGAAGAATGGATCAAGATCAGGGTTAAACCGAGGCTCTTGGACATTTGGTACTGGTAAAGACTCTAAACCCATGAGCCTCGCAACCACACTTGGGGCTCTTGTTCCCTGGCCCTCATCATCACTGGTAACAGAAGATGCACAGCAGCTTGACTCACTTCTTGGGTTGTAACTCAAATTCTTGCTAACTTCATCAACCTCAATCTGTATAATAATTCACATCAAACAAATAAAGAAGACGAAGGGTACTTGATATAAGCAAGGAAATAGTATTGAGGAAACTCACGAGAGAAAGACTAGAGAGGTTTTGAACATTCTGTTTCGTCTGCTTTGGTTCTTCTGATACAAAAACAAGATGAATCACTCACAGCATTATGAATTCAAGAACAAGAACAACATTGTCTTTAACCAATGTTCAAGAAATCGCTAGGTGGTGATAATAGGCACTATTGTTTAGGCGGGTGCCTATACCGATTTTTTGAATGCATAGACCGTAACTTTAACCATATAATCAAATCCTTCTAAAGAGAAGTACATTTTCCTTAAACTAGACATATCTACATGATGCCACAAGAACTGAGCTAAACATTTCTTAACTAGCTGTGACCATTACAAAGGCAATACTGTAAGACACACCTGAGAGTTCCGAGCTGTCAGAAGAGAAGAGCTTCTTCCGGGACTTTCCAGGCCAATCAAATAGATTCAAGAACCCTCCTCTAGATCGTTTCCTCTCAACAACTTCCATCTTTTTTCAATTATTCTTCCATCTACAATGCAACAAAATGGGATCTTGAATTGAGAAACTGTAGTAGACAAACCAAAAAAAACGGCTTAAAGATTGGTATAAATAAAAACATCAATAATTGACACAACTATTAATCTGAAGTAAATGGAGATTAAGACAGGTTTAATCTAAAAGTGGACACCACAGGATAATACAGAACGTAGCTGTGAAGACAAAACAACTCGAATAAGATAATAGACACATAGATACAAAAAGACTTGAACTTTTTACAGGAATCAATCAGATCAGAACGTGAACCGCTTTTACCTATTGGTTAACTTGAGTTGAGAAGCCAAAGACCGAAACTTTCGATAACGGGCTCTTTCCAAATTGGGATCTTGTGAAGGTTACAAGCAATTTCACTCACTTGAAACAAAGCAATTGAGAATTGAAATCGAAAAGGGAGTCAGAAGAAAGAGAAAGGAGAGGTTTTTGAGAGATGGGTCAGATCAGTAAAGGTTAAAAATGAGAGTAAAGATTTGGGATTTGGGATTTGGGACCAATGGAGAGTGAAGAAGCAGAGCAGAGAACTTGAAGAAGAAGAAGAAGAAGAAAAGAAGAAAACAGATACTATACAGTGTGGATTGATGTGACGAGAGAGAGAGAGAGAGAGAGAGAGAGAGAGAGAGAGAGCTGCGTTTTGAATTTTCCACTCTCTCACTTCCCCCACCACCTCTGTAAATTAAATTAAATTGAATTTTGACCAAATAATAAATAAATTGAATTGAATGTTTATATCCTTTTTCTATTTTTATAATTACTTGTGTCGAATTTATTGTTTACAGCTTTCAGTAAAATGTGGATTTCTTCAAGTATTTAAATTTTATTTAAAAAAATGGATTATGGATCATAAAACAAAGTTGCAGTCCAATTAGCTGAATGCCTGAATCAGTAGCATATTGCAATAGTTTATAGTAAATGACATATCTTCTTTTCAGTTATAGAAACATGCAAAAACTTTATAGTAAACGGTGCTGCAGAGGTCTGATAATATGCCAAATCGTAATAGTTTATTTTCCATTGTTTTTGGGAGCCACAAAATGGGTTTTCGGGCTCCACTTTCTTATATTTTACTAATTTGCTAATCCTATTCCAATTTTCATTATTATTACTAATTAAAAGTCATTTCAACTTTGTCAAAAAAAAAAAAGAGTTCTTTCAACATCTTGGTGACTTTATATATTTGTAGAAATCGTAATCAATGGACTCAAAATAGTAACCATTTGGCAATCTCTGTCCACCACCATTTAGTATTTCTTCTGTTTTTGTCGAACACGTTTGTGTACAGTTATTAGAGCTTTTTTCTGTTTCTGTTAATTACACCTTTCGGATTCTTTTGTTATTAAGCTTGTGAAAGAAACGGCACATGGAATTGGTTCATGTGAGGATTGTCGCATATGCAAGTTTCCCTGCTTTAATCATTATACTTCGTTAATGTTGTTACTGAAAGTGTTTTTTCTCAATTCGGTATTCATCATTGTAAAATATGAGGAGTATATCTCTACTTGAGTTTATTATATATATGAACCTCAAACCTTATCAAATCATGCAATCGTGAAAAAGGTGGAACTAAAATGAAGTTTGGCAAGTAAACATAAAACGAATGACAGTGAAATATACAAATATGAAATGGACAGTAGAAACTTATTTTAATTAAATCCAAATAAGTTCGTATGCTGTTTTGTGCCAAACAGAAAATTATTTGAAGTTAAAAAGTACAAGAGAGTCATTAATCAAAAGCATTTGTTTGAGATATGATTAAATGTCTTTTCAGTTGGACGGCAACTATCCCAAGACACAGTCAGATCTTGAGTAAGATATTGGTGTGAATTTGTTGCAAAGCATAGCTACTTTTAATAGTCCGGTTCCACAAAATCCTAAACCAACCACTTGAAATCTTGTAGCATCCACGATGAGAAAAAGGTTAACTGGTTTAGAATTTGCGGTTGTAGAACTAAAAATAATAATAATAATAATAACTACCATAGTTCTTAGGGTTTAAAATGATCTCGAGAAGAGGATTATAGATGTCGACATAGATTAAAGTATTCTCCAGTAGATTTCTAGAAAGCCAATCAGTATTTGCTGAGAGCTTGTCATTGTAAAGTTTTGATGCGTCATTATAGGAACCATCGTAAGACTCCTCGAACGAAGGTTCTCCGTGATTGGATACATCCTAAAGCTGGTACGAATTCTTCTTGCTCCACGTTCAAAGAGTGTCTACAAATATCATGTGATGAAGAACATTAAAGACAAATTGCAAAAATAAATTATGATGCTACTGAAAAGGTGGACATGTATAGATTCGATGATATAGTATAGCATTTTCGGCTAAAGGAGAGGTGAAGAATCGAAGTCGTATTTTGAGTTGCATAGAAGGAATGCCAAAGTAGGTGTTGGTGATATCACTACTACCACACACAAACACACACAACAGCGAAGGAAGCTACTCTCAGCTATCAGATTTGTCTTTTCTTCACCAACCCTTCCCTTCAAAAACCGAATAAATTTTTTTGAAACCGAATTAACCAAAAACCGAACCTAACCAAAAAAAATTGGTTCATTTTGGTGAGATTTCGATCGACCCGAACTAACCAACCTGTAATCAAAGAAACCAAACCCGCAGGTCTAGTTACACCGGTTAGAAGATCATTAGGTTTCATATTTGGCAATTGATTCCTAGCTAATTCTTCCGCTGTTAATCATACCAAATGTTTACATTAGAAAAGCAATTAAACTGACAAAAAAAAAAAGCAATTAAAGGATTACACGTTGTGTTTTGATATTTCAATCACAAAATTGATGTTTTGAGGATTTAGTAATTCAAGTACAAAACATTTTTTCTGAACTATTTATTATTAATTCTTTAAAAATGTATCATCATAACAAATTAGCACACGTATGGACGGTATGTCAACACTCACGTGCTACGATGCAAGTACTTCTGCAACAAGTTTAAAAGTTAGTATCTAATAGATGATCTATCGTCCGATAGTATCTAATAGAGGATCTATGTCCGAAACTTCCTGGATGCTTGGTTCACTAATACTTATTAATTTTTAACAAAAAATAAAATACTACATAGATGTACTCTGACACAATCATGAGTGTAGTACCTACATGAAGAAAAAACATGTCTAGAATGATAACTACAGATGTCTCTTTCACAATATTTATTACTGCAATACGTCCGAAATTCTTTTTTTTTTAAGTCCTAAATATATGAGTTTCATGTTTCTAAATTTAAGAGTTTCATGAAAGACACGTCAAAAGTGATTAGTTAACTACATGGCTCGATGATCAAATATATCAATCAACAGTTACTTTGACTATTCGGCGTCCCTTAGTTTCCTTATGTTTTCCTCGAATATGTAAGGAAATTTTCAAGAAATTTTCTTAACATTTACACCCAAAAAAGTTTGAAGAAATGTAGTTATGCAAATATCACACGCCAACCTTTAAAAACATAGATTAATTTATCATATGCGACCGCATATGTCAGTTAAGAAGGGGCTACCCTCCGAGACTGTTCATGCCCGCACAACCACGGTACTTCCATCTAATTAGTAGTATTAGTTGGCTTAATATAATGAATATTTTAAATCCAATCTTTATCGCAATATAGACTCCGAATGGTGACTGCGGTTTGAGCGGTGCGGGACAAGCGGTTCAACTGCGGTGTGGTTTTAACAGTTATAAAAAAATATAGATATATAGTATATGTAGAGATTTTTGTTACTGTTAACTGTGATACGGGGCGGGGCGGTTGTAAACATTCGAAGTCATAATGAATAATTAGGTCTCTCCCAGTTCCGGACCTCAATATTCTAGAATATGAATAATAGAAAATCAAATAAAATGAATGTTATTTGTTACCGAAAGGAAAAATTAACCCCGATGTTATATCTTATCTCTGACTAGTCCAGTCCTAATAGCTACATGATTCTTCATCAATACATTAACAATAGATGGTTAAGTAAGTGTGGTAATCATATCAAAGGAAATGTATCTTGTAAAGATATCATTGCATTATTTTCCTATACAATAGAAAATTGGATAATATCCTATCAAAGGATGAATCAACTGATAAAGAATTAAGAAGTATCTTACTTATTATTGTGATGTATATCTGAAAAGTTGGCAAGATTTACTAATAAATTTCCCTTCAAATTAATTCTTTTATTTAAAAAAAAAAAATCGAAAAGTCAAATGTATTTTACAAAAGGAAAACAGCATTTTTGAAACTTTTTATAACTTTTAGTTTTACTATAATTGACAGATTGCAACACTTAAAAAGAAAAACCTATTGTATACTAGTTCCATATGTTCTGAATCTTTATATATTAGCAATCGACGTGTAGATAGATCTCTTCCTACACTAAATCCCTACCTGATTTTAATTATTACTATTCTAAGTAATTTTTAATAAGAAATTTAGTGATTAGAGAAAATAAATATATTTATATATTTGAGTACTGTAAGATTTTTGACAAAGAAAAATTATTACAAGAGGGAACAATATTTGAGTGTGAGATTTAGTGATTAGAGTTAAAGTTTGGGATGTAGAGTAATTTAGTGTGATAAAAACAAAAACACTATTTCTGATATTTTAGCATTTTTATTCATGTACATAATACTATGTATTTGTCGTTTTTGTTTTTGTAGATACTTGTGTCGTTGTTTGGCTTCCATCAAAGAGGGAGGTTTGTCCATTAGCAGAACGCGTTGATGCAGAAAATAATGTTCCAATGTTTTCTGCAACTTTGTCCTTCCAATTTGGGAAAACACTTAATTAATATGTTGAATTTTAATATATATATATATGATGATAACCTTTTTTTGAACATTAACATATGAGATGATAACTTGCTTAAAAGCGCGTTACGGCTTCACCTAAGCGTGTTTTTTATGGGGCGATTGTGCTTTTAGTTGAAGATCTAGCCTTGTCAACGCTTTATGTCAACGGCTTGGCTGGTTTATAAATTTTTCAAAATAGTTCAAAAAACTGTAATATTTCATTTAGCTAATTATACCAATTTAAGTTTGATATAGGTGATAAACACCCGACTGTAGGTTTACTTGCTAGAATTTGATATTCTTATCCTATAATTTTTTTGGGGCCAAAAATATTAGATACATGGGACAAGTTTGGAGAATTATCCAATCGATTTTAAAAGTTTCCTGTTAACGTTTATAAAATAAAAATATATAGATAATTTCAAAATTAATGTTTGCATCTGAGAAACCTATAACCCCTAGAAAGTGTTTGAAAAAAACACTGAATCTTCATTAGCAAAACCTAAATGAACAGATATTATTTAGCAATTTGGATAATTCATTTTATTTAAGTTTATTCGATTTGTGCGATACCGTTATAGTTAGGAAGCTAGTACCGTACTAGAGGTGCCTGTGGAATAAGAAAGTATTGCTCTTAACTATAAAGTTTCTTTTAGTTTAAGTTCTAATTAGCACCAGGAGGTTGCGTCTCTCCCAGGCCTAATAACCGAGAAACGAACAAAGCGTTTTAAATAGTAACTCTTCTAAAACGCGTAGATTGTAACATCTAAGATGCAATTCTTACACATAATTAAATGCAGGATCCTAATATGTCTGACAACAACAACAAATGCAGACTCATGTCTGAGTCTCTGACCACAAACTATACAAGTGAACATTTATATTACGAGCAGCATTATCGCTGTCTCTTAGCCCACCTCTTAGCCCATGAAAACATTTAAAAATAATAAAGAGAAGAGAGAAGTTCAAGAGGTGAGTCTTGGGTAAGGGTTGGAAGGCCCGTCCCTTAGAGACACGTGTCAATGCGAGAGAGAAACAAAAATGGGAGAGGAGAGAGGCCATGTTTCGTTTCTGGGTTTGGTTCTGTTCTTCTCTCTCTCGATCGAAACCTCTCTGTCTCCGAAACGGCGATTCCTCTCCATCAACTAATCCTCTCTCTTTGTCTCTCTCTCTCTAGATCACAGAAACTGTTCAATATATAACCATTAACCAGATCCGATGCTCTCTATATATAGGTTGGTTCAATTGAAGGGCGAGTTGGTGTCCATCATCTGGATGATTCTCAACAGAACAAGAACTTCACATTCAAATGTCACAGAGATGGGAATGAGATCTATTCTATCAATGCTCTGAACTTCCATCCGGTAAGCTCTTTATGACTCAGTAGTCTTAAAGCTTTAGCACCATGAATGAAAGTATATTGTACAGATGGTAATTGTTTGAGTTGTGTAATTTTTTTTTAAGAACCATTACTTAAGAAACTTGCAATGGAGGACAAAAGTTTAGGTGTCTCTTAACTAAAGTTTTTAACACATATTTATTACTAAACAATTGATTAAGAGTCCCTAATGGGTTCTAGGGATAATCATGCTCTTATAAATCAAGATCGAAGTCATCAAAATTTTCTTAATGAAATGGGTGTCTTTTTGTCTTAACTAGGTTGACGATATTTTTCTCTTTCTTTGGAATATATTGTTCAAACAAAATTGTAATTATAGCTATTTTAGCTATTTTATTTTGTTTGAGATTTAAAAGCTTATAAGCTTCAAACTAATTAGATAGATACATAAAACGAGTTAAAAAATATAAGAAATTGATATAAAATGAAAATGGTTGCAAATTTTCTTCCAAACACGAATGGCGGAAACAAGAACGAGTTTTTGGAAGACAATTAGCAACTTGTTCATTTTTATAGTTTTAACAAGTCTATAACTTGCAGAATAAAATATGTATAGACTGATTTATTATATTGATCCACTTCTTGTTTTGACAAATGACATTATACTGATCCACTTTATAACCGACCCTTTCCAATATGTGAGGGTGTTCTTGAAAAAGCCCGTTATACATGGATTTAAAATTTAAAATACATGTTTAGCTGAATAGAGTATATATAATATATTAGTACAAGCTGAATTTTAGTTTGTACAAAATGATGCAACCATCTTGATTTAATAGCAAATAAATATATGACACTAGACAAGTGTCGTTATAGTTTAGGTTTAACTAATTAACGAAAAACTAAATAACTAACTTTAGCGTGGTTGATGAATTGCAGCACTACTAAACTCGAGAGAGCAACGAATCTTCCTGGAAGTTTCGAGGTTGCTTCTTCATTGCTTTATCACTATATAATCAATCATCATTTGCTTTCTCCTATCTCTCTCTCACACACACAAAGATCATTTTCTTTCACTAAACTTCCAAGTGATCTGTGGAGATGCGAAACATTCTTAATTTGCATGGGACTAGTGGGCACAATAATGTTTTAAAAGCTCATAGATTCACATTCAAGAAGTGAGTTTATTCTATATATATCTTGCAAGACAACTTTTCTTTCTTTATGTCTAATTTTTAGTTTGTTTTCTCATGTAAATCACAGTGATCATCAACTCACCATGGTTATGGAGAACATGTTCAGAAGAGTTGTGAGTTTCCTCCTCATTTTTCATTAACAACTCACTCTGCGAGCATAAACCGTATAATTAATTAAAAATATTAATTTATCACGGGATTCGTTAAATGAAACTGTTATTAGTAGCCACCAGCTTTGACTGACTTGTTCTTCTCTTCGGTTCCGTTTTAATTTCTGTGGTTCTAAATTTTGTGGGCTCCGTATCAACAATGAATGGTCCTGAGTCTAGTTATATAGCACTATATCATTATAAACATATAACTAAATATAGTCTTAATGATCTAATTATATGCATATAACTAAAGTACATGTGTGTGTCACTGTTTATTTAGTTTGTCTGCTCATGAACGTGATCGTATGTACTTTTTGCAACTTGCAAACATGTGCTTAGTTATATATATATATATATATATTATATGATATATGTAAAGTAGTGATGAATTATCTTTTCTTTTATGATTATAGGTCGGAGAGGAGCTTGATCATCGTCTTAATCAACGACCTTATCTCTTTTCGTCGTGGTCCCAAACCGAACGCTCACGTTCGGAAACGCCGTCGTCGCGTTCACGTCTCAAGCTGCGGTTCATCAACTCGCCGCGATCTTCCATATTCACGGGAGCCAAGATCGAAACCGAGGACGGTTCTCCCGTAGCGATCGAGCTCGTGGACACAGCCACGAACGCTCGAGTCGTTTCGGGACCGCTCTCATCTTGTCGGGTGGAGATCGTGCCGCTTAAAGCTCACTTCACGGAGGAAAGCTGGACCGTTGACGAGTTCAAACGCTATATTGAGAAGCAGCGTGAAGGCAAACCTCCGTTACTCACCGGAGATGTAACTGTCACGCTTGAAAACGGAGTCGGAGTGATAGCCGGAGACGTCGCGTTCTCGGATAACTCGAGTTGGACTTGGAGTAGGATGTTCCGGTTAGGTGCTAGGTTAACCGGTGGTGAAGCCGTGGAGGCAAGGAGTGAAGCTTTTAACTGTAAAGACCAACGTGGAGAATGTAAGTATTACTGCGTTTGGTTAGGGTTGTAGACGCTGTTAGTGAGTTTAGGTTAAATTATCAACCGTTTTTAATTGAGAAATAACCGGTAATAGTAAAGCACATTTACCCAAAAAGACACACAATTTTTTTTCTCAAAATAACATTAATAAAATAAAATGAAAACATTTTTTATCTTGTATTTTCATTTGAGTTTTGTGATTAGAGTTTTTGGTTTAGTATTTAAGGGTGAAGATATAATTAATAAGAGTTTAAGATTTGAAGTAATTAAGTTATTTAATCCTTTATTTAATATTGTTATAGAGATTTTGTTCTTTTATGTTATTTTGTCATAAATTATTTTTATGTTATGGAAATGATTTAAATTTTAAAATTGTGGTTATGTGCAGCTTATAGAAAACATTACCCTCCGTCTCCCAATGACGAGGTTTGGAGACTGAAGAACATAGCTAAAGGTGGCGTTTCGGCAAAGCGTTTGGCTGAGCAGGAGATTTATACCGTCAAGGATTTACTCCGTTGGTATGCCGTATGTCCAAATGAGTTATACAACGTAAGATTCTAAATCTAAGTAATTTTAATAAATCTTTAAATTTTAATGTAACTAAATCGACTAATCTAAATTGTTATTTTGAGCAGATACTTGGTAGAGAGACAAAGTCAGGAAGGATCTCAAAGAGAAAATGGGAAGCAATTGTATCCCACGCCATGCAATGCGTTTTGGACGAAACAGAGCGTTACATCTACAACGCAAACGCTCTTGATGGATCGCTTATATTCAACTCTGTCTATGAAGTGATCAAAGTGTCCTTAAGTGATGGCACGTTTCGAAACCCTGATGAGGTACCCACCTATCAGCTGGACAAGTTAAAGAAAGAAGCTTATAGAGACCTTACCCTCTTAAAGACCTTTGTGGAACATCCACAAAGATCCTTGCAATGCACGCCAAATCCCGGATATGGCATCGCATGTCCTGAGTTGCAGCACAACAACTTTCAAGGTATACAAGTTTATCATGGTCGCGCTCTAGGTCTTTTGATATGTATATCCTATTACAGACTTGCTAAATTATTAGATTAGAATATGAATAAAACATGTTTATTCGAGTCGGGCTCTAAGTCTTTTGATATGTATATATCCTATTATAGACTTGCTAAATTATTAGAAAGTATCTTTGGATAGGAATAAAACATGCTAATTCTGGTCGCGCTCTAGGTATTTTGATATGTATATCTTATTATAGACTTGCTAAATTATTATAAAAAAATATCTTATGATATCACTAAAGATGTTTATTATGGTACTCTAAGGTCTTTTGATATGTGTATCTTATAATAGACTTGCTAAATTATTATTCAATGTTCTTTTTAATGTTTAGGAACTTCGGATCCATCAGGCTCTATGAGTTCTCTTTACTTCACAGCTGCAAACTCTACCATCCAACCAGAGAGTTTTGAGAACTCACCAGACATGACGTTTCATATCGACCGGAATTTATTACAGAGAAACAGCTTCAGGATAAGTGAACACGACCACGATGCACAAACTTTAGCCACGAGAGGGTATATCGAGAACGAAGAGGACGATCATGAGAATACTTTTACTTATCATCAGGGCATGTCCTCGAACTTGTCAACTGGTGCGGCGGATTGGGAGCAACAAATGTATAATAGTTTGTCTGTTAGCGTGTTTGGCACGGAAGAAGCTGGAACGTATAATGTTCGTTTTACAAACACTGCGGGGTCTCCACGAGCCAGGTGGTGCAAGATTAAGGCAGCTTTCAAAATTCGAGAAGTCTGGAAACAGGCAGCTGCCAGAAACCGAGGGAAGGCTTGCGTAGCGTACTAGATTCAGTAGTTTCAATTCTTACGGTGCACGAAAGATGCAGCATATATATTGCGTGTGTGTGTTTTTTTTTTCTGGCTAATGGCTGTTCCAAATGGCTTTTATCCCAGCTCATGTTTGATATATCTTTCAGATATAAAAGGCTATACATACATAACGAATAAGTTTACATGTTTATATTTTGTTATTTGTTTTTCCATCAGTTGTAATGCTTTTATAGGAAAGGGCTTGTAAAAGTTGTAGCCTTTACATGCTGTATTTGATTCAATGGTTTCTTGTAATGCACGAAAGCTATTTATAGGCAGATTATTTATGTTTTTCCCCTCTTTGCCTATACCAACATTTTTTAAGAAAATATAAGCGATAATTATTTTGACAAAACCTGTTTACATTTTTCCTAAATTTGTAGTTGACTTGTTTTATGCCTACATCAAATTGGCGTTCTAAGAATGTTTGAAAATATCCACCCACAAGGCAACAGTGTGTAGAATTAGAATCATTGTCCTTTGGATATGCCAAAAAGGTATGTAACCTTCATCTATTTTACGTTTTATATAAGACTCTACTCAAACAAGTATAAAAATAAACAGCATCAGAATATATACTAAATCAACCAATTATATGAGCTTTTATAACATAATCAACTTTCAAATCAAACCTCCACTTATTTATCTAAATAAAAAGTTGATTGCACTTGGCTAGAACTTATTATAAGATAATCTTTTGGGTTTGGACAGACTATTATATTGCCTTTTGTTTCCCTTTATAATATTTTTGGCTTAAGAAGACTATTGGCTTCCTAATCACAAAAGTCTAAAATCAATTGAAAACATTGGTGGCTCTTTTGCTTCATTACTTTTTCTATGTCCTTGTCTTCATGTGAACACATTTGCATAATCTGTGGGTTCTTCTACTTTCTGTTCTAACACAAACACACACACACACACACACACACACACACTCATAATTATTAAAAACAATCCCACAGATCCTGATCGTGCGTACACCACTTGGCTTTTCACCCATGACCCGACAATGATTTGGCAAATGTTTTGTTTTGTGTCATCAATCTACCGGAAATCCATAATCATTATTGATCAAAAGAGCAGCCAAGTGCATTTTTGTCTTCTTACCACAGTCACCCTAGTATGAAAGAGTTTTTAAGGAGATCTTCAAGCCTTTCTTGATGACTAACACAAACCAGAAAAGAAAAGCAATCTTCCCACAGCTTCTCCATATCAGATTCACCCTATCTTGCTTTCACGGTGAACGACCTGCTTTGACCGGGAACCAAAGAGCCAATACACCAACAACCAAGGAACAGGAGTGGGTGGTCCCTAGGAACACCCTTCTTTGAGTAAGTCCTTGGTCTAAGTGCTGTCCTATCTAGTTATCCCGGTATCGGTCTTTCAATAGTCATTCCTCTAGGGTTCATTATAGTGATCAAACCCTTCCCCCACAAAGGTTGGTTCTTTTGATTTAATTGATCCATTAGAGAGCTATGGTCTTGTTCATTGTCTTAACCTGTCAATGTTGCTCTTCTAAATTTAACTAGGGAAATGGAAGGAGAGAAGGAGACAGTTAGGTGTTGCAGTGATTGCAAGACCACCAAGACACCAATGTGGAGAGGTGGACCATCTGGTCCCAAGGTCTCTTCTTCTACCTTCACTATACTTATAACTTTATTTGATATTTAACCAAAAAAATGGATAATTCAAGAAGTATATATACTTAAGTTTTTTTTTATGGAATTCACAGTCTCTTTGCAATGCATGTGGGATAAGATTCATGAGACAGAGACGAACCGAGTTATTGGGTATTCGTATTATTCATACCCACAAAGCCTACAAGAAGATAAACCCATCGTTATTATCATCACATGGTAGCGCGGGTTTGAAGAAACAACGGCGGAGTCTAAAGGAGGAAGAACAAGCTGCTCTGTGTCTACTATTATTGTCTTGTAGCTCTGTTTTCGTCTGAGAGAAAAAAAAACAGAGAATATCCCGCTGAAAAGACAGTTTTGTCCTTTATATTTTGTAATAAAATTCAGTCTGATTACAAATGGATCATAGTGGTTACCACTTACCACAACGATGTGCATCTCAATCTCGCTAGTCTCACCAGTTAAACTAAAAGGCTCATTATCAGCTCTACGGGGATAAACTACGAGGGATGGTAAAGCTGGCGCAAGGAGATTACTTGTTTTTTTTACATACTTGGCTTGACTTAAACGAGTAATGGATTTTGGACTTATATTTGACTTGTCAAAAACGAATACTTGTCCAAAAATATGTTACTTGCAAGTTATTTATCTTATTCGATTACTTGCTAGTTACAAATATTTATTAATTATTTGGATATATTTCTAAGTTTCTAAGAATTATTTGATATATAATATTCTATGAGAGAAGGTTATGAAAGTTTTTTTATATTTACAGAAGAAAGTAAGTTTGGGTAAAATATTTGGATCTGAAGAATCGAGCTGAACTTGATTTGAAAGTAAAAACTATACACAAACTAAAACTGATTAAGTACTCAAACGGATCTAAAAGTTTAATATATGGATAACCAGGCCAGAATCCGATACAAACTGAAATATTTTGGATACCGAAAATATCTAAAACACAATTATATACTTAAATATATTAGTTATTTTAAATTTTATATATATTAGATATTAATTAATATGAAAATATCTAAAATCAAAAATTTGTTCAAAATACTGAAGTATATTTTTTTTCTCTATGTAAATATTTAAATTGAACTATTTTATGTAAATTTTTATATTGTTTTTATTTTCGGATGTTGAGGATTGAGTATATTTGGATTTTTGTTTAAAATTACATAATTAAAATAGGTACTCAAACTCGAATCTGAACCAAACATGCAATGATTCGAACCAAATCCAATCCAAATTCAAACCAAATTCAATTCAAATTCAAACCAAAATTTGTAAATATCCGAATCATATTAAAATTTCTTACTCTAAAAATAAAAATTCGAATAGATCAACTGAATCCAAACGGATATCTGAATGGTCATCCTTTGAAAAAGCTATATGACAAATCTCTTATTACATCGTAAAATAAATAATCTAATCAATTATTTTATTCCGCGCAAGGTACGAGTTATTACCGAGTATATATATATAGTGATGAAAGAACATGAAGAAGAGAGTTGATGGGGTAGCTATTGTGTCCATCTCCTCATACTTAAAATACTCACAAAAGGGTATTTACTACTATCCTCCTCATCGCCTTTATTCATCTCATATTCACTCTTCCCAGCACACCTGCATGGATCGCATGTATAGACACATACATAGATAAATGCATAATCTATGTCAAATTAGCATATACAATCATGTATCGTGAAGATGAATTGGTGAGAAGAACCTTGAGGAAGAAATCGAACGGGTGAATCTTGAATTCATTTCGCGCACTGTTTGAAGAAAATTATTGAAAAATAAGAACTATAACAATATGATATGTTTTTTGAGGGAAGCTACCCTCAGTCAATTTATATATTGGTTGTGGCGGACATGTCGTCTTCAATGTGAAATAGACCAAGTTGGTTCAACACAAAATCCTATCCAAATCTCTAGAGATTTCTGAGAATGATTGCTATAGAAGATGAATATATACCTACTGATTGTATTATTAGATTATACAGATCCATTGTATTATTAGATAATACAGATCCTAAACTTATATATACATAATATTTGAAGTGAACTTGTGTTAGTATGTACAGATCAGATATCCGATAAAAATATTAGAATATTCGTAAAAGTGCAGATTGAATCAAATCGAAAAGTCAGTTATTCGTCTGGCGCGGAGCATATCACTGGTATCTTTAAATATTATTGGTACAAAATATTATTTTAAATTAGAATTTCCGAAAATTTAAGTCTGGAGTTTTTGGCGTAACAAAATGGGTATTTTTTTTATTTTTATGGATTTTTGTTGGTGATTTATATTGATTTAGGTCTGGCACATCGCACGGGTTACATAATAAAATTTATTTCCGAATCAGCGAAACGACTAGACTGACAGACGTTTTGTTCTTGCAGCTGGCATGCTGCGACACATGATGTGCATATTTTTCAAACAATGTAGCGATATTAATGGCATCTCCAAAGTGAGCTACAAGCATTGTTTCAGTCACTGCTCTTATGCAATTAGCTTCTTTTTCCCCTGCTTTTGCTCTATCTGATTGCAAGCCATATTCTTCGTTACTAAGACCGAGATCAAATATATGTGTCTCCAAGTCGTTTACCATGAATGAACCCTCATTTCTAATTAGTTCTTTCACTTCGTCTCCGTTAGGATCATAAAACGGCACCTTGAACGAACTCACCTTTGATGCACTCACAAGACCCTATACATAGATCATGATTAACCATCCGTGTACATTAAAATATCAACAAAATGTAAATATCTAATGATTTTTTACCTCGAAGACTAGGTCACGCAGAGAATCGGATAACAATGTCAACCAATGACAACAATCCCTGTATAGTGGATCATCAAGAGTTTTCCTGCCGATTAATGTGAGAACCATGCGTCCATTAGATACCATTTCTTCAGAACGCATTCTTAGAAATGTCGTAAAATCTTTCTGGAACTGATTCAGGTAAGCCTTGTGTTCACTTGGAAGACTTGAACCTGTTATGTACACACTCATCTTGTTCTTCTCAAGTCCGTCGGGAGCCTTACAAGCCAACAAATTCATTGTCATAAGCTTTGTACTTATGAAGCAGTTAATAAATTATTATTAGTGGTAGTAAGTGCTGATGATACCTTAGAGAGGTAATGAAGACTGTAGTTTGAATGAACGAAATGGAGACTCTTGCGAGGAAAGAGCCTTGAGTAAAAGGAACCAGGTACTCCAGAGACAAAGCATGGTATTTTGCTTGTGAGCTTATCGTTGAAGAAGGTTAGGAACTTGAATGTCATGTTGAAATCATTACCAGAGAGATCGTTCAGACAACAATCTATCTCTAGAGGGTTTTTGTTGCTTTCTTCACATAACGCAATGATTGTGTTAACGATATCAGACATGACCGTGAACGTGTTCTGTCCTGAAGAACAGCCCAAATCGGCTAGTTTAAGGCATTTAGGAAAGTCCAAGTTTTTCATCATTTCTTTAGTGTTTTTAACCAGGATGGGCTTGGTCATTGATAAAACTCTTCTCTGCATAAAACAAGGAAAGACGCAAATTACTTAGCAAATGTGTGTGTTTTTTAACCACGAACGCATCTAGGCCAGGGTCCAACTAATTCATCACGTGGAACAACACCGACGACTACTTCAGCTTTGGATTTTTTTAATGAAGACTAAGACTTGATCCTATGTTTGTCTAGTTAAGCAGTAGCAATTTAGTTCATGGTAGGATTCGAACCCATGACAAGGTTGAGTATAGAATATAATATATAAATATGTAATGATACATTAGTTTGTGTAAGCATGTCCTACAAAAAAAAGAAAAGAAAAAGAAATATATAGAAGACGAAAGAACCTGAAGAAGAGAGTTGGTGGAGTAGCTATTGTGTCCATCTCCTCCTCGCATACTTAAAATACTCACAAGAGGGTATTTACTATCTTCATCCCCGTTATTCATCTCATTTTCACTCTTCCCATCACACCTGTATCGATCACATTTATAGACATATACATAGTTAACTGCATACATCCATGTCAAATTAGCATATACAATCATGTAATGTGAAGATGAATCGGTGGGAAGAACCTTGAGGAAGAAATCGAACGGATGAATCTTGAAGTCATTTCGCCAACTATTTCAAGAAAAGTATTAAAAATGAGAACTATAACAATATGATATGTTTGTTCAAAAAAACAAAACAATATGATATGTTTTCCGAGAGCGGCTACCCCTCATTCACTTACTTTATAGAAGTGGGAAATGTCTTCATGTGAAATACACCAAGTTGTTTCTGCATGAAATCCTATCCAAATCTGTAAAGAGATTTCTGAGAATGATTGCTATAGTATATCAATATAATTTAGAAGAACAAGATTATATTCTAACTTTTTTTAATCTTGAACCCTTCTATTATTAGATTACGCAGATCGTAATCTAAAGTATACATAATATGACCTGTAAAAACACGTCCTACACTTTTAATTTGCTATTTTTTTATTTACTATTTGTTGCCTTTTACGATTTTATAATGGTATATATTTATTTTGTTGTCAGTATTGAGTTTAAGAATAGCTAGATTGCCTTTTTAGTTTGCTTCTTTCTAACACCGCGTTATGTACTATAATTGTATTCCCCCTTGCACATGTATTTGTTTTGATTTTCATATGATTTATTCTTGGGTTCACTCCCTAGGGTGAACCTCTAGGTTCACCAACCAATAGGATTGTTTTATTTTATATTCGAAATCTTTTAAAAAAGGAAACAAAATATTTTCTCAAGTTATAAGTTATATTATATTTTTAAAATAAAAAGGTTAAAATAAATAAATTTAAAAAGTAGTAATTAAAAAAAATATTTTTAACATTCTCAACAAAATACTAAACTCTAAATCTTAATCCCTAATCCCTAAACCCTAAATCCTAAACCCTTGGGTAAACCTTCAACCTTTAGATAAATCCTAAACTTCAAATCAAAAACACTAAACACTCAAGGGTTTAGGGTTTTAAGATTTAGTGTTTTTGATTTAGAGTATGAATTATCCAAGGGTTTGGAGTTTACCCAAGGGTTTATAGGGTTTATGATTTAGGGTTTAGGGATTAGGATTTAGGGTTTAGTGTTTTGCTGAAGACGATAAAAATATTATTTTTTTTTTAAATTTGTTTTTCTCTAACTACTATTTTTCTAATTTTTTTAACCTTTTTATTTTAAAAACATAATATATCTTGACAATATTTTGTTTCCTTTTCTAAAAGATATCGAATTTGAAATAATAAAATCTTATTGGTTGGTGGACCTAGAGGTTCACCCTAGGGGGTGGACCCAAGAATAACTCTTTTCATATACATAAATTTACTTTGCATGATAAATAGTGATTTTATTTTTAACATTAGCCATATATTTAAAAGTTCATGTGATTTTTTCAAACATTAAAGAAGTCCTCTTAGTCTAACAATTTGAATAAAAATTCATTAATGCTTCTACACAAAAATATCTAAGATTTGAGTCTCAAAGAAAGTGAAATTATGCAAATCAATCAAGAAAAAAGTTTACAAAAAATCTTTAGCAAGGAGCAATAAGTACCGTCAAACATGAATTTTATAGGCCGGTTCAGGATGATGCAGTCATATGTGAATCTTAATAAGATAGATACAATTATCGGTTGTAAAATCGTCTATAATAATTCTCACAACTGTAATATCATAGCTATTCAAAGTTAAAAAAAAAAATTTAACACAATAATTTTATAATATCATATTGAAATATGATATAATATAGTTGGAATTTCATTATTCTTTCATGAAACATATGCCAATTAGAATAAGAGATGTTATATTGGATATATCGTATCTTCAAATCCAATATATAAATTCTTCAATAAAATATGGCAGGTTCCCTAAGTTTTTTTTTTTTTTTGCAAGATTGATTACAGTGAAGATTTTATGACTATTTAAATTCAAATTCATGGTATATTTCCCTAAATTAGATAGATTTTCTAAATTGTTTTGGGGGTGATTGGTTGTAGCTATATATATTTTAGATAGCGAAAATTTAGTGTAGAGTTGTATATGTCAACTAATCAAACTTTTTTTTCTTTAAAAAAACTTATAACCATTTTTTTAGAAAATTAAAAAGTGATTGTAGAGAACTTTATTTTCAAAACAAAAAACGATGCTTTACAAAGGTTCATCAAAAGAATTTACAGCAAATAAATGTACATCTTAATTCTACAGTTAAAAATATTAAGTTACAGTTTATTCTAATCGCCCTTTGATGTAACTATTTTTTGTATACAATATATTTAATAATATTAATTATTATCTATAATCTATAACCGAATTTTTAATATGTTTGAAAAATCAGTTAAAACGATTGAAAAAATTACCATTTGTAGGACACAAAATATTTTTGTAATATATTATTTTATTGATAATTTTAAATAAGTATATTTTGTTATATACACATATGATTCACTTATTCCAGTCATATATAAATTAACTAAACCAGATTATTCTGATATATAACCGCTTCATATATAATATAGATAATTAACTAAATTATTAGAAACTATAATTTTTTGCATATGATATAAGCAATTAAATTATTGGAAATTAAAAACTTTTGCATATGATATAAATATGGTATACACATACATGTTTAATCATTCAATCTGACGCCAAATAATTAAATAAATAAATAGGTTATAAGAATATAAATAAAAATGTATTGGTTCTACAATGATTATGAAAGTAGTGTCAAAAATCAAATACTGGAATGGACAAAATATCAAATGATACAATTTGGAAAATAAATAAGCGTATTATTCGATATATGCAAAAATATATTTATTAAAAAATTTAAAGGATAGTCCAAATAAAAATCTGCATAAAAATCATTTATGTTTTAATAGATAAGATTATATTTTTTTAGTGAGATTCAATTTTTTTTTGTTTTATATATATTTGCTTTATTGTCACGTTTAAAATATTATAATTATAATGTTTTAGTTGGTTAGGAGAAGAGAACTTGTTCACTTCATTTATATTGATGTGACATATCTTAAACGTGAAACACGTACGTCGAGTTGTTTCAAAATAGTAAAATACACTAATCCAACAGTCTTAGATAGAGAACTTGTGAAAGATCATTTCATAGATAGAGAACTCAAAGACAATGACGTAATAAATTCCACTCCATGCTATTCTTATGCATACGTATCTCATGTATTTTAAAAGAGAAACATTAAAAAAATTATAACCTTTGTTTATAATAATTACAGAAAAGCTTTGCAAAATTGTCACTTAATTAAGATGTCAATTAATTTTACGTGACAACTTAAGAATCAATTGAAGAAAATGTTGGTCAAAAATCCAATTACTAGAAAACATTATATTAACCCAAAATATAAAAAACATGTTATATTTTGAATTTTTCAAAAAAAAACTTTAAATTACAAAAATGTTAAAAATCCCTTTGAAATTTTGTGAATGGCTTAATTTTTTGCTATAACAAGATACAAATGATCATACAATCGTATTAATATATATATATAATAAATATTCATATTAAATAATATAGATATCGTTTAAATTAAACTATGTACCATTTAAAAATACATAAAATGTTAATTTTGAAATTTTTATTGAAAATGTATTGAGACCTTAATATTTTAATTTTGAAATTTGCATCGAAAAATACCACATCAAAATTTTTTGAGATTAATGGTTTAAATTTTCTGTTTCATCAACTATACAAATGTCAATAAAACTATGTGAGTAGGAAGTCTCTAATAAATATTTATATTAACATATACTATATATTTATGTCAATATCTTTGAAATATAATTATATGCCATATAAAATAAAGAAAATGGTTATTTTGATTTATTTACTATAAGTGTATTGTAAATAAACATGAGGTATTGTTTTGAGTTATGTGATTACTATAATCTCATATATATTAATTGAGAAACAATTTATTACTCTTGCAAGTGTAAGATTTTATTAATTAATATTGTTAGAAAATTTTACAAGAGATCGATACAACAAAGATTTATTGAGAAGTTATTGAAATCACTTAGCGAAAACATGGTATGCACAATAAATTTGATTTCCTAACCCTAACACCCTTTCTATTCGTCACAACACCGACCGAGAATATTTGGAAGTGTCGATTGACAATCTAAAACGGTAACCTTTTTTTAAGTTCAGTCCATTGTTTTTCTTTTTAGGCCTAAAATAATTTTTAATGATTAACTAGATCTCTAACGCGCAACCGCATGGATTTTTGTTTTTATTTATTTTTATATAAATATTTTGTTTTCAATTCTAAATTGGTATATATTATAATATATATGTCTATCAATTTTTAAAACATAATAAGTTTACGGTATATTTTTTCATTGAATAGATTGTTTCAAACTTTCACATGTATTTCTATCTTCTTCTATATATATTTTCGGATTATTATTTCATTATTAAAATCGTAACTATATATATATATATTAATAAAATATTGTTTTATTGTCATATTCAAAAATATTGTAACATTTCACAAATTTAGAAAGTTTTTAACAAATTAAACTTTTCACTTCATAGATTTATATTATCGAGTAAATAATTAAATATTTAGTTTTTGTTTCTTTTTAAAATAAACTATAAAGTTTAAAATTTGTCTTCATTGGTTTAAGGTAGTAAAGATTAATCATTGTTAGATAATATGATTTTTGTTATTTAAAAACATCTTTATAATTTTAAAAGTTAACATCGACAAATATTTAAATAATTAACATATAGAGGTATAGTATTACAACATTAAATTATATATTTAATTTATACTATCTATAAATCCAATGAATCATCTATTGTTTAAATTCAATTAATGATAGCTCAATAAAAATTTCTGGTATGCCCAAAATTTAAATGATGAAATTAGAGATTAAATGTAACATAACTTTCTATGAATAGGTCCATTAGGTCCATTTAAAAAAAAAAATCACACATGAATCAAGGTTGCGACTTCTATTTTAATATATAAGATTAAATGGGCCACATACATAGTAAAATATATTTTGGTTGAAAAATTGTTGCATAGCCAAAATCAATATGAATCATCATCATTTCGTTTAAAATTTTATCACAATAAAAATATAGGGTCGGACCCAAAAAAATCCGAATCCAAAAGACCGAAACAAGGCCGATCCAAAGAATAGTACTAAACTTTAACCAAAATTGGTTAGATATCCGAATGGGTTCAAAATGTTGGTATCTAGATCCCGATCCAAACCGAAATATTTTAGGTCTCCGAATATATCCGAACAATATTTATATATTTAAATATATTAATTATTTTTAAATATAATATATAAGAGAATACACCAAAATATATATATAAGACATTTTTAAGTTGTCCAAAATACTTAGAAATATATACAAATTGTTATAAGTACATGTTTAAAATAGCTAAACGATATTTATAATACATAAAATACTTAAAATATCTATTGATTTCATATCCCAATATTTAAGCTAAGCCAAATTTTTATGTTAAGTTTAAGTATTTTGGCATATATTATTCAAATTTATATGTTATATATTATTTTTAGATTTTGAAGAATTTAAAGCATATATGAACTTTAATTTTTGAAAAACAATTGAATAGGTTATCTGAACTCAAACCCGAACCAAACCCGTAAAGATCTGAAGAAGATCCGATTCGGACCAAATGGTACTTGAATGTTCACCTTTAATCAAATATAAAAAAGTTATTGATAACAAAATATATATATATATTTTTTTTTTGAATTGAATGTTAAATTTAATTCAAAAGAAAAATTCCTTATTACAACAAGTGCAACCTATTTTAAACTTTCCATCCCTCCCCAAATTTTATAAAACGAAAAGATGAATAAAAAACTTCTATCTTGTGCTAAACCACTGTGCCATTCCTCCTTCATACTTCTTATCACCCCTCCTTCTTATCACTGTAAACTTGTTTCTCATCTCTTTGTCAATCTTCTTGACAATAAGCACTGCAGGGGCAGGCTTCTCTCCATGTCTTCGTCTATTTCTCTCCATCCAAATAGCATGTACTGCAGATTGAAACACATGCCTCACTATAAACAGACTGAGATCCTCCCATGTGGAATTAGTTGACAGCAGCCCAATGAGATTATCCCAATCCGTCGTATACAAACTCCTCATCACCCCTCTTACAAGTGTTTCCCAAATCTCCCTAGAGTAAAAACACTCAAAAAACAGATGCTTCCTCGTCTCTATTGGCTCACTACAGAACCCACAAGATACATCCACATTTAAATTCCAGCTTCGCAGGCGATCACCAGTAGAGAGTCTGCCATGTATCGCAGTCCAAAGAATAAAAGAGTACCGAGGAGTTGCATGTTTAAACCACACAGCTTTGTGCCAGCCACATAAGAGATGCTTCTCTCGGATTATATTCCAAGTTTCTCTTGTAGAGAAAACCCTTTTGTATTTGCCCTTTTCTGTTTTCCACAATGAGACATCTTCTTCTTGAACCCAATTTGCTTTATAAAGCTCGATCTCCATCTCTACTCTATTCAAGAGTGGGATGCGATGTTGTCTTCTTCTATGGTTCCTACAAGCCGCAACCTTTCCATTAGCGAGTATTCCCAAATCAATGTGACCTCTTCCACTTAAAACATCTTGCAGACAACCCAAAGAAGACCACTTTTCAAACCAGAAAGAAGCTTTATTGCCATCCTTTACCTCCACCTTATAGAGCATTTTCGCCATGTCCCGACATTTCAATATCTTCCGCCACATCCAAGTCCCAGACTGATTATTATCCTTCACCATCCAGATAGACCCCTTCCTGATAAGATAGTTTTGAACCCAATTTACCCAAAGAGAATGAGATGATAATATCCTCCAAATCAGTTTGATACAACACACCAAATTCACTTCCTTTAACGGCCTAATCCCCAGCCCACCTTCTTGCTTCGTCTTACAGATATCCTTCCAAGCAATCTTATTCTTCCTACCATTAAGTTCCGGACCAGACCAGAGGTACGCAGAGCAGATTCTCTCAATCTCCTTAATACAACTACTAGGGAGTCGAAATGCAGCCATCCAAAAATTGGTTAGGCTCATTATAACTGATTGTATCAACTGTGATCTTCCCGCATAAGAAAGAAAACGCCCTGTCCATGAGCTTATTCTTTTCCTAATCTTCTCTATCAATGGCAAATAATCATTGACAGTCATGCGTTTAGTTAATAAAGGGAGCCCCAAATAACGTACCGGAAGCGTCCCTGATGCAAATTGAAACTGATTCTGAACTTCCTCTCTCTTCTGATCAGTACCACCCGCCATGAATAAAATCGATTTCTCCATACTTATCTGCAACCCACTCATTCTGTCAAATCTGTCAAAGACCGTCAATATCCCTTCTATTGATTTCCTTGTGCCATCAGTAAACACCATTAAATCATCTGCAAAACATAGATGTGTAATGTCTATGTTTTTGCATTTCGGGTGATAACCAATCTCTCCTCTACCCGCAGCTTCATCAATCATTCTTGACAACACACTCATACATATAACGAAGAGGCATGGAGATAGAGAACAACCTTGCCTAAGACCTCGTTTGCTCTGAAAATAGCCAGCCAACTCGCCATTAACTTGCACAGAGAAGGACGGCGATGTGATACACAGAGAAATCCACTGAATAAACTTCCCCGGAAATCCCATAGCTTGCAATGTATTCAATAGAAAAGGCCATTGGACCGAATCAAATGCTTTTGCTATATCTATCTGCATAGCACAACGAAGCGAAATATCTTCTCTATGGTAATATTTCACTAACTCTGATGCTAGGAGAACATTCTCCATCAATAATCTTCCTTTAACAAATGCAGACTGATTAAGAGTAATACATTTCGGCATAATACCCTTCAAACGATTTGCAATGATTTTTGAGATTACCTTATAGAGCACATTGCATAACGAGATTGGTCTGTAATCCTTCATCATTCTTGCTTCCTCCTTCTTTGGAATCAGCGCTAAAATGGTTGAGTTTAGTCCTTTTGTGAACAAAATATATATTGTTTATACTAATTAAGTATAACATATTTAAAAAAAATTCACTCCGCGCATGACACGAGTTATCATCTAGTTTACTAAGTAATATACATTTAATAGGAAAAAAAAATTAGTACGATCCTAAAAATTTCTGTCGTGTTTTAATATCTGAACAATTAATCCATTTAATTATGATTCCAGGATTAAATTTAAAATTTTCGACCCCAAATTATAACCATAATATTATTGTGACTAACAAAAAGTTGTAACAGAAATGAGTTCGTACGGTAGCAAAGAGTTGTTGAAATGTTGAGTCTAAACTCAAAATGAAATTTGTTTATCTCTAAACTCAAAATGACAATACTCTCTCTAAACTCAAAAACACCAACGTTTTAATTTGGGCCAAAGCTTTAACCTCTTTTAGTAGGCCCACATTCAATACATCTGTAACAAATCACAATCCCAAGAAAACTAGACACCTAAAAGAAAGATTAGTTTTGTTTAATTACTTTCTACAAACTAAAAAGTAAATGAATACAGAATCTCTTATCCTTGAGTACAAAGTCCCAAGTTCGAATCCAAAGTGATAAAGTTTTTTTTGTTTAATTGGGAAACACAATCAGCCAATAAGGTCACAAGCTCAAGACGTCGTCCACCTTTTTTCCTCCTCGATATTCAAACCACTTAATAGAGTAACGTGCACCTATCACAATGATTTTGTTTTGTCCCCTTTTAACTGCTGCGTACGTTAGCCTCTCCCCACGGCTCTACCACTCCACACACGCGCACGCGGCGCGTGTAATCATTTCCGGTAGATCCGCCGCTCTCCTCCACTCTCCATCCACCGTATCGTACAACAACACAAGGCTCTCTCTCAGCCCCCTCTCGCTCCTCCCACTCCGTCGCAGCAAATCGTCAATGCACCCCACCACCTGAACCACCGCCACTTTATCCTCCACGCCGACGCAGCTGAACCTCACCGTCCCGTCTAACCTCACCTGCGCCGGCAACGGCGGACTCTTCAGCCTCGTCCATTCCCCGAATCCACCGCCTCCCCCGCGACGCGCGTCGAATCGCCAGAACGAGAGCTCCACCGCGTGGCTGCTCAGCACGTACACGTGTCCCACCGCCGCGCAAGCCGCGACCACGCATCCACCTCCGGGAACGGAACGGCTCCTCAGCCACTGACGCGATCTCACGTCGAAGAGATCCATAGAGCTCGCGTAAACGTGCGCCGCCGTGCCGCGTGACGTCACCGACGTCTCGTTTCCGATCTTCAAACCTCCGATCACGTAGAAAACTCCGTCAACGGCTGCTCCGATGCATCCGTATCTCTTCCTCGCCGCGTGAGTCACCACCTCCCAGCGGTTTCTCTCCGGATCGTACTCTTCCACCGCCGCCGTGACTTCAGAACCACCACCTCCACCAGCAACGTAGATCTTCCCGGAAACGACGGCGATCGCGAACTTCTTCCGAGGGAAAATCATCGGCGACCTCACGGCAACAGTCCCCGTCCACGAATCGTATCTCAAAACCGCATTTCTACTAACGACGTAAATCCTCGGTCCAATCGCCGCCGCACGCGCGTGAGAAAGACTCCCCTGACCGCCGTCGTTGCAGACAGCGAGTGAGACTCTCCACGACGGAACATCAGACTGAAGCTGCAAAACCGCGGCGAAAAGTCCGGAATCGACGGCGGAGATGGCGAAAAGAGAATGCCGGAGGAGGCCTAGACGACGGCGGAGGTGGAGGAAGTAGGGAGAGAGGAGGAGGCGAGACCAGCGGCGGCACACGGCGGTGAGAGAAGGAATGGAAGAGGAAGGGACTCTGGAGAGACACTCGAGCAACAAATCGTCAGGCAGAGAAGAGATCGGCGTGACGGTGGCCGGAGGATTCGCGTGGTGGTGGATGGGAACGAGTGATTTGGCGTCGGAGGGATTGGGTAAGCAAGATTTCATGAGCCATGAGAAGTGCCGGGAGTTGCAGCTCTCTGACATCAGATTTTTCTTACAGAACAAAATCTAATCCAAAAAATAAGAAATAAAATAAATAAATCTCTGCGAGTTACCCAGTTCACGTTTAAAATAATAATGTATCGACGACTTAGCGTGTGTTTATGGTTATCCACTCATTCCCTTTAGTTTAATTGATTAAATAATCACTAGTACAATACTTTGTATGGCTTTGTACTTTAAATTAGGCACTAGATCCGGTCATACATCAAAATTATACAACTAACATAACATAATTTTATGATGTTAATTTGTTATTCTATTGTTATACAACATCATAATCAAACTATGTTAGATTCGGGTTAATTATGGGCTTCCAACTTAAAACCAATTGGCAATTAGTGGATTGGCCCTAACCCTTTATATATTACTTAATGTCCCATTGATTTTTCAATGTAAGGAATATGTATGGAAGTGTTAACAATACTTACTAATTGCAAAACTAATCCGGCTAAACCAAAACGAAGCTAGATAGTTATTTGTTTAAATGATATAGTTAACTAAAACGGACAAGTGGGGATTTTTATTTGATGTTTTTCCCGCAACTATTTTTCCATCATTTATGAATATTCAAAACCTTTCTTGGAAACTAATAAAATAGTATTTAGACAAATTATGAAAAATTTGATATTTGTGATATAGTTTAATAAGTCTTAGTTTAAATTTTGATGTACGACTCAAAATTATCATTTTTCCTAATTTATATTGATTCGTAATCCATTTTGGTAAGCTTGGTCGTTCGGATATCCGATCAATTTTTGGATTGATTGGATTTCGAAATGAAATTTGATCCATCAGAATATTTTAAAAATTAGATTTAGTTCAGATTTTCTAGAGTTTGGTTCAGAAGTAGTAACATATCCCATATTCAATTGAACCCTTTTTAACTTCGCAAAATATATATCAGAACTCATAAAATGTATTTTAGATATATTATTTGTTCGATAGATATTTTCAAAAAAGGTATTAATTAATTTCTTAATAAATTCTGAGAATATGATCTGAGCCATGAAAAAAAGTTTTCAAAAGTTCGGTCAATTAAAACGTATCATTTAAATTAACAATATGATTATTTTAGAATTACTTATAAGTTTTTGCTGAATATTTTCAAATCACTTGCTAAATATATTCAAATTATTTTAAAAATATTTGCAACTTATTTTCTCATTTTTACATGTTTTTTGCTAAATATTTGCAAGTAATTTGCTAAATATGTTTCTCATTCTTTATACTTAATAAAAATAATATAACTGAACTATTTTAACGTTTTTATATAATTATATATATATATATATATATATGATATATAATATATGTCATTCAACTTATTGCTTCGGTAATAAACTCTTATCTTTATTACAAAATATAGAGTTTATTTTTAGTTTTTTAGTTTATACTACTGTTGATAAAAAAAAAAAGTTTATACTACTGCTCGTATTTATGTACTAAACCACCACTTAGAAGGTTGTACCCTCCAATCGAGTTGTACGCTATTTTTAACAAGTACTTGAAATTACATGTATTAATTTAACAAGCCAAGTATACATTATATTATCCTCATAAGGTAAGTCAAGCATAAAGTATACCAAAAAATTACAAATACTTGCATGTCATTTAGTTGTGATTTTTGGCGTGTACTGAAGGTTTTAAAACAGTCTAATTAAAAACAAGCAAAAAGGGAAAAGGAGAAAATAAAAGACCTGAAGTTTGTGGTTCTTCAGGAGGGATGCTGAAATGCCATTTGATTTTCTCTGAGTATGCAATCAACAATGTCGCCGTCTGAGCTCTTTTATATTTGGGAAAATAAAAGAGTAAATTAGCTCAATATACTAAAAAAAGTGGGATACTATAGAATGGGAGAGGAAATGGTAATGATGGGGGAAAAAATGGGAGAAATAAGGTATGGAGTGCAAATAGAGTAGATTTTGTGTGTAGGGAGTACAAATTCTCAAAATAAATAAAAATGCAAATTGTTAATAGAATGTCAATAATATGCATCAAACGAATAGTATTAAAAGCATATTATACATCAATACTATGAGCGGTGGTTGAGCCTCCAACTCCAACGGTAAGGAGAATAACCCATAACGATATATACAAGGTAACCCATTTTGTAACTGTATAAGCTGATCAATAACAATATAAGAGTATTAAGATTTATAATAAGTAAATAATATAATATATTATTACTGATTTTAAATATTATTTAAGTTTCAATAAATAGATAATCAATACTATAACATTTTGTATGGTTTTGTACTTTAAATTAGGTACTAAATCCGGCCATACATCAAAATTATACAACTAACATAACAATATTGTTAGCATCATGTTTTTTATTGAAATGATTTCTTAACATTCATACATATGTTTGACTGTATCAAAAGGAAAAGTATCAATTTAAAAATCAAATCAATTAATGTTTTACCAAATTAATAAATATACCTAATTATAATTATAAAACTTTTTAACATTAGATATGCATAAATCTTGCAATCAAATTAAGATATTGATTGATCATGATGATAATAGATTGAGTAAATTATTTTTTGACAAAATCTACAAATGTCATTTTTAGAGGTATTTGATACTACCCCGTGCAAGCAAAAAGCAAATAAATGTCAATTTTCTTTTTGATAATAACAATTTTAGCACACAGAATTATGGAATTTAATTAATAGTAAAAGTTTCTCAAGGACCAAAAGTTATATATATATATATATATATATATATATTACTCTCTTAACCCATAAAATTTAAGAACAATTTTATTAGTCTATAGATTTCACACAAAAAAAATTGCTATGGGTATTACAAAAGCTCCGGTACAGTGTTTATTCGTAGTGATATTAGCAGTTTTGTTGTCCAATCACAACGTTTTGACTTCAGGTATGTTTAAGTTTTAGTTTGTGTATTTCAAATTAGTCTTGATTATTTTCCAAACAATAGCTAAACATATAGAAAATGTAATGAAATTTGTGTTTGAATTTTCGTTTTCATATAAACATGCATTCAAAAGTTTTATTAAAATATAATATTCATTTGGACATGATGTAGCCATCTTCTATCAATATGTTATACAATCATATATATGTGGATGTACAAGCATACGTCTATTATATCAACCATACTAATTATTATTTTGATATAGGTGCAGAGATCCAAAAATCCTCGTATGACCAATGTACTAGTACTTTGTGTTCGAATTCATATACATGGTTTCAGTGTCGACGTGACTGTTTTGCAGCTGGTTACACAGGTCGTGGAGACTGTGCTTCTCGTTCTCATAACGAACCTAAGCGTTGTTGTTGCCGAAATAAATAGACTCATCTTTTCTCTTAAAGCGGCGTTTAGTACCTTTAAAATATCCTTTAAACAATTGGACTGTTTCTTGTATTAAATGCGATATAATAAAAATTAAATGTTGTTACAATAATACATCGCTTTGTTTTTTCTTTGCCCCTTCAAAGAGCCAATAGTTTCATACCTTTGTTGTTGGAGACCAGTCAGCAAGAGACCGCTGTTACAAACACAGATAGTATTAAAGGTCAAATAGTTATGGTTAATTTTACCGAAAGAAACGATATGCGTTTAAGAGATGTATGAGCACGCAGCTCTCATCAGACTTATCTGAACGCAGAGCCAGTTATTTGCACTATCCAATTGAAACATTAACGTTGTGCTTCTAAAATTGTCCAAGTTAATAGATATAAACATAGGTCTCAAATTATTTTTAAATAAAAACACATACGGTGGATGTCTCTCTTCTATATTTGTCGTCATACATATATATATATATATATATATATATATATAACATACAAGAATATAACACATTTTAGTATTCCTGTTTCTTTTGCTACGCTCTGTTTTATAGTTGTACCATTTCTGAATCTTTTCTTTGCATTGTTTGACCACTTTTTGTTATAAATGAAAATGCAGATAATTTATTGGGGCTTGAGGAGACAGAGGGAGAAGATGACTTCAGGGAGGAGTATGCTTGCCCCTTCTGCTCTGACTACTTTGATATCGACTCTCTGCTGCCACGTAGGCGAAGACCTTCATATGGACACGATTAATGGGGTAAAACATTTATTTTCTGTAATCAAACCATTTGATTATGCGTCAAATACAACTTTGTGTTTGAATCCCTGTAGGTATGTCCCGTATGTGCGGTGAAAGTGAGCTCTGATATGGTTGCTCATATAACCCTTCAACATTCAAATATGTTCAAGATATCCTTTTTAATATTTCCTCCTACCACTTTGTTTTATATTTTTACTTTATGTGATTCTTCAAATGAGTCATTCCTTAACGAAAATATTACATGACAACGCGGAAAAGGAAAGCAAGAAGAGGTGGGGCTCAGTCCATGCTAACAATCTTGAAGAGAGAGTTTCCTGATGGAAAACTTCAGAGCTAGTTTGAAGGATCATCACTTGTTGTTGTATCGTATCATCTTCCTCGTCCAGTATAATAGCTGCTGACCCTTTGCTGTCTTCCTTCATTTCTCCTATGGCTGAGTCAAGTCTATGTGGAGAAGAAACAGGTTCCACTGCCAAGAAAACGTTGAGTCAGAGTTTGCCTGAACGATATTGCTTTCTCACAATAGATCTGGATATTCTCATTGCATAGCTATCTGATTAGTCCTTTGTCTTTGACTTGGATTTTTACAGGAATGTTGAGAAGAAGTTGGTTTCAGAAGAGGATCACAGAGAAAAGTTGAAACAGAGCGAGTTCGTTCAGGGGGTTTTCAGCTCTATGATTCTTGTTGACGATTTATGAAGGGAGAGAACATAACTTCTCTACGGTTATTATTAGATCATTCAGCGATTGGGGAAAAAAAAGTAATGGAGTTTTTGTTTTAGCAACAAGTGATATAGGGAAGGGTTTGTGGATTACCAGAATAATGTTAGAGAGCTTTTTGTATTGAGGAGTTATTATTTATCTTATTGAACACAGTTTCTCTAAAGAACACTTAGATTTATCTGTATACTGTAAGAAAACAGCAATGATATATTTGCATTGAGTTATGTGGATAAGGCAAGGACTGAGAAAGCAAACATTGATCTACAGATATAGTATGACTAACAATAATTCAGAATATATAGATTTAAGACTGTTAATGGTGGGGGCCGCGCGAACGCAGACACCCCTCTGCCACAAATAATGACGCAGGTTCTCCCACTTGGGGAGACCTTAGGCTAAGCACCCTTCCTTTAAGTGCAATGGAAGTCACTAGCCTAGGCCACTCGTCTTATTGATCACGAGTTGACCCCGTCCAGGTAAGTGATTTGAACGTTCACTCTACTTCCCTTCTTATACTCTGCTCCGCGTGTTATTCACTTTATGTGTAAGCGATGTGGGACTTGTGAGTAGCACATGTCACTCGGTCAAAAGCTGCATATACTGTTATACATATGGGCCGGATGCTGTAAGCCTAGTTAAGTGTTTGAGGATTTATAGTTACGTTGCTGGATACTCGATACAAACTGCGGATTTGCTATGATGATTCTTGCCTTTGACGGGATTTTACATGAATATAAAAACAGTTCTTTCATCAGAAACAGAGAAAAGTTAAATCATTCAGCGATATATTGGAAAGCTGAAACATTCGGGTAAATATCTTGTTTTTGATCAGTATTAGCACTGAGTTCTGCTCTTAAAAGTATGTTTGTATTTTACGTTCTGTGAGTACATTATAACATCATTTTATAATTTAGACAAAGATGCTTTTCTTCAAACAAAAATAAGAACCAAAACTTGAACTTAAAGATTGTAGGGCTTTACCCCGAAGGGAGCCCTTCCAGAAATTCTCGAAAGCCAAAGACAAGCTAAGGCCTAGGAGGGGGTTTGGAAATAGTTTTCAACCAGCAATAGACGCGCCTCGGTTAGTACCTCATTAGCTGCGTCATTGCCCCAAGCGCAAAGATGACTTTCAACCAACGACTGCGTCTCTCTTTTATAGTCACCAAAACCATCCTACTTGATATACATCTCCGATGTGGGACAATTAATATAGCTTGACCTGCCAATTATTAATGTCCTTTTATCAAATCATATATTTGTAACTCTCGTCGAAATATCAGTTCTGCCTAAATACAACAATGTTTTGTAATTTATTTTAGGCTTTTTAGCAAAAAACATGAAATCATAATAACAGTATAAGGTTTGACAGCTACGAAATTACAAAAGGTTTCAAAAGACTCATAATGTATGGTAGGAGCCGCGCGGACGCAGGCTCCCTCTGCCACAAATAATGACGCAGGCTCTCCCACTTGGGGAGACCTTAGGCTAAGCGCCTCTCCTTAGTGCAATGGAGATCACTAGCCTAGGCCACTCTTCTTCTTGATCAAGAGTCGACCCCGTCCAGGTAAGTGATTTGCTCTTTCTCTCTACTTCCCTTCTTATACTCTGCTCCGCTTGTTATGTTTTGTATGTGTAATCGATGTGGGATGGTTTACAACATTTTACTACTGAAACAGGCTTGAGATGGCAAAATTCGTTTGTATTGTACATATGGGCCGAAGGCCATTTCAGTGTTTGGGCTACAAACCAGAAACAAATCTCTGAGTTTGAGTTTGAGTTTTGAGTAAAAAGGTTAAAAGTGAAGCATTAAATTAAGAGAATGATGAAATCATCAGAGAATAAAAAAGAGTGACATCACACACTTAATCATGAAACCACTAGTGCTCTTGCTGCCTTTGTTGATATCTTGAAGTGATAATTTTCCTGAAAAAGCAGGCCTGACCCTCAACAACTCTGAACTGGAAGCAAAATAAAGGGGGCTTATTACATATAAAAATTGGGAAACAAAGTTGACTACGCTTGATCTCAGCATCACAATAACATAACAATGCTAACCATAAACCAACTAATCTACCGAAGATTTTGTTGAAAAGAAGACCGAAATTTAAGATATTCTAAGCATGGCCGGAACCACATGCTTTGTTTGCTTGTATACAGGGTCGGTAACATGAAAGAGAACAATGGATTGAACATCTAAATGCACTTCAAGGACATAGCAGATGTACATATTTGCATTGAAACTTCCACTAAATACTTCCTACCAAACGTTATGCAAAAGAAAAGAGACACAACCATATATTATAGGCCATACCAATTAGTTTGAATACTCATACAATCGTATAGGGCTAGAGATCATATACAGTACATGGAAGAGGGTTAGTGTCTTGGCCTAATGTCTCGGTTTTTTTTTCTTTTGGATTCGAAATTGCTTCATCATCTGTTTAGGACGTTTTTAGTTTTATATATCTGCTTAAAAATCACCTTTGTTTGAGAAAATGGAGAAACAAAACTACAAAAGTTGCAGTATATTCCTAAACTTTATCTATTGTATGTATTGTCTAATATATCTCCCATTTTGTGTTTCTTAGGAAAATATTAAAACTAATAATTAAATCATAACATTTCCTCTTTTATTTTCATTTTTCTTAATATAATTTGTCTATGCAGATTAGTAATGTGCAGACATAATCTATATTAAGATAAAATAACCAACCTTCATAAATATTTTCACGAAAACCCTACCTTGTTTCCGAATGTTTAATCATGATTTTGGATGTGACCGGTGAAGAAAATATACAGTATATGTTTCATCCAATCAACTTTAAAAGGCTGTGGGGGTGGTGGACTACATCTTAAAACTTGCGTGTTTTCTAATTTTTTCCTAACTAGAGAAAAACCCCAAACTTACAATCCAAAAATAAATATCATATAGTACTTAGTTGCTATCACAACAATAATCAGTGTTATGATTAGACAGTGTTATACCGTAACATCTATTCACGGCCATAGTGTTTAGGTCGGGAGAGACAGGAGACCTTGTTTGCTACTTTAAATGTTCCAATCCCAAAGCAAAGGATATACACTGGAGGGCTCCTCTCAAAAGCCTTCACAAATCAAAAGTATTTTTCAAGTACATCAAATCATACTTATGGAACTTCTTTTGTCGCGTTCCGTCGACGGGCGTAATTATCTATTTAATATGTCAACTGTTAAGCATAATTGTTATCATCTATTTTTGGTCAGACAGTTATACACATGCAATGATGATATCGTATCAGTCTAGTTCGTTTTATTTCACATTTTAAGAAGGGGTCGTTGGATTAATAACCTAAATTCCGTTCTACATATGTCTGAACTTTATAGTATCATCGATGCATCATCATCACTTCGATTGATCTCTGCATAATATTAATACATTTTGTTGACAGTAGAATTAGTGTGAAAATAAAACAACTGAAAGTGATGTCTGGTCTGTTTTTCTTACTAATTAGGAAGGAATGTGAAATGATATAGTCCACAGACACTTTGACAGTTTATACAAATTTATTAATTAAGCTCCCTAAACAAAAGCAAAATAACTGTCCCTCTTATAAAAACGAGGCACTTATGGATATTATCATACTAATGTTACAAAATTATGAAGAACGTCGGTCCCATTTAAGAAGCAATAATCCATTTATTATTAGGATCCATTGAACTGGACCACCCAAACGAATACACACCACGTCGTACCATACATACAGATTAATACATTCGTTTATGATGTAGCGTTTTATAATATCAAAAGAACCATATATCTAAGCAAAGCTATACTTTTACAGGTTGGTGTGTTCGGCAAAGGGTCATGCTCACTTCTAAAAGCTGATACTTATACATTATAAAGTTGATTTTCGATAAGAGCAGATGATACCACGATTAATGTAATAGGGTTATTTCATTTGACACATAATCTTTCCAAAGGCTGGAGCTTATATATACAACATAAAGTTTAGTTCTAGATATTAATATTCCGACCAGCTAAAAATCTACAACAAAATAATTGTTATAAGATTGAAGATCACGAAAACAGTACAAGTTTTGACGATCTGTGGGGTATGTAGTTAGTGCCAAAGCTAACCTCTGTTCTAAAAGTTGAAAGAATAGAAAATGTGGAGGTTCAGAAATTGATGTGTGTTTTTTGATCTGAACTTACGTGCCTAATCCTCACTTTAGCCAGCATGTTTATGGGCTGCCTGCCTTTTTAAAAGTGGCCCCATTCAAATTACGGCCCGAGCATTTCATTTAATCGCTAATTAAATTACGATTTCTTCATCGGAATTTGGATACATGCGCGCCTTTTCTGGATCAGGTCCGAAGCTCCGGTTTGACTAACAGGCAAACGGCGTTAAAGGTAATCATCTTATGTTTTCTTATCATGTCCAAAATGTAGTGAAAATGCATCCAAATTCCAACAAGAAATTAATGATTTATAACATTTGCACTTCAAAATAATCGATAATACAGTAAATAAATATTTTTCTTATTAATAGAATCACTAAAAAGGTAATATATTAAACTTAATTCTTTTTTTTGACAAAAAAAGAATATATTTACCTGTAAAAGTATAAAAATATTGGAAAATATTCCATATTTTTATTAAAAATTATATTTTGTATGTTTATACATATTAAAATTCAATGATAAGTATAATTTAAAGTAATAATAATTCAGTAAATACAATTACGTTTATTAAAATTTACAGTTTACCATTTATTAACTCATATCAAATATATTGAAAACATAAAATACATCCATTTAGAGATAAAAAAATTTCTACAAAATATTTATCTTTCAAGAGTTGAAGGAATATTTTATAATCAGACAATTCCAAGCATAACCTTTTAATTTTTTTAAACATATAAGCCGCTGGTCGTAAAAAAGGAAACAAATAATATTGGCCGAAAGAAAACGAACCTAACCAGAAGGTTAGGGGGATAGGTTCGGAGCGTATTGCGCCTCTTTCACCCCCTCCGCTAGAATCTAAATATTAATTAATTAATTTGGTTTAATCCATAGAAAGTGTTAGCGAGAAAGTGAGGGAAATTATTCATTTCAAAAGACATATCCTTCTTCCATTGCCATCCTTTATAATACAAACCGCAAACTTCTCCCTATCGTCTTCTTCCTCACACAGAGAGAGAGAGAGAGATTCTCTAATCATTAACAATTTCGCGAAAATTCTCTGGATGGAGTCGAATGATTTTTCCTTCTCCGTAGTATCCATCGTTGAAGATGTTCTTCAACATTATAGTACCCGATCAAACGACGCCGGATCGCTGTTACCCCGGAAACTCGAAGAATCTTGTGAGTTTCTCTCCCCGATCTTATCCCCTTTCGTGTGTTCTCCTATAATGATTTTGAATTATCATATAAAACGTATTTTCTTCAAGGACTGGTTCTCGATTTTGAGCTTTTATATATTTGGTACGTAGCTTTAAGAAGATACGAAGCTGCTGCATGGCTTAGAGAAACGCTCGGAGTTTCTAGCGGTAGAGACTTCCCCGCCGAACCTTCTGAAGAAGATTTTAGGCTTGGGTTGCGAAGTGGGATCGTTCTTTGTAATGTTCTTAACAAAGTTAATCCTGGCTCAGTCTCAAAGGTATACTTCATACTTTTTTTTTTTGAATACCAGGAGGGAGGTACAGACTAAAACCCGTAATCTCTGGACCCGAAACCAGATCATATAATATTAGTTTCTTCCCAGCATATAAATGGTTTAATATTTAGTTTGTTCTTGGTGTTACATAGTTAAATAATTGTATTAAACAATTGTATACAATGGCGGACAAGCTTGCTGGGAGTTCTCCATAAGCTATGATTTATGTTGATTCTGTTCCACCAATTTTGATTTATTAACCGGTTTATTTATTAAAGTATTATAGTTTTGGCAGAAAATAAAGTATTAAACCACATAGACAAGATAAATGGAAACATTATTGACTTATGTAGAGAATTAATATCTTTATTTTACAGGTTGTTGAAGCACCGGATGATGTTGCAGATGGAGCTGCGCTCTCTGCTTTTCAGTACTTTGAAAACATCAGGAATTTTTTAGTTGCTATTGAGGAAATGGGTTTGCCATCTTTTGAAGCTTCTGACATGGAGAAGGTATTAAAAAAGTGGAGACTTATAGAAGTGTAGCTTTTCCATTATTGATTTTTGGAACATATGTTTTTTTTTTCAGGGAGGAAAGTCTATTAGGATAGTGAACTGCATACTTGCACTTAAGTCTTACAGCGAGTGGAAACTGAAAGGTGGAACTGGTCCGTTTAGGTATGGATCCAACATGAAGAATAATTTTGGAACGAGGAAACCGTTTCTGAGGAAAAGTTCAGAGCCGTTCATGAGTTCCATGTCAATAAATCATTCATCAACTGATCAACCTCTGTGTTCTGATGTTGGGCAAGTAAGTGGATCCATTAACGGGCTTGTTCGATCATTTCTTTCAGACAGAAAGCCTGAAGATATTCCAAGTGTAAGAATTCTGTTTGTCTTTGCTGAATGATTTTTTTTTAATATTGACAGTAATCTTTTTAAGCTCCTTAGGATATACTAAAATAACTGATGTGTATGTATCTACAACTGTAGGCTCAGGAATTGTTAGCGAGACTAGTAGACACCATTTTCCAAATTCTTATTGAGAAATCTTTTTTTTTTTAATCTGCTCAGGTTATAGAGTCTGTGCTGAACAAAGTTATGGAAGAAGTCCAGCAGCGGTTATCAATCCACAATGAAATGGTGAGGTCAATCATGATGTCATTCTGGATATAGATATTAAAAAGCTTGCTTTCAATTTTCCTTTTCAGATGAAATCAAGTTCAAAGCCTATTCAAGAAGATGATTCATCCTGCGAGGAGACAGTGGTACCGTCTCAGCAGTGTGAGGTAAGGCAACATGAGGAAACTGAAGAGAACAGTCCATCAAAGGTCGTAGAAGAAAAGATTCAAAGAATAAATACTGAACACTATGAAGAACAAGAGATTCTTCTAAATCAACAAAAGCACATCCAGGTAACTTCCATTAACACCATCTGTGAGAATGGTTGCTTTTTGTATCTTCTATTCTCAGTACAGCAATTACAAGTTATACAGAGTTTGAGCTTTGTTTAAATGCCTGCAGGAGTTGAAGCAAACTTTAAGCACTACAAAAGCAGGAATGCGATTACTGCAGAAGAAGTATCAAGAAGACTTCTTTCACCTAGGTAGTCAACTCAGACCATATTCTTGCTATGTGCTTGTTCAGACCTCAATGTTTAAACAGTGAAAGTATAATGTGTCATCGTTTTTTTTTTTTTTTTTCACACAGGCAATCATGTAAATGGTTTAGCTCACGCGGCTACGGGATACAAAAGAGTGCTTGAAGAAAACCGCAAACTGTACAACCTAGTGCAGGACCTGAAAGGTATCTATCATTACAGAAAAAAAAATCACTTGTGTCATGCTTAGAGACCTCACACTTGGTAATTATTAGGGAATATACGAGTATACTGTCGGGTTAGGCCATTCTTGCCTGGGGAACCAACTGCTTTGAGTACCGTGGAACATATAGAAGAAGGGACTATCACAATCAGAGTGCCATCAAAGTATGGGAAAGAAGGTCACAAACCATTCATGTTCAACAAAGTCTTTGGTCCTTCTGCAACACAAGGTTATTTAAGGCTTTGATTTTTTGTGTCCCTATAATGTTTCTTTGAGTCTGTTTCTCTCTGGTTAACATTACTGAATGAATCCTTTTGTTCCTCAGAGGAAGTGTTTTCAGACATGCAGCCTTTGGTACGGTCGGTTCTTGATGGCTACAATGTCTGCATCTTTGCTTACGGCCAAACCGGGTCCGGGAAAACTTTTACCATGGTAAAAACTGCTACTCCCTCAGTTTCATAATATAAGATATTTTGGTTAAAAGCACAAGAATTAAAAAACTTAGTAAAATATTACTTGGTTATTTAATTTTCAATAAATTAAAGTTATCTTAAAAGTAGTAAAACATTTTATATCTTGGAACATCAAATTTTCTATAAAATATCTTATATTATGGAATGGAGGGAGTACTATACTTGATGTAGTTTACAAAATACCAAATTTTCATTTTCTAATTTGCCTAGCTACTCTAGACAGGGCCTAAGGAACTGACTGAAGAAAGCCTAGGTGTGAACTACAGGGCACTGGCTGATCTGTTTCTTCTATCAGATCAAAGAAAAGACACAACCAGCTACCAAATCTCGGTTCAGATGCTTGAAATTTACAACGAGCAAGTCAGAGATCTACTTGCCACAGATGGCCAAACCAAAAGATATCCTTTGGACTAATACATTTTTTTTAATTACTGTCTCCTCATCTCTTAATACCTATAAGATAACTTTGTTTTTGTTTGATCCTTAACTCTTGATTACGTTGGAGATCAGAAACAACTCTCAAAATGGAATTAACGTTCCGGAAGCAAGTCTAATGCCTGTCTCATCGACCGATGACGTTATACAGCTGATGGATCTAGGACAGATGAACCGTGCAGTGAGCTCTACAGCCATGAATGACAGAAGTAGTCGATCTCACAGCTGTGTGACTGTTCATGTTCAAGGCAGAGACCTCACGTCTGGAACTATCATCCATGGTTCCATGCATCTGGTTGATCTTGCAGGAAGCGAGAGAGTGGACAAGTCAGAGGTGACTGGAGACAGGCTGAAGGAGGCTCAACACATCAATAAGTCACTCTCGGCTCTTGGCGATGTTATCTCTTCGCTTTCTCAGAAGACTTCTCATGTGCCTTACAGGAATAGTAAACTCACCCAGCTGCTCCAGGACTCCCTCGGTAAAATTCTCAAAACCCCTCATCACTCGTTGCATATGTGTAGATACTTGCACACAAATCTTATACCAAGCACCAAAGATCGTTAGCTCCACTGGAAAGAATCCTGACCATTGTGTCAGAGGTTCTTGATTCGAGTGACCGTTGAGACCAAACTAATATTATATGTTATGGTTTTGGTCCAGGAGGTTATAGGTTTTGGCCCCGAACATATTCACAAAAAAAAAAATCTTACAATACAAAGCATTTTTTCAACTTCTGTTTGTATGTTGTTAGGTGGATCAGCCAAGACGCTTATGTTTGTACACATTAGTCCAGAAGCTGATACTCTTGGAGAAGCTATTAGCACTCTGAAGTTTGCTGAACGAGTGGGGAGTGTTGAGCTAGGCGCTGCTCGTGTGAACAAAGATAACTCAGAAGTCAAGGAGCTTAAAGAACAGGTTTCTAAACCATACTTATTTGTTGTATCCTAATCCTATCACTAATCTGATAATGTTCTGTGGGGATTTTTCAGATTATTAATCTTAAAATGGCTTTAGCGAGGAAAGGAAATGGTAATGATGCACAACCAACCTCTTTGCCACATACCCCTGAGAGAGTATCAAGAAGAAGATCACTTGAAACACCTTCCGTGCGACCCAAGCTTCCTAACATTGGAAACGCGCCAAGCAACCTTAGGCAGCCTTTTAGCGATACTGCATCTTCAAGAAGACACACCTTAGACCTCCATGAGTTAATGAGGCGGAGGCAATCACTCAACGCGAATGAAGAGGATAGAGAATCTAAGTCAGGGGAGTGGATAGATAAACAAGATCTCGAAGTGCAGAGTGTTACAGATAACGAATCTGATGAAGGCGTGGCAAGTGACTGCTCAGATTCTGATTTGTTGTGGCGATTGAACGTTCAAGTGAATGTGCCTAGAGTTGCTAATAAACAAAGTTCAGAAAATCCCAAACCGAGGAAAGTTCAGACAAGAACTACTAAACTCTCAGAAACCAGGTAATAATAATATCTTTGAATTTTGATTTTAAGTATTTTGCATTATTCTTTAATGATCAAGAGGCTTTGTGTTTTCTTGTGGCAGAAGTTTAATTCCATCTCTGATCCCAGCACCAAGTAAGAGAACTCCTAACACCGTGAACTCGCAGCCGCAGCAGCGAGTAACCAGAGATGGAAAACGCAGATTGAGTTTAGGCAAGTGAACATGTTTTCACCAGTTTTTTTGTAAAGAGTTAAAACAAGGAAATTAAAACAAAAGATTGTTTTTGTATAATGTGAATCTCAAATATACTGCTTTGTGTGTACAATATTATACAAATTTACTGGAAAGAGAACATAAACTCCTTTTATGACTTTTTGGATATTTCGAACATTTTTTTTTTGTAGAAAGGATATTTCGAACATAACTATGTACTTTATACTAATGTCTAAATTCAACCGGAAAACGAATCTGAACCAAAAGCACGATCTAGCACTAACCTGTAACCCACTAGGAGACGTGTAGTCAACCCACGTTTTGTAAAATCACTTTGATTCCTAATACAAATACATAGCTCTTTCCACAACACCACCACTACTTTCTCTTTAATCATTGGTTGAATCAATGACGATATCTGTATCCTCATCAAACTCTCCTAAACCACAAATCATCACTGAGATGAGCAAGGATTTGCCAAGGATAATGCCTGTGTCCACATCCACATCGTGCATGTTTAGGGTTTCACTGTGTCAAAAGATCAAACGACCTAATACACCAGAGAAAACCAGGAGGAAGAACCAGAAGAAAACATACAAGAAGAAGATGAAAGAAGAGAAAGGAAAGAGAGGTTTCATCAGACCCGGGTTGGTGTTTCCAGTTAAGAAGATGACTTCTGTAATTTCCGGTGCCTTCAGACGCAAGAAAACACCCAAAGTTGAAAACAGAGAACAGAGAGATGATTCTGAAAGAGAGACTACTGAAGCTGCTAAGAGCATGGCTGTTGTTAAAGCAAAACCCAAGCATATCTTACTTCAGAAGAAGAGTTTTTGGGGAAGCGCAAGAATTGGACTCAAGATACTCATCTTAGGGCCAAGATTGAAGACGAGAAGAAGAAGAAGAAGAAGAAGAAGACAAAGAAGAAGCGTAAGCTTCAGCGAGGGTAATGGAGACGAGGAGCTATGCAAGAAGAGAATACTAATGGGTGAAAGATGCAAACCGATAAACCGGTCAGGTGTTTTGCAGTATGATGGTGATGGGATTCTTGTCCCCGAGCCATGACCATTGTTAGTAGTCATAGTACGTTGCTTATCACATCTTAAATAGTCAAGAGTATGTTTCTTACTTCTTGTCGAGAGATGCAGATATAGTTGTTGTTGTTTTTTTCTTTTTTTATGCAGGTATATTTGTACAAACTTTATTTCGTATCAGTGTCAATATCTTAACAATCTTTAAACTAAGGCTACATTTGAAGATCTATTAACACTGCCTAAACCTTTGATAGACAATCCACATCAACACTAATTAACTAAGAACATCCCCGATATATTTTGCTAATTTTTTTTTTTTTTAAATAGAGATGTTGTTTGCTCCAATGTACTTTTCTATAATAGCATTGTTCAAAATATAAAGTTAAAATAGATTGTTATTTCTTCTATAAATAGAAAAAAAATAGCAATTTCTATTTTAAAGAAAAAAATATCAAGAGATTGGAGTGAATTTACCTCTAAATAATATTATAAAAGACAAAATTGTAATGGGTCGGAAATGCTCTAGACTGAAGGAATAATATGGAGAGATTTGAGATTAATTACATGGACTATTATGAGTAAAGCAATTGTAGTTTGTTCATCTTTGTAACTGTTCTGGAGTTTGGTTGCTTGTAGAGGATGGTGACGTGTTGTTGATGTTGTTAGGACTAGTCTTTTGTTCAAGAGGTGGAAAAATCTCTGGCTTTTATTGATTCCCTTGTTGGCTTTAGCCGCCGCTAATTTCCCAAATTACAATGCCTTTGAGAATTTTGTAAATAGGGGTTCATCCTTGCACAAGCTAAAGTTAATTATTCTTAGGGATGAAAATGATCAGTCGTGTGTCACACGGTGGATAGACTCTGTGGTTAAGCATAAACTCAAGCATCTTGATGTTGAGTGTCACGTGAAGCGTTAGTGTTTCTAGAAGAGATTCTCTTAGACCATCTCCAATGGTACACTATAATTTTCTCTATATTTCACTCTAAAATAGAATAACTCTATTATAGAGTTGAATTTGCTCCAATGGTTTACTATATAATAGAGTGAAATATATAGTATTTTTGTTTTTTTACTCTATATTTGGAATAAAAATCAAGAATACTCTATATTTCACTTTATTATAGAGTAACTCTATTATAGAGTGAACTATTGGAGCAAATTCAACTCTATAATAGAATTACTCTATTTTAGTGTAAATTATAGAGGAAAAAATAGAATCTCTTTGGAAATGCTCTTAAACCTTTATATGTGACGATCTAGCACTTGCCAAATCATATTTTGTTAACCGCTACAAAATTAAATTTTAGGTATAGGTTTACAATCTGATTGAGACTATAGTCCCCATTCTTGAAGCTAATTTTTTCGATTTTTTTTTTGAACTTGTATGTTTATATGGTAGCTTGAGCATACGCTAAACAAAACCGACCATTTGTTGACTCATTGAAGCCCTTTGACCAAGGTAATTACCAAATCTTGTCGGTAACCAACAACAATCAGGTGGTTTCAGATTTATTTGTCGTCGTTCCCTCAAAATTTTCTATCTCTTTTTACCTAATGCCAGAATTGAAGATCTTTTGCTTCTTCCTCGTTTCTTCTCTCTCTCTCTATATAATGGTCATAAACAAAGCTCTCGTTACTTTATAGTTCAACATATATACATTCAAGTTATTCCGGGAGCGGAGACATATTAACGGAGCTCGGATTCATCAACCCAGGTATGTTTGTTTTCGTCTCTCTCAGGTTAACTAACTGTCTAGCTGCGTTTCACTAGTTGATATTTATGGGATTCTTATGGCCAAGTTGATGGGCTCTTTGTGTCATAGCATCGTGCAACATTCGAGTTTTCCATTTTCATACTGCAACAAGTTTTGTCTAAACTTTTATGTGTGTGCTTACTTATATATATATCCATAGCTACGGATCGCGTGTAGGTCCCGTGATGACCTAACTCATCATGTGGTTCTCGATTAAGTTCGGTTGCCGAAATTGTAACTTCCCACTAGAAGTCTCCTGGAGTCCTGGTGGTATGGTAGCCTATGTAATGTTTCGCACGTCACGTGTTCATGCATTATAGCTTATATAACTCATTACCACGCACGCTCTTAAATTCAGATCTAAAGTTAAAACATTTTAGTTACACATAATCGGTAAGATTCGAAGATCCTTTAGTCTATTTTTAGTATATTAATGTTTTCAAATACTTTTGAATTTCAAATATCCAACCTGTCTTATTTATTCATAATCTTTATATATTTTTGTTTCTCAAGTCCAAAATATAAACCAGTTTTGTTTTTAAAGAATTTGTGCGCATGATTGTTGCCGACATATTGGGGATTCATCCAACGAACCAACCAATACAGTGTTTGTTGTTTTCTTATGTCCCATCACACCGAAAGACTACGGGTCACACGCAGTCCCCATAATCTGGGTCCCACTAACTGTTCCCTTCTCTCGAGGAATGTGAAACACGAAGGTTCGTGTCCAGAGCGTCTGACTATTGCGACCTGACACGGTACGGTTATCGATCCGGTTCACTCGCTGTAAATACTACTAAAAATATCGGTGATCAAACCGGAATATAACCATATATTGTGCAAATGAATCGAACCAGACAAATCATTCCTTTATCATCATGACATGAGCTGTCTTTCAGTTAAAATAAAAAAAATTATAAAAACGATCAAATTAGTTGTCAAATAATAATACTACTCGAGATATTTGTGTGAACTATTCCTTTTCTTTTCACGAGAGTTATTTGGGTGAGATTAGTGATTATTTATATTGCATTTTGTCTGACATACAAAAGGATCTCAATTGATCTCTATCAATTAATTATATCTGCATGAATCTTTATGAAGCATTTCTTTTTTACAATATATGGACCACATTCACATGTTATAATAATCATATAATTGTTTATGGCTTGCAGTATATAAACCTGTTTATCTATACTTTAGAAGTCTTATGTTAAACGTGTATAACGACGACTTATGTACTTTATATTTTCTTTTTGCTAAATACTTTATATCTATTTTGCATGCTCAAATTGTTGTTTTCCCACTATGCGTTTAATTACCAATTATTATCAGTTCGAATTATACAAGCGTTTGCTAAGGACGGAACTAGTTATCAACATTTGAGTCGAAGGGCCACAAATAACAATCAGTGCACTGCCTTTTTAAAAAAGTTAGAGCGCACTATTGTTAAGTCATTTCTGTCAATTTCATTTTTTTTCTTCCCATCTTGGTTGGCCGGGAGTAAAAATTTGTAGTCAATAACATAAAACCAGCACATTTACATAAACTAATTTTAAAAATACATTTCCTCCGTTTTATAAAGAGGGTCACTTAGAATTTTTTCAAGCATATTAAAAATGATTAAAATGTATTAACTTTTTTATTAATTATATCCATTTGACCAATAATATTTGAGATAAATAATTTATTTATAATATCATTACATTTTACAATTAATATTAAACTGAAAATAAGTATAAATTGAGTTGGGATTCTAAAATGATATTTTATGTAACAATTTTTTTTTAAAATGACATTTTTTAAAAAACAAATGGATGTATAATTTACAAAACTAATTTACTTCAACTGACTTCTGCATATATGAATAAATTATAATTTCAGATTTTTTTTTTGAAATGATTTTCATATAATTTAATTTCAGAAATTAGTTTTGCCATCGACGGAAATATCTTTTGGTAAGAAAACTGACTATTTCAGTTAAATCATATGTATTACGTATTATTCCATCAATTGATGTCTTGACATACGGAAATATTCTTACAACGATAATTAATCATATGACGCAATACCCAAAAGATGTAATATCAATCATACATTCATATATACATGCACGTATATATTTATTTTTTTTGACATGAATCTCCTGCTTTTAGTTCAAAATGAAAACCAATCACAAGTAAACTTCCCGAGTTCTAGACGCACCATTACAATCCTCCGATAAAACAAAATCAACATGCTCTGGAACAGACTCAAAATAATACAAACTAAACAGTAAAAAAAATGGATAGTTAGCTAATCCGTCTGTAAATATATGTTTATGATATACATGTATATATGACTGAGTGATTAGATTCCTCAATAAACTTGATTTTATATATTGTTTTGCTATTATTCGTATAATAATTGCATAGCATCAGACCGTTAAAAAAATGCATAACCACAACGGAACTGTTGACATTCTTCTTATACGGATAATGTAAATAAATAGTATAACTGATTATTTTATTTATCTTGGCTATTAATACATTCAGTCAGAAACTATTTATATTTTCTGGTTTGCACAGAAAAATATTTGATCTATAAATTTGATAATTTGACCTTTATTTGTTGGATCTGTTTTGTTTGACTCCTGATGCAACGATTGGGACACACTCATCGCTTAACCTACACCACAAATTTCATTTTATCACATACTTACATCATTTTTCCATTTTATTGTTTCTGACAATAATTTCTTATCAGCACCTAAATATGACTACCATATTTATTTCAACAACATTTTAAATTATTTAAGTTCTGTAACAAATTTTTAATAGTTGACAAAATAATTGTTTAACGTCTGGAGAACTTATAAAAACATATCTCGTAGTTGTCGCCGTTAAGAATCCCAAACTAAATATTAAAATTTGTTTTCAACCAACCAGATTTATTTTAAAACTTAAACAACAACAAATATCTTGGAGACAAAAAAAAAAATCTTGGAGACTTTATGATTAAAGAAAATATGATTATTGAATTTTCTTATTTTATATCATCCACAAAAGAACAAAGACAATGTCGTCCATGTCCTTGTCCTTTCTCCTACCATACGATAAATGACAGAGAGAACTACTGGAACACCTTACCAGAAATTTTGAACTTTCATTTATCAAATAATTTTAATTATATTCCTTTTACCTTAGTTGTTCCATTAAATGTGTTGCTTTCTCTTTGGAGCATTAAATGGATTCTGATAACGTTCTCTCGCTTCTGTAGCTAACTCTCCTCCTTCTCCGGTGGGTGCTACGTCAGCTTTTCCGAGCTTACGTCATCTCCACGGCGTCTCTGAGCCATATCAAAGGTTTCTCCTTCTGTCTATATCTCTCTTCATACATCTAAGTATAATCTGATTGGTCAGTGACAAATAACGAAGGTGAAGAGAAACGCTGTGCTGTGCTCTACCGTTTTGAGTAAATCTACGGAGATTAGTTGTGTTTGCTTCTTTTAGCCTGTTAGGTTTAGTTTTAATATATATTAATGCAACAACTTGCTCAAAGTTCTGAGACTGTTATAGATTTTTCTTTTCCTTGCTAGTTTTAATTTCCTGAAAAGCAAAGGAGGGAATCTTGAAACCTCGCAACTTGTTTTCCTTTTCCTTACTTAGAATATTTCCAAATGTGTGTTTCTATAAATAGAAACTTGATTTCCCTTATAGTCAAATTCGTATTTTATATTCCCAACTTTTATCTCAAAAGATAATCTGTGAAGGTTGTTTCGATGGAATTCCATGTCAGACTTATGAATATTCTACTACAATTATTCAATATAATTTATTACGATTTTTTCTCCTTTAAATCCTTTGGAATTGGACCTCTGTTTATATATTTTTCCCCCTAAAATTATGTTTTTGTTTTGTTTTGTACAGATTCAGGATCAATCTTGAGCTAAACGAGAAAGTTGCTGATTGTTATCTTCTTGGTGTGATAAAAAGAATGGGATATTTTTCGTCGATGTTCAGTGGGTTTGCTCGATCTTTCTCGATCAAGAAAGTGAAGAACAATAATGGAACTAGCGACGCTAAGGAAGCTGCTGATGAGATGGCGAGAGATGCCAAGAAGAAGGAGAAGATTCTGAAATCATGTGGTTACGTTTATGCAGACGGTTCTAATAACTCGGCCTCTGTTTTCTCTAAACGCGGAGAAAAAGGCGTTAACCAGGACTGTGCAATCGTTTGGGAGGTATGCTACAACTTACAACTCTCTTCAGTTACTAACCTTTTTGCCCGTTTTTAGCTTTTTCTTTTCTTTTTGCGTTTGCGTTTGCTAGACTGCTTGGTTCTTTTAAATGTTACTAACAGCAACTAGATTCATATATTCTCTATGCGATTTACTGCCTTTTGAGCTTGTTTATACCATAGTTATCGGTTATAGGTTGGCCGGCCATGAAATTTTGGAGTCTACATGCAATTTTGTAAAGGTTTTAATTAAAAATTGTTTATAAGGTTGAAAATCTATGTTTATGTAAATTAATTTAAATAATTTAGAGGTTATAGGTCAAATATTTCACTTGCCTATGCCATACCGATCCTTTCTTTTGATTCCTTTTTTTCAATAAAATTGGTATATTTTCTGTGTTTGCTATATCTTCCAGCTTCAAAACGCAGGGTTAACCAATGATGAGCCTGTTGACAATTTGTCTTTGGTAAACAGGGATTTGGGTGCCAAGAAGACATGATTTTCTGCGGAATATTCGATGGACATGGACCATGGGGTCACTATGTAGCCAAACATGTAAGAAACTCAATGCCTTCGTCGCTTCTTTGCAACTGGCAAAAGAGTCTTGCTCAAGCCACACTACTAGACCCCGAGATAGACCTAGAAGGATCCAATAAAAAGCTCTCAAGATTTGACATATGGAAACATTCCTATCTCAAGACATGTGCATCAGTTGATCAAGAGCTTGAACATCACCGCAAGATAGATTCTTACAACAGTGGCACAACCGCTCTAACTATTGTCAGACAGGTAAAACAAAAAAAACATTAGTTACCTATTTATTATGTCCACTAATCAATGGTTTCTTGATGAATATAGGGTGAAGTTATTTATATATCAAATGTAGGCGATTCGCGAGCCGTACTAGCCACGGTTTCTGATGAAGGAAGCTTGGTTGCTGTTCAGCTCACACTCGATTTCAAACCTAATCTGCCTCGTTAGTTCTCTCAACTCCTCCTAAGAAAATTAAAGTTGGAAAAAGAAATATGTTTCTTGTTATAGTAAGCTCTTGAATCTTGATTTCTTGTATTTGTTTTGCTGTTAAAATAGAGGAGAAGGAGCGGATACTCGGATGCAAAGGGAGGGTTTTCTGTCTGAAAGATGAGCCTGGAGTCCACCGTGTGTGGCAACCAGATGCAGAAACACCGGGGCTCGCAATGTCGAGAGCATTCGGAGACTATTGTATCAAAGATTATGGGTTGGTCTCAGTCCCTGAAGTCACTCAAAGACATATCTCTGCTAAAGATCACTTCATTATCTTGGCTAGTGATGGGGTAAGTATCTAGAAACCCACATATTATTTACTTTAGTAAAATGTTATATTGAACAATACTTTTTTTGGTTTGAATATAAAAGATATGGGATGTGATCTCAAACCAAGAAGCTGTAGAGATCGTTTCTTTGACCACTGAGCGGCCTAAGGCGGCTAAGAGGTTAGTTGAGCAAGCGGTTCGGGCTTGGAAGAAGAAGAGACGAGGAATCGCCATGGACGATATGTCCGTGGTCTGCCTCTTTCTCCATTCGTCATCGTCATCTCTCTCACAACATGTTCATCATTCCACGACTTTTAAGTAAAAAAAATGAGTTGTAAATAGTTCAGGGATAGCGTTGCACATTCATTTTGAAATTGGAAATGCATTTTTTTGGTTGCAGTGATTCATAAGTCTCAAGTGCTTCACTGAATTATAAGCTGAAAAAAAGAAGGTAACAATAGTTCAACAAAGAAACCATATAACAAAATTCATTTAATTTCAATATAACATCTTGATAAAATGGGAACATTATAGTGGACAAAAGTGTGGAGTTCTGGTCTGCAATGGTGGGTGTTAATATTTATTAAGTGGGCTTGGACCATATTGAATTTGTGATCCCTTCTTATTCTTGCTAGGACCAGAGGTCCAGAGATCCTATAATCGATAATGTAAATAGACGATGACTCTTCTCTTAACTTTACACGTGATATGTTGATATAAGAAAGGGCGTGCAGAGAACATATGCGGTTGATACGATTTTAAATTGGAATAGTATATCAAAACCATCAAGTGTAGACGCACATGTATACTGTATGGTAACTATTTTGAAGTTTTATATGGACCGTAATATTTGAGGTGACGCATGAGCATAGATTCATATTCCTTGTTTAGGAAGAAAATGAACTCATCTTTGCATTTGATGTCATCATATGAACAAAATCTGCAGATTCGGTGTTAGTCTTACGAGTTACACCAATAAAATGTGATCATCATCGTAAGTTTGTGCCCATATAAAATCCTCACAACTCTTCACCTTGTTTCAAATCAATTAATGTTATATCCAAAAAAAAAAAAAACTGGTCACCATATCATCGCGTACGTATATAATTCTCCACGGTTCATGATCTTTTTTATACATTTTGATTATTTTTAGATCTGTAGACTATATCACTTATTCAGATTTTTTTCAAAAACATTTTTTTTGGCAAACTATCATCTTCAGTTTTACTGAATGTATGAAAACCGGCACATGATTGTATTTTTACATTTTGGGTCTTCTTGTAGAGTTACTATTGAACTGCATATAACATATTTTTTTCTTAACAAAACATACTAACTTCATTCCTTAAAAATAATCTATTGTTTCCACACATATTAAAAAAATACGTTGAATCATTGTCATAAATTCATTATCTTATATAATTTTCAATTTTCAGTTTTCAGTAATTTTTAACTTATAACTTAATTAATTGTTTAAAAGTTTACAATTTCTTCATATAAATTACTTATAAATTATTTTTATGAAAGAGGATAAAGGGATATATAAATCTTGGTCCATGGGTAATCCCAAGCCAATGGTCAACAAAATGAAGTCAATGAAGTTAGGAGAACGTGAAAAGCGAGAATCTCGCAACTTGTAGATGAAGGTTAGTCTTTCACCTTTGTCGTATTCTTTTTATTTATTTTAGGCTTAAGTCGGGCAGCTATTATTCAGGTGAGGTATATCAAGCCAACAATCTATATTTATATATTATCCTTTCTATATGCACCATTATTTAATATTGGCTTCATTTATAAAATTATTTTAAATTGCTTTTTATACATAGATTATAATTATAGTCACTACAAACGAATTCCATGAAAACGTTCAAATTACTTAAATACGAAGAGTAACCCAATCCAACTAATGCAAACTATACCTATACCATGGGAAAAAGATTTAGTCTCTAGACCATTAAAGAAATGTCTATGTGGATCAGTCCACGCATCCATTTAGGTTGCATATCGTACTGACCAACTAAAATCTATATTCGAGCTCCCTCACAAATTTTTTTATCAGTTAATTAAAAGTATTCTCAAAACATGAGTTGCTAAAATTTCCCAAATCATTTAGGTTTTGTTTGTAGAAACCCTTTCTGAATCAAAACATGTGATATCTTAAATACCAAAAATATGTGCCTATTTTAAATATTTTTGAGTTTTGGCTGTAACTTTTTGAAAATAATAAACATATAAGTTTTTACACTATTTCGTATTTTACCTACGGTACGCAGTGCTAGTTCTACTGCGTCCAATTCGATTTCCGATGAGAGCCGAGTTAACGTCTATGTTATCATGTATTTCCAAAAGCCACGCCCGGATTAGAGAGATTAGTCAGGTCTAAGATCTTGATCATTTCTTGGTTAACAAAAAAAAAAAAATCGTATTTTAGTATATTCAGATTAATGTGTAGTTGGTTGAACCCCAGCTTTTACAACTCTTGGAGGGTTTGAGCGGTCGTAACTTGTAACGTTGACTTTCTAGATCGAAAAACGAATATACTTCTTCGACCTGATTCTTAAATCGGAAAACACAAGTCTGTCGTCTCAGCAAATCACATGCATACACTATTTATTTCCCTGATGAGTGATGGGATATCCGTTCTTTTCTAAAACTTCAATGACAAACTAGTATAGTATTTATTTAGAAAGTCCCAACCATCAATCTTTTATGTACTGTTGACATTATATAAAAACCAATATATTTAGACTGAACCTCATCTCTAAGCCATTTTTTTCTTCTAATTTTCAAAGTTAAAACAGCCAGGCTCCTATTGTGTTTAACATTAATCAAAACATTTCGAAATATAAGAATAAAAGTCAAAAGAGAAAAATGTATCGACTTATCTTATTTGAAGATTAAGTGTGTATTGACAGGTGGTGGAACAAATATGAGTTTGTATAGTAGTCGAACAAAATGAAACTCATATTAGTTCTACCTCCTGTTGAAGCCCACATTAATCTGAATAAGATTTCCACACACACACATATTCTTATATTCCTGTATGTACTTATTTATAGCAATAAGTTATATTACATGATGTCCATATATGTATTTCTTTTAAGAGATGAATGAAAGCACACTAGCAACAAATGTATAGAACTATTAAGCAAAAAAGAACAAATAAACAAATGTATAAAACTCAATTGTTAACTGGATTATACATTTGACATCAAAGCCGAAACATTTCTATAAATATATTAAATTAATTATGCATAAAAATCTTAGAAAAAAAAAACTAACTATAAAGACCTATAATACAAAACAAACATGTCAACACTTCTACGACTAACCTCCATCAGTCATATGCACGCACCACTACCTAATTCCGTAAAGAGAAAATTTACATGGAACATGAAAAGAAGCATATACTATTTCTTTATAAGACATATGAACAGTTTGAAAATAATTTTTTTTAATTGGAATGTTTGTCACTGCCTATAGTATAGTTAGTTCTTTTAGTTCAATAAATATTGTAGAATATATGGAAGCTAAGCAAGCTAAGTTCAATGAATGTTAAAAGCTTTTTTTTTTTGTTATCTGATCTTTCATATTGAAATAAACAGAAGATGGTGCAAAGTACAAACAAAGCCCAAAAGAGGGAAACAAAGCTTTCAATATTAATTGAAAAACTAAAGCTTTTTTTTTTTGGTAAAAAAAAAAGAAACCAAAGCTTTATTCAGAGAAAAATCTAAAGAAAATACAATGCAGAAAAAGACTTCAGACATTATCTTCTGTTTAATCATTATACTACCGTACTTTGAAAAGCTATGTGTATTTCAGTAATCCAATGAGAAAATTCATATAGAAATTTCGTCACCTATGCATATCTATAAGCATATGTCAACTTCTGGAGAACCGTACACAAAGTACATAAATTTTCAGAATGCAAGAAATTTAGAGCTGGAATAGTATTTAATTATTTTCTTAGCGCTTATCAATAAGATATACACGAAAAATAGTTAAAAAATGAAAAGCAGATAACTCTGATTATAACCAGCGAAGGTCCCAACGTAAACCGTCATGGGAAATGTGCTAATACATGACGTTGGAAACTTGCAGTAAACTCGGATTATGTTTCAAAAGCTTATTGTTTAATGCGTAGTCACGTAATCGTTTTAAAATAGCAATCAACTTGTTGAAAATAGCAGTGCATGCGGGTCCCACTCTTATACGGTCCAGATCGTAACTACGATCCGCCACGATGATCCCGCGTATTTCCACGTCAGACAAGGAATAATTTTATATATTTTGTTTATGATATGGTTTAGGTCAAAACAGATAGGTACGGTCGATGCACGTTATCTGGGACCCGCAGAGGGTGCAGACCTAATTTAGGTACAGTTGAGCAGGAATCACCTGCTCCTGATCCTACAATAAAGCAATCAAAACCGCTAAGATGTCGCCACGTGTTTCATTAGCAACCGTAAACAACTCTCTGACTCAAAACACCAACACTTGTGTCCGTACTAAACCAAAGTCAGGGGGCGTTTTCGTCATTTTAGTTATCTTCTTCCTCGTTTTATATGACACTCTCGAGGGAAACAATTGAAGTAAAGAGAGAGAGGTTCGGTTTTGTGTTTCCAACCGGAAAAAAAACCCCGAAGGTTTGACGATGAACCCGAATCTAATAACCCGTAACCCAATTCGGATCCTGGATCAACCGGTTCACCACTCTCTCCTCTATCTCCGAGCTGTCTTTCTCTTCATCCCGACTTAAAAGATCCGTACTTTTTTTTTTTTGAAACTTTCCGACCAAACTAAAAGTAAACACATACTTGTCTTTTTTTTTCTTGTTCTGTCGCGAAATGCCGCTGTCTCCATCCATTCTATCCGTTCTGTCGGAAGATCTTCTAGTTCGTGTCTACGGGTTCCTAGACCCGCCCTGTCGGAAAAAATGGCGACTCGTCAGCAAAGAGTTTCACCGAGTCGACTCACTGAGCCGCACATCGATCCGAATCCTCCGAGTCGAGTTCCTCCCCGCGCTTCTCTCCAACTACCCTCACCTCTCCTCCCTCGACCTCTCCGTCTGCCCCAAACTCGACGACGACGTCGTTCTGCGCCTAGCGTCCTACGGCGCCGTTTCGATAAAGTCGCTGAACCTGAGCCGCGCCACCGCGCTCCGAGCGAGGGGACTGGAGACGCTGGCTCGCTTGTGCCGAGGCCTCGAGCGAGTCGACGTGTCTCACTGCTGGGGGTTCGGAGACAGGGAAGCGGCGGCGCTCTCCGTCGCGGCGGGGCTGAGGGAGGTGAGGTTGGACAAGTGCTTGAGCCTAAGCGACGTCGGATTGGCGAGGATCGTCCTCGGGTGTAGTAATCTGAGCAAGATTAGTTTGAAGTGGTGTATGGAGATCTCTGATCTAGGGATCGATCTTCTCTGTAAGAAATGCAAAGACTTGAAGTCTCTCGACGTCTCTTATCTTAAGGTTCGGTCTCAAAGTTTCTATCTTTGTAAGAGATTTTGAAATAATCTGACTTTTGATTTGGGTTCAGATCACGAATGATTCGATCCGGTCCATAGCTTTGTTGCCAAAGCTCGAGGTTTTAGAGATGGTGAACTGTCCGTTGGTAGATGATGATGGGTTACAGTATCTTGAGAATGGTTGTCCTTCGTTACAGGTACTGTTTTGTCTTCACACAGAAAGCTTTTGTTTAAGATTCTTTATTAACTTGTAAAAAGTAAAAACAGGAGATTGATGTCACAAGGTGTGAGCGTGTGAGTTTGTCTGGCGTTGTCTCCATTGTCAGAGGCCATCCTGATCTTCAACACCTGAAAGCCAGTCACTGTGTATCAGTAAGTCTTATTGATCAAACATAGAGATAGATACGGGTTCCGGTACCGGTTGTTTGGTTTTTTTGGGTCGATTAGTTTGAAATTCGGTTGGTTCGGTTCAGATGAGATAAATTGAACCTAAATCTCGTCGAATTGAACCGAAAATATATTTAGTTCGGTTTTCCGTTAGTTTGGTTTTAAAAATTTCTACCAAAGATTTTGAATGCGGTTAATTTTCAGCTTAAATTGATTAAAAATTAAAAAACAAAGAGGGTTAAGCTCGGTTATTTTGGGTTATTTTGGTTCGGAATTTTGGTTAAAATTGGTATAATTTCTTAATATTTTTTTATAAAAAACCGAATTAACCGATTTTTTTTTTAATTACTGAATCGAACCGAACCTCCTAACCAAACTTTTTGGTTCGGTTAATAACAGCAGGCCTAGATATATTGATGGATAAACTCTCTGTGGAATGTGTAGATACTCATTACTCTTTTGTGATTCACAGGAAGTATCTCTGAGCTTCTTACATAACATCAAAGCTTTGAAGCATCTCAAGACTCTATGGATCGATGGAGCTCGTGTCTCTGACTCCTCTCTCTTAACCCTAAGCTCCAGCTGTAGACCCTTAACAGATATCGGAGTGAGCAAATGTGTGGGTGTGACGGATATTGGCATCACAGGACTAGCACGCAACTGCATAAACCTGAAAACCCTAAACCTAGCGTGCTGCGGGTTTGTGACTGATGCAGCCATCTCTGCGGTAGCTCAGTCTTGCCGCAATCTGGAGACTCTTAAGTTAGAGTCTTGTCATATGATAACCGAGAAAGGTCTTCAATCACTCGGATGTTACTCCAAGCATCTTCAAGAACTCGATCTTACCGACTGTTATGGCGTCAATGACAGAGGTAAAACAAAGATACATGTCAACTCAAACTCATATTTGTGTGCTTACATCTTATATTGTATCTTACTTACTGCAGGGCTAGAATATATCTCAAAGTGTTCGAATCTTCTAAGGTTGAAACTTGGCCTCTGCACAAATATCTCAGACAAAGGGATGTTTCATATCGGTTCCAAATGTTCCAAGCTTCTAGAACTTGATCTATACCGGTAAAGTTCCTGCTCTTAGACCAGTCTCTCCTTCCTTGTAGAACAAGCTTTGAAGCTAAAAGGAAAGTTGCAACTTCTTGATTTGTTTTCTAATTGATTCTTGTTGAGTGCAGCTGTGGTGGTTTTGGAGATGACGGTTTAGCAGCTATATCCCGAGGTTGCAAGAGCTTGAACCGGCTCATTATATCGTACTGTGGTGAGCTAACAGACACAGGGGTTGAACAAATCCGCCAGCTTGAACATCTAAGCCATCTTGAACTTCGAGGGCTAAAGAATATAACCGGTGCTGGTCTAGCTGCAGTTGCGTGCGGCTGCAAGAAATTGGATTACTTGGACCTCAAGAAGTGCGAGAATATAGATGACTCAGGCTTCTGGGCGCTTGCTTACTTTGCAAGAAACCTAAGACAGGTAAATTTAAAAAACATTGAGAGAATAAACCGACCGGTTTGGTAAATGGAAACATATGTGATGCTTTGTGTCGTGTGTTTGGTTTGGCAGATAAACTTGTGCTATTGCTCGGTTTCTGATACGGCTCTATGCATGTTAATGAGCAATCTAAGTCGGGTTCAAGACGTTGACTTAGTCAACCTGAACCGTGTGACAGTGGAAGGGTCTGAGTTTGCTCTAAGAGCCTGTTGCAATAGGCTCAAGAAGCTTAAACTTTTCGCTCCTCTCAGATTCTTGCTCTCATCTGAATTGCTTGAGATGCTTCATGCTCGTGGTTGCCGCATTAGATGGGACTGAAAGACGAAACTTTCTTCAATGGAACTTTACTAGTAACACTTTAACGTGTTCATATGTCTACTTGTTGTATCTATAAAAAATTCGACTATGTTTTTAAATTCGGTTTACCAATTATATGTCTACCGCTTTGGTATTATCTTCCAACATAAACAATAGTAGTTTTAGAAAACAAAAATATTATTTTGGTATTCTATGCAAAATGATCCCCGTAAATTACATTTTCAAGGTATCTGAAACGTTCTATTGTAAATGCTACATGTTCACTCTAATGTATGTATGTGTTTGTTAGAGTGTAAGAATCTATTCAACAAAACAATTATATACAGCGAATTTACATGTTAGTCAGTGTTGCTAATTAAAAAATTTAGACCAAGGGTAAGCTTTATTTTCACTAGCTAGCAACAAAGTACTAATAATTAGGGGTGGCACAATTGTTCGTTAATTGTCTCTACTTAACTCGTAAAATCGTGTACTTGGTTAGAGTCTGACCAAATATAGTATCAAGTAATCTATTTAAATTATTTACAAATACAAAACAAATGTAAGTATTAATTGGTGTAGTTTGACTTGTTATTCGCTTTGTTAATGATCAAAAACACATTTTCTAAATCATAATAAAATAATTCATTTATATTTTCAATATTTTCATAAGTGAATCAAACATAGGTGATATATTTATATAAGCATGTTGGAATTTTTTCTCTCTTATATATTCTATTATCCAAATTTACTATAACATAAAAACAATGAAATATTCTTTATCTATAATAAAGTTATTTATCTTTGAACTCTAACAAATTATCAAATAATTTACCAATAATTTTAAGTAACTCACAAGTAATTTATAAGTAACAAATAGTAAAACAAGTAACTTGAAAATCCGTCGTCTTTTAGCAAATAACTAAAATTGTAAATACTCGTTTTTAATAAATCAAATGCAAATCTAAAATTTTACTATTCGTATAAGCCAAACCGAATATTAAATATACCAAAAATAACAAGTACTCGATTTGTACCCACCTCTACTAATAAGATTATCAAATAATTTTAGAAAATCTCTTACAAGCAGACGCAATCTACTCATTAGGACTTTATTTCTCTTAGTTGTTCATAATTTTTACTCCCAAGTAGAAGTGTAGAACATAGAAAGTTAAAGTTGTCTACGACCAAAAAAGCTAATAATCTCACAAGTTTATTTTACCTAATTTTCTCTCATGGCAAAGAAGAAGCAAATCTAGTATGTAGTCAAACAGGTTAAGAATAGCATCATCCTCCTATAACACTGAAAGATGCTACTTTGACTAGCTAGCTTATTGGTTGTTATTTCATTTTAAAATATTTTTGGGCCAATAATTTTTAATACCATTACACAGAAAATACCAAGTTATATAATTATATTGGTACATATTAGTTAATGTTGACCAGTGACATTTAAGAAAATATGACTAGTAAAACAGAGATAACTTCTAAAATGGATTGAAATTTGAAAGTGGTATATATTACGTAAGAATGAGTGTAAATACAGATTGCAAAAATTATTTCCATACATCACAGGAAGACAAAATGAGTAAAATCAACACAAAGAAAGAAATAACCATATCTTCTTGGATATGGATTGAAAATGTAGCTCTGACTTTAATTAATTTTACACAATGGAGATTTTATACCGTAAGTGTTAACGAGAGATGAGGTTGTCTTCTCAATAAATAGCGTCCTCACGTCTCTGAATCTAGCACACAGAGATAAAATATCACTTGTCAGTCTAAACAAACAAAAGAAAAATATATTGATATGGAGAACCAAGTTATGTCTGCTGCAAGCTCTTCCGTGGCTCAACTCGAAAAATGCAATGACATTAACGTGGCTGTGGAGGAGTCCAAGGAGACGGCAACGGAGAACAACAATCCGGGACTAGGGTCTGATTCTCAGGAAGTTGTGTCTGAAAGGAGGAGTGAGAACCCTAGTCTCGGATCTGGTGCTGTCCCAACAGGAAACGGCTACATTTGTCGCTTTTGCAATAAGTGGTGGCCAACCTCTCAAAGCCTAGGTGGTCACATGAACTCGCACACGAGGGAGCTACAGTGGGAAAGGAAGCAGAAGGAGATGGAACAGTTCCATCGTCAGTGGACATTAAGTCAATATTCACAAGGTGCTTTATCAAATGATAATAATCTTGGGAACACTTCTGAACCTTTCAAACGCCTTTATCCATCTTTCAATAGCGGACTCATGGACATGAATATGACCGTAGTTCCTCGCATGGCTCCTACTGGCTTCTTCTCAGGGAACACTTTCACTAACGGTTCTTTTTCAGGGGGACTTGAGCCAATACCCTCCTACAACAACTATCCCCCGATGCTCCCTAGAAACGTTCCTCCTTTTCCTCCACATAGGACTACCAATCTTCCTAGCTATTGGTATCCGCACGAGAATGTATTGAACGAGGAGGATGTCATCTTAAAGCTAGGAAATGACAATATTGTGGAGATTGATGATGATGATGATGATGCTGATGCTGATGCTGATGCTGTTGATCAGCCAGAAGAAGGGACATCTAAGAGCTGGGGCGCTGATCTATCCCTTTAAGTATTGTTTAGTTTTCATTTTGAGGTATCATATCTATTAGAGACCTCTCTTTATCATATCTATCTATGAATGTTGTTTTTCTCATTTTTTTTTTAAATTTTATTGTATTCCCTTTTTCAATATTCCTTTCGAGTAGCATCTCTTCTTCTTTGTTGATTTGCTTTTTAATCAATTTATGATTCCTATTTTCTGCCATCTATATATCAGGAGTCTTTTTATCATTTCGGCAGTTGTCAAAATCCTTGGTTGAATATAGTTAGGGAAGTAATTTCTACCAATGTTATGTCCTTTGATTACAAACCTTTCGATCAGAACTATTGCTTACATATCTCATAATTTTTGAGACCTGATCACAATAATTTTCGAGACCTGATCACCAAAACTATTTATCCACATATTTCTTAGTTAAGTTAGCCGAGTTGATATTTTAATGTTGATTTAAAGAGTGCGTGAAGAAAATTGAGTTTCAGGATACATCTAATATATTAAAGAAATATTTACTCTGAGAGACACAAGTTGAGTTTACAATATCACTAAGAGACATATTGTATATTTAGCACACTTTCTCATGCTAGATTTACTAAGGTAACTCTCAACTAAGTGACATCTTGATCTAGAAATCTCATCCAACTAACCAAACTCTTTACCCAATCCAACTAACCAAAACCGATATCTTATTTTTATCTTTTTACAAAATCGTAAAACTTAAAATTTTTACAAAACAGATGATCTTATCTCTTCCCCTTACTTCAGAAATCTATCACCGGTGAGATGAACCCTAATTTATTTCTCCCCCAACTTCTTCTAGATCCAGAAAGCAAAATCTGAAATTGAACCCAAATCTCGACTTTCCAAACCCACGTCTCTTTCATTGTTCCAGAACTGGACAGCATGAAAATTCAGACAACCACATTTGAACTGACAGTCTCGGAATGGTAGCAGGAGAGAGCAACTGGGACATGACTAAAATCCGAACTCTGCTTCCAGCATATGAAACCACAATTCTGTGTCTGAAGCCAAGTCTAACCGGGGCTCCGGATAAGCTAGTCTGGTTAGGGACAAAAACTGGAGAATATACATCCAAATCAGGGTACTTCACTGCGATTGTGGATACCAATGGAGGAAACCCCACTGAACCAGGCTTTAACTGGAAGAAGAATGTCTGGAACCTTGAATGTGCCCCCAAGGTTAAGCATTGCTCCTGGAGGGTTCTGAAAGGAGCTATTCTGGTGGGAGCCCGCTTAGTGAAGAGACACATCGATGTTGATCCTAGATGCAAGCGGTGTGGAGACAACGAATCTATCACTCATCTTCTATTCCACTGTCAATTCGCACAAAAGGTCTGGCTCCTTTTGTGAATGATTGGGAAGGTAGAGGAATAGTAGATTTAAGGGATAGCTGGTCAGCTCTCGTTTCCGAAAAATGCTTACCACCAGCGGGAATGGCTAACGGCTCCCTCTTTCCATGGATTCTCTGGTCACTGTGGAAAGCAAGGAATAAATTTGTATTCGAAGGTTTTTCAGCCTCCCCGGAAGATACTCTTTCGGCTGCGATCTCGCTAGCTCGTGAATGGAGCAACAACTGCAAACCAGAACAGTCTGCGCACAACACAAGGAAAAGCTCAGCACCTGTAACACCGGATGGTGTCCTGACCGTTAGAACAGATGCGGCATGGGATGAGAACTCTAAGTTCGCCGGAGTTGGATGGACTATCTTCTCGCCACCACAGAATCAAGACTACCAGGAGACTATGGGCTTCGTAGCTTCTCCTCTCATGGCAGAGGGTTTAGCTTTGAGAGAAGTGGTGGTCTCTTGTTACCACCACGGTCTACGGACAGTACGATTTAAATCGGATTCGGCACAACTCATCAAGTGCATCAACTCAGAGCTTGGAATTGCAGAACTCCATAGCGTGACCTCGGACATTTTAGCTTTCGCTGCTAAGTTTGATTTCATCTCCTTTGTTTGGATCTCTAGAGAGAAGAATTTAATAGCTGATAGCTTGGCTAAACATGCTTTGTCTTTGTATGAACATTTGGTGGTTGAGGTAGCTTTTATTGCGCCTCACTAACCGTTTCTATCAAATTAATGTGTTTCAAAAAAAAAATATATCAGGAGTCTTTTTATCATTTCGGCAGTTGTCAAAATCCTTGGTTGAATATAGTTAGGGAAGTAATTTCTACCAATGTTATGTCTTTTGATTACAAACCTTTCGATCAGAACTATTGCTTACATATCTCATAATTTTTGAGACCTGATCACCAAAACTATTTATCCACATATTTCTTAGTTAAGTTAGCCGAGTTGATATTTTAATGTTGATTTAAAGAGTGCGTGAAGAAAATTGAGTTTCAGGATACATCTAATATATTAAGAAATATTTACTTTGAGTGACACAAGTTGAGTTTACAATATCACTAAGAGGCACATTGTATATTTAGCACACTTTTTCATGCTAGATTTACTAAGATAACTCTCAACTAAGTGACATCTTGAATTAACTAGAAATCTCATCCAACTAACCAAACTCTTTACCCAATCCAACTAACCAAAACCGATATCTTATTTTTATCTTTTTACAAAATCGTAAAATTTTAACTTTTTACAAAACAGATGATCTTATCTCTTTCCATTACTTCACAAATCTATCACCGGTGAGATGAACCCTAATTTATTTTTCCCCCAACTTCTTCTAGATCCAGAAAGCAAAATCTGAAATTAAACCCAAATCTCGACTTTCCAAACCCACGTTTCTTTCATTGTTCCAGAACTGGACAGCATGAAAATTCAGACAACCACATTGACGCTACTACATAGAAGATAATGCAACTTGCTAGAAATAGAAGAATTATACAGTAGTGTACCAATTCCTTTGAGATAAATAGGGAGGCAAAGTCGAAAGAATTTGAGAACACATTCAGAAAACTCGAACTGTGCCTGAAGCTGTAGACAAAACAGAAGCAGCCGCCACTTCTTCAACAAAAGAAATCCAGTCCTCGAGACTTCTATAAGTTGAGATTTGGAGGAGAGCAGATCTGAAATCAGCTTTCTTTAGACCCACGACCAATGAATGGTCCGTAACCGCTCGAAAGGCTAACGCCAGTGCCATAAAGGCTGAGCTTAAAACAACTCGTTCCATAAAGGAGGAGCAGAAGACCGGCTTGAACACCAGAGATGATTCACCTCTCGTGAAGAGGGAAGATGCGGGAGTGTCTCTCTCAACCGCAAGATCATCACTAACACCAACAATATTCACCGAAGAGATTATATCAAACAACAGTGAATCGGACAATGAGGCGTAGGTATAGATTTAAACTTCAAAACTACTGCTACTGATGGCAGAAGGGGTAGGAGACCCCGTGAACTAAAAACACTCTTGATAGTGAAAATTGGGCTCATGCCCATAGTAGAGATAGAGTACCAATTAGGGTTTTGCAAGGGGGAGATGAGTCACACTCGACGGAATGCTTGCCAGAATGCTCGCCTGAAATCACTGAAAATGCCCACCAGATGTAGAGAGAGTCGGAGAGGGATGAAACAAGTTTGCCGGTGAGCTCGGCTCTAATCATAGAATATCTAAGATCATCAATATTCCTTATCGTAAATGTAGTTTTATGCAAACTGTAATTATTGCAAAACATTTTGCAAAATTTCTCACTAAATAATTAATACTCAAAAAGCTAAATATTTTACAGCATGTTTCATTTTGGAATAGAAACTAAACACACAACTAATGAATCGTGAAATATTAAAGTTCAACAATATCATCATCCTAAATATATTTTTTCAAAAATGTAAATACTTGCAGATTATTTCTCTTACAAATTTTTTATCTTAAAACTATATATAATATATATTTTATTACATATTTTTGGTGATTTTTAAAAAAAAAGAAGAGATACCTTAAAATTTTAAGATAAAGTATTGTGTACTAGTCCAGGGGCGGAACCAGAAATTAGTTTAACATGTGGCATAATTTATATATATATATATATATGTGTGTGTATTTATTAAAATATCAAATATAATTTATTTCATTAAATTATATTTTAAATACATTAATCACTAAAACATTACATTTATAAATTTCAGAAAATAGATCATATTAAAAGAAATAAATAATTTTATAATTTTAATATTCCATTTTAAGTAATATTATAAAATTATAAATAGAGCATAATATATTTATTACAAAAAAATTATTTATTGATTTTAGTTTATTTATTTATTTTATTCTAAGTACTGAAAATATTAGTAAAATAACTTTTAGACTAAAATTTAAATAAATTATATTTTTGTTTTGTAAAAAGTTACATTAGAGAAAGGAAAGAAAAGAAAACAATTGTGAAAGAAAGTAAAATAATTGTAGGTAGCAAAATGAAAGAAAAAGAGAAAGATTATTAAAAGTGTAGAAACAAATTTTGAAAAAATTCTTGGTAGGTTCGAACTGAGAGAGGGTTTGGCACCACTTAATCGTTAGAACCACAAGAAATACACGATAATGTGTTTTTTCACGTAACTAGAGACTTATATTATGTAGCATGTGGCATATGCCACACCCTCTCCACACCTGGATCCGCCCATGTGTACTACAATATACAATATGTAAATAGAGAAATCAAACTCCTTATAATATAAAGTACTAGTGGTTTTCCGGCGCTACGCGCCGGGTTTGTCTGTTTTATTCTTAAATGAATTTACAATTTAGTTTATGGTTTCAGTAAAGAAAATGTGTTTAAAAAATTTGAAGATGAATATATGTAGAAAGAGAATGATATTTTTTTTCTGATCCATTTGATAGTGTTTTGCGACAGTAGTGTATTATTTGGTTTTGAAATTTCTTAGGTCAGTGTAGAATAGCATAAGTGGTTGTGAGTTGTGACTGATTGATTCAATAAAAGTAGTATAAAAAGCTGATAGTCGTAACAAAGTAAATTCAGTTGAAATTTAAACATAAAGTAAAGTTGATGTCTGAAAAGGAAACATGTAAATGCTTGTGTTTGTTTTGTGATTATCTTGTTTGAAGGAAGATAATAAATTGTTTCATCATCTTAAACTATTAACAATATTCGCATACTTTATATATGTCAAAGATATGGCAATTTGTTGGAGGCTTCATTTCATACAATTTATTTTAAATTTTATCATTTTACATTATTTACATATTTTGTATATATTAAAGTTTATTATTAAAATATAAATCATTAGACAGGTTTTGAATTTTTTTAATTTTTTTTTTAACTTTTTTGGTCTATTAGATTTGAATGTTTACTACTCAAAATTTGTTATGCTTATTATTGTAAATTATATATCACGTGATGAAAAACATATAAAAATGATTTAAGCTTAGCTTAATCTCAATATTTTTATCGTACTTATTTAAGTTTAGTTAAAATATTTTTAAAATGAAAAATCCGTTCAAAATTTATTTTGGCTTTTGAACCATTAAATTTATAGCTTTTAAAGGTATTAGAACATTTATCCCTTTTTTTCCTCGTCCTCCATCTATGTTGATTTATTTGATATATATATATATATTTAGTTTGAGTAATGTTCATAATCGTATTTGCATAATACTGTTATTTTCTGAGAATGAGTTGGTGATCAAAATAATTATTAATAAAGTATAACAAATTTTGTGTAGTTAAATATTTATATTATAGTTGTCTTTGGATATCACATGCTAATACATGATATGTAACTGAACGTCTTTCTCATATATATATATATATATATATATATATGTACACACACAAAATAGGCTTGCATTGTCATTGTATATATATCATCCATCGATTACAAAGCAATAATTTAAATTTGTGTTGCTCGTACTATGCAAATAGTATATTGATTAAATGCTTAGATGGGTGGATTTCTATTGATACAGCGCAGTGATTTCTATTGCTCCATATTTGACTTTTACTTCTTCTTTTATTTTAAGAGATTCGCCAAAGTTCATGCAGATAGATCACAAATGTGTTGTGATGTAAACAAGAAACGAAAACATCGTTTTTTAAAACAAAGATAGATTTGCGGACGAAGTCCCAAAAATCTATAAACATAAATCGGTGTGGAGGATGATAGAAGAGAGTATACCAAAGTTTTGAGTGCTATGTTGGAATATATTGCAATCTTTAAGCCATACATCTAAAATTTGTAACATTAAGATGTAAATGTGTTTAAACGTGCCGTAAATTAGTAGTGAAGGAGGTTTACTTTTTTTTAGCTTAATGAAAATGCACCAAGTATTTTCTACCACTGTGCACTTATGTCGACTTCTTCTCGCTGCACCATTTAGGTAGTTGTAACTAAAAATAATTTAAATCAGGTTGGTTGTTGAAATTTTTTTTTTAATCAGGGACATTTTAATTAATTTATCTTGCTTGAATATACCTTTCTACGATGATAGATCACTGCAGATTTATTAAACAAATTAATAAACTAAAGGTTTTTTAATTCAAAATAATCTTCTATATTATAGTGTATATCCTTAATTTTATTCTTACACCAGTTTACAATAGAAAATCTAATGAAAAGATAAGTGACTGTAATCAAAAACTTATATATAGATAAACCTGAGGGTTGATAAAAAAATATGGTGATAAACCTGAGTAGATCATATTATGGATGGACTGAAGAGGGCATGGAGATAAAAAAGAAAAGATGAATGTCAACAGTCACTTTACTGAAAACTGATAATTCTTCTTGGTGAGCATCCAAAGCTAAAGCACTTGATGTGCCATGCCAAAATCAGCTTTTGGATTATTCGTTGTGGAAACTGCAAGATCCCAAGTCTCTGACAAACTACAAATAGTGATGGACGCCACTGGTGTTGGATCAGCGTGTTGGCTACACCATCATTGTTCACACGTGCTTTGACTGTGGTCAATGGGTTAATAACTTTTCTGACTACTTTCAGCTTCTACTTGGTTAGACTTGAGTGAATTACAATCTTCTCTGTATATATTCATGGCATCAGTAATGCAGCCTTATGATCATTAAACCTTAAAACAGTAGGGTCTGAACTGAGAAAGCAAACCTAGACTGAGGTTGGTAGAATCTTCCATGTAGCCTTCTTAGATTAGCCTGATCTAAGAAAAGAGATAGGTTTGGCTCTTTAAGAAAAGATCGAAATGCTCTCGAAATTTCTTAGTAAGTATATGTAGAAGCTAGAGCTAGAAACTGTGCTCACCATTCCATACATGAAGCTTGCCATTACGTATTTATCATAAGTTTTCAGTGTCTTCAAGCTAGAGAAGGAAGTAACAAATTATAGAGCTAAAAAGAGAAAAGTAAAAAGAATTTTCAGATATGTTTCAGTCGTTTGCTAACCACGTAAGGGATGAAGATATATTTACATGAGACGGGTTTAAGTTTCCTCTGAGCCGCAAAATAACAATTGGAGGGAAACATCGCCACAATATTGTAAGTGAATCCAAAGAGAAAGAGATAAAACATTGTGACATAAACGAAGTCATTGTACGATGTTAGCATTACCTTAAGACTACTGAACAAACACCTTGGCCCAAGTTATATAGATGTTATTCAATAAAGAGAGACTACTGAACAAACATATAACAACTGGGAATTGAGAAACAGTTTGAGTCGATAGAACATGATGAATCTCATAGATTGAAACTAAGAGAGCACTACCAATTAATGAAATTGTTGAGATGAAACATCACTTTAGCTTCGAAGAAAGTATGAACCTGTTCTTGTTTTCAAATCAAACAAACCGGCTCCTAGGTTACGTTTAAGGCAACAATGTTATAAAGCTAAGTAATAGTAAGCAGATTTACTTTTTCAGGTAGCTACAGCTAAGCTTCTTGGAGGATTTTTACCATGAAATATAACACCATCCATTATCAGTTTGAATCCCGATCAGCTTGCTGGTACACAGAACAATCAAACTCAGTTGACTGTGATAAATGAAAGACAATGACAATCAGATGGATCAAGTTACAGTGTTTAGAATTGTACTTGCTTTTGGAACATGGTTTTCCAAAAGATTTAGCTACAGCCTTGGTATGAGCAACTTCACCACTATTATTTCATGCTCCATCCCGTTTTCAACTTCGTCCATGCATGTCACTCAGATAGCAGATGATATCCATGTAACCACAAATCAAAGAGTGATTTATAGAAAATGTACAGTAGAGACAGGAAATAGAAAAGAATTCAACTTTTTTTGAGGGTGCCATTCTCGACAGCTCATTGATCTTTTCCTTAGAATGAGGCTCAGCATCATCATGCATCACCTTTGGAGCCCCTTTTGGTATCCATGAAACTGCAGTTATCATTCTGAAAAATCAACTGAGCAGAGAAAATTTTTTTTGAAATTCACTTTTGCAGTTCAGTCATAAAAGAAAAACCCAACAACAGACTCGAGGAAAATTTCAGGCAAATGCTAACCTAAAAAACACAGTCTAAAACTTTACCATGATGTTTCACTCACAACTTGAGATCATAACACAAGTTTTAAAGAAAGCTTACCATCAGAAACAAAAACTACAACACTCACTGGTCCAAGACGAGAGCAGCGTTGATGAGCGTCCCCTGGGAAAGAATGAACCAGTTAACAAAAACCTAAAACACTCAATTAATAATTGAAATAAGGATCCGACAAACTTCGTATCAATAAGTACTATATCAATGTCCATCAGCTCCCCGCCTTTCTTCACATGACGGCCCTTTTTCCAAAATCAAATTAGTCTGATGTGAACTCCAAGAAATGTACTTGAAAAGTCGCCATGGTTGAACGTTTCACTGAGAATAAACAGAAGCTAGGAATTAGGGAAAGCAAAAGGATTATACTTTGTCTCTCATACGGTTTGTATTTATATGCAACGAAGGTGGTCATGAAGGCTGAATTAATAAAGCATTGAAGCACAGTCTAAAACTTTACCATGATGTTTCACTCACAACGTGAAAAGTGAAGCTAGGGCTCCGCCAAAGACAATATCAAGTGGGCCATAGCTAAACGGTACACTAATTTAGCGAAGCCCAAACAATAAGTGACAAAGCCCTGATCAAAAATGCTTTTGTCGCCCATTACTTTCCGAAAGAATAAAGCAACGGATGACTTGACGCAACACCAGAATGAACTTTATATGAGATGCCACGTGGCAGAAAAAGCCCTATGCTTCCTGATGATGTGGATAGCCTAAGGAGAGAGACAACTCTCCTTTATTGTATAAGATTGTCTGATAAAAATTTTAACATATAAAACTTTTTCAAACAACCATATTTTACTGAAAAAGTTTATATGATATAAGAAATAATTCTATATGTATATTTAAATTATTTTACACAATATGCCAAAAATAAACAGTTTAAAATAGCGCTGTTTGATAACTTATAAACATCTGTTAAATAGCATATATTTTACCAAAACTGTTTATGCATATACTTCAAGAAATCGATCTTACTGACTGTTATGGCGTCAATGACAGAGGTAAAACTAAGATACATGTCGTTTCAAACTCATATTTGCGTGTTTATATCTCATCAGTTATGGTATCTTACTTACTCCAGGTTTAGAACATACTAGTGTTTGGTGGGAAAAAATCTTAAGTTTTTGTATATTTAACATATAATTTGAACATATATTAACAATATACTTTGGGTTAAAATATACTAACACCACATATGCAAAGAAGGTATATGTTGTCTCTACGAAGAATGCTAATTTGTATTTGCGTAATAAAACCATAAAATATGATAATATTGAAAAAATCATAACAATTTACGGCGGTAATAAACTAAAATTCTTATACTTCAATCTCGTCCCAACAGCAACACCAATATGTCATCCTTCTCATGTTTCTTTGATGACAACATGAACTGTCTTTCTTTTGCCTTATATAAATCAATGATAAAAAAAAAAAAACTCAATAACAATGAAACAACTGAAAGAAAAGTGGTAAAAGATGGTAGAGTTCATTTTGGTTATAGAAAGTTAATTTATAAGTTTGAAATTTTGTGATTGGCTTAAGTTTTATGTTACGTGCTACTCATATATTAAGTTTTCTTCTTCCAAAATTTGATGATTTCTTAAGGATTTCATCTACTGTTAAACTACACAAACAACAAAAGAAAAATGCATAATATTTTTTTTATTTAAGTAGGATGATAGTAACGCACATACACTTCTTTTTTCTTCTTTTTTTCAAACAATTCAGAACAGATATATGTAGTATGTAATTTGCTGAAAAAAGAATTGGATATACTTTATACCTTAGTTACTGATGAATTTTTATTTTCCGTTCTCTTATAAAAGGCGTAAGCTCAGATTGAAGTGCTGTCTTCAATCCTAGATATACAGAACAAAACAGACTTATTTGTAGAATAAGAGAACACTAAATCAAATAAAGAGTAGTTTTAAATTTGCATAAGTTTTTTTTTCCCGTGACAGTTGAATATCTAAGAAAAACAAAAGAACAAAGGAGATTTTACAATGAAGATGATAGAGAAGGAGAACTGCGAAGTGGATAGAACTTTAAATATGAAAAAATAATAGTTTGAAGCTTTTGAACGTGGGATTGAATTTTTGAGAAAATCTAGGAATTTAGTTATAGGTTGATTGTTTGTGGTTTTTGGTTTAGTTTTTGGTTTTTGTTTTTGCAAAAACTATTTTTTATCCAGGTGATGATTGTTTTCCTAGTTTTTAGATTCTAGTTTTTGGTTTTTGGATTTTGGTTTTTGGATTTTAGATTTTAGTTTTTGACTTTTGGTTTTTGATTTTGCAGTAGATTTTGATTTTTTGAAAAACATGAATGGTTGTTTTAGATTTTGGTTTTTAGTTTTTAGTTTTAGTTTTTATTTTTTAAATTAATAAAATAAAAATATTATGGATAGTAAAATATTTATTCTGAAAATAATAAAATATAAAACACTGTCATTAAAATACACATAAATTATTTAAAAACTTATTTAAAAAATATATAAATACAAAATAAAACTATCGTAAATTCCATATAAACATATATATATATATATATATATTTAATTTTATCTCAAATGCCTTTTATATTTGACCTCAAATGCTATTATACAAGTAATCGAGCATTATAAAAATATTAATATCATACATTTGATATTTTTCTAAAATAATTTTTGCACATATTTCTATGGTTATTTTTGTTTAATTAATTAAAATATTGACTTTTAAAATAAAATTTCCTTTTGAAATATTTTTGAAATTCTTTTAGTTTGCAAGTAACAGAACTTCTTCTAATCTACAAGTATGATCAAATATTTTTTGAGTGTTGAGAAGAAAAACTCGAAAGTTGTATGTATAATCACTTACCCATTTTATATTAATAAAGCACAAAAAATGTATTGTGATGTGATGGTGAAAAACGGATGATAGTGGGAATGGGGCAAATAGAAAAGAAAGACCAGTTACAAAATAATAAATAAACAAAGACCAATTAAAAGAAAATGATAAATAATAATGCATAATAAAAAAAATCTTCGTAGAAAACTGGCAAAAAACTAAAAAAACACAGATTTTGGTTTTTGGGTAGAATTAGGTAGTTATTTGAAAAACTAGTTTCCCTAGTTTTTAGGGAATCATTTTTAACAAAATCTTGATTGGCAAATAAAGTAGTTTTTCAGAAACAAAAACCAAAAACCATTTTAAAAATTACAAACAATCAACCTCCCAATCAAGTTTTAGTTTTTAGTTTTTGTTTTTGTAGAAACCATTTGATTTGCCAATCAAGATTTCTAATAAATAGATTCCCTAAAATTTAGGAAAACTAATTTTTGAAAAGTTTAACTTATTTGTGAAGAAAAACCAAAAACCAATTTTTGGGAGCTGTTAAAAGGAAAAACGAATTTTGATTTTTTTGGGTAGAAACTACAACATTTAATTAATTAATAATTAATAAATAATATTTTCATAAATATAATAATCATACAATTTTTGGTACATTAGCTATAATTTAAACAATAATGTATATAATTTATTTGTGTTTAATATCTGTAAAATAAATCTATATAGTTTATAAAAAATATTAATTAATTTTAAAGCTTAGTTATTAATTTCACTATATAAAATAATAGAATAATTTTAATAATTACTAGTCACACTAAAAATAACTAAAATTATAAAAACATAATATGTTTTAGTAATACAATATATTGTATTAGTCATGAAAAATAAAAATAGCCATTCAATTTTAAGAAAATATAAATAATTTATATGAGAAATTTTATAATTATTTTAAAAATTTTAAGTATTTTTATTTTTATATAATTTATAATATTTAAGAAAAACTATTGCTATTTAAGTTTATCAAATTAAAAATAATTTATATAAGAAAAATTTCTAAATAGTTTCAAAATTTCTAAATATTTTTAATTTTTTGCAATTTATATAAATTTTATGATAAATATTTTATTATAATATAATTTTTTATAAAACTATAATAATTAAAATATGTTATTTTATTTTATTTTAAAATAATTATCACAATATTTTGATAATTTTAATTGTAAATATAAATATTTATTTCTATTTTGTTGTATTATTTCAAAGTAACACATAATTAATTTTTGAAAAATAAAAAAATACTGCAAAACCAAAAACCAAAATCAAAATCTAAAAACCAAAAACCAAAAGCTAAAAACCAAAAACCAAAATCTAAAAACCAAAAACTAAAATCTAAAAACCAAAAACTAAAACTAAAAACCACTAAAACAATCATCACCTAATTAGTTGCAGTTGTAGAGAAAATTAGAAATCAAATGACATTTTTCCTTTTTAATTTTTTAATATAAATATTACATGTGGCATAATCTGATTGGTAAAGCGACTTGCGCTTTAGTATATAAAAGATCTCAAAGTGTCCGAATCTTCTAAGGTTGAAACTTGGCCTCTGCACAAATATCTCAGACAAAGGGATGTTTCATATCGGTTCCAAATGTTCCAAGCTTCTAGAACTTGATCTAAAAATACCAAGTACTCGGTTTGTACCCACCACTACTAATAAGATCTATCCAATAGTTTTAGAAAATCTCTTATAAGCAGATGCAATCTACTCCTTAGGACTTTTATTTCCCTTAGTTGTTCATAATTATTACTCCCAAGTAGAAGTGTAGAATATATAAAGTAAAAGTTGTCTGCTACCAAAAAAGCTAATAATCTCACAAGTTTAATTACCTATGTTTCTCTCATGGCAAAGAAGAAGCAAATCTGGTGTTGAATTTTCCATATGTAAAATGAAATTTCTTTGTATTTGCAATGACTGAATATCTCCTACAGTGAAAACCCTTTTACAAAAAAAAATATCTCTTATAAAATTAGTGAAGAATAGCATCATCCTCCTATAACACTGAAAGATGCTACTTTGACTAGATAGCTTATTGGTTGTTATTTCATTTTAAAATATTTTTGGGCCAATAATTTTTAATACCATGACACAGAAAATACCAAGTTATATAATTTTTTTTGGTAAAATATATATAATTATATTGGTATATGGAGTATTAGTTAATTTTGACCAATGCCATTTAAGAAAAAGAGGACTAGAGAAACAAAGATAACTTCTAAATGGACTGAAAGTGGTATAAAATATATATTACGTAAGCACACATGAAGTCACCTATTCCACAATGAATGTAAATACAGAGTTATAAAAAATAATTCCATGCATCACAGGAAGACAAAATGAGTAAAGTCAACACAATGAAAGAAATAATTAACCATATCTTCTTGGATATGAGTTGACAGTGTAGCTCTGGTTTTAATTAATTTTACACAATGGAGATTTTATAGCATAAGCGATAAGGTTATCTTCTCAATAAATAGCGTCCTCACTTCTCCGAATCTAGCAAACAGAGATAAAAGATCACTTCTCCGTCTAAAACAAACTAAAGAAAAATATTTTGTTATGGAGAACCAAGTTATGTCTTCTGGAAGCTCTTCCGTGGTCCAACCCGAAAAATGCAATGACATTAATGTGGCTGTGGAGGAGTCCAGGGAGAAGGCAACGGAGAACAACAATTCGGGACTAGGGTCTGATCCTCAGGAAGTTATGTCTGAAAGGAGGATTGAGAACCCTAGTCGCGGATATAGTGCTGTCCGAACAGAAAACGGCATCATGCAGCATTACACATCAGAAACTAATAAGATCTTCACTTGTCGCTTTTGCAATAAACGGTTCTCAGCCTCTCAAAGCCTAGGTGGTCACATGAACGCGCACAAGAGGGAGCTACAATGGGAAAGGAAGCGGAAGGAGATGGAACAGATGGAACAAGAGTTCCATTTTCAGTGGATGTTAAGTCAATATTCACAAGGTGATTTATCAAATGATAATAATCTTGGGAACATTTCTGAACCTTTCAAACGCATATGTACCGGCCTTTACCCATCTTTCAATAGCGGACTCATGGACATGAATATGACCGTGGTTCCTCGCATGGCTCCTACTGGCTTCTTCTCAGGGAACACTTTCACTAACGGTTTCTTTTCAGGGGGACTTGAGCCAATGCCCTCCTACAACAACTATCCCCCGATGCTCCCTAGAAACGTTCCTCCTTTTCCTCCACATAGGACTACCAATCTTCCTAGCTATTGGTATCCGCAAGAGAATGTATTGAACGAGGAGGATGTCATCTTAAAGCTAGGAAATGACAATATTGTGGAGATTGATGATGATGATGATGACGACGATGCTGTTGATCAGCCAGAAGAAGGGACTTCTAAGAGCTGGGGCGCTGATCTATCCCTTTAAGTATTGTTTAGTTTTCATTTTGAGGTATCATATCTATTAGAGACCTATCTATCATATGTATCTATGGATGTTGTTTTTCTCTTTTTAAATTTTATGGTATTCAATTTTATATATTCCTTTGGATGTAACATCTCTTCTTCTTTGTTGAATTGCTTTTTTTAAATCAATTTATGATTCCTATTTTCTGCCATCTATATATCAGGAGTCTTTTTATCATTTCGGCTGTTGTCAAAATCCTTGGTTTAAATCAATTTATGATTCCCTTGATTACAAACCTTTCGATCAGAACTATTTATCCACATACTTAAATTTCTTAATTAAGTTAGTCGAGTTGATATTTTAATGTTGATTTAAAGAGAGTGCGTGAAGAAAATTGAGTTTCATGATACATCATCTATCATCTATCTTATAAAAGTAAAAGTATCTTTAGTATTTGTTTGGAAACATGGATAGTGGTAAATAAATAAATATAATGCTGTTTAGAAACATTGATAGCAGTAAATTAGAAAAATAAGTAATGGGCTTATGCTATTAAAAAAATTGAAAGTCCATTACATTATATTAAAAAGTAATGGACTTATATTATTTGATATACATATTCAAATCAAAACAATAATTTAAAATTAATTTATATCAAAAAATTATTCAAAATCTACATATATTCAAAAATTGATTTTTACTAACATATTTTCCAATAACCATTATAAAAATATTTTCAATATATATAAGAAATACAATACAAAGCTCAATTTCAAACACCAACTTAAATTATGGTTTTAAATTTCACATTGAAATTTAAAAATATAATATATGTGATTATTTATATGATTGTATATATAATATTATTAATTATAAGATTACTTATTCGACGGTACGTATAAAATACGATTAATTATATGATAACACATATTTTGTAATCTATGATTACACATATAGGATATTTAACAGTGATTAGGGGTGGGCGTTCGGGTTCATTTTTGGGTCTGTTTGGGATTTCGTGTTTGGTTCAGATCTTTGAGGATTCGGTTCGGATTTGGATAACCAATTTAAATTATTTAAAAAAAATTTAAATTTATTATATGCTTTAATTTTAAAAAAAACTACAAAAATATAATATATTACATATAAATTTGAATAACATATGTTAGAGTACCTAACTTAACATGTAAATTGGTTTGGTTTAAATATTTGGATATATAATTAATAATTATTTAAGTATTTTTGGAGTTTTGAGTATATTTTAACTATTTTAGATATTTATGTTTGATTATTTGTATATATTTTCAAGTATAAACGAACTTAAAAGTATCATATATATTCTGGATATATATATATATATATATATATTAAATCTGAAAATAATTAATATACATAAGTATATAAATCTATTTTGGATACCCAAAATACTTCGGTTCGGATTGGATTAGGTTTAGTTATTCAAATACCAAAATTTTGAATAATTCAGATATTTAATCAATTTCGGCTCAAATTTTGTACTACTTACTCGGATTGGGATCGGTTCGGTGCGGTTCTTCGAATTCGAGTTTTTTGTCCAACCCTAAATAGTGACATAAACACAAATAGCATCACATTTTTTTTTAAATACACCCATATGGACGGACGGATCAAAATCTAGTTTATTCTATTTAAACAGAGTCCTCTTTTATCGACTGTTTTTTGGACTATCAAAAAAGTTATAACGTTTTAACTATTTAGGTTTAATTAAAATCTATTACTTACAATTTTTGATTTAAAATAAACACTAACGGATTATGGTTGATTATAACCATAATCCGTACAATCTATTACATTTCTGAAAAATGAGTATAACAATAAATATATGCAAAGATCGTGTGCATATAGATTTAACTATATGTATATACTATATCAAACCAAACCAATTAATTTCAGAAGACTGGAGTCTAAAACTAACACGGCTCTTTCATTTTCAAATAGTGGTTTTACATTTTAAATAACCTTATGGTATCCCAACACATGTTGATTTCATGTAATATATTTAAGTTATATGTATCATCCAAATTTATAGAACGCAGTTACCATAGGTTAGAACTTATAAAAATCAATGGCTTCTTCCATAACTTATTTTAGTGCACACCATGGCGTACATCATTCATCCAAATGCATTAACATAATCAACTTTGTCATATATCTATAAACTGGTCGGCATTTGACATGTCAAAAAGTCTAAAATTGTCTCTATGTATCTCTATAAACTGGTCGGCATTTGACATGTCAGTTTTTATCTCAGTTTTTTTAGTAGCACTAAAATCTTTTTATTTCAAATACTTTTTCCAATATTCTTTTTTCACTGAATAATATGTTCTATGATGTTCTCAACAATGAGCATATAAGCTATAAAGAAGATAGTATATATTTTACTGGTACACTGAGATTGACATCACTATTAAAATTAACATGGGAATCTCCAAAGGGATATATCAAAGATGGCTTCATGAATGCTTTTCTGACAATAGCCAGCTCGATTGACCTTCAGCCTATGCTTCAATGGATTCCATTTGTTTTATTTTATGTATGAAATCCAACACTAACAGTTATATTTCTGAAATCAGTGAACTACTACTGGTTTATTGTTTTGAAACTTACATTGATGTTTTCAATTAAAATTAAAAAATAGGGATTTTTTGCTAACAGAACTACCGATGAGAATAATGAGCATTGGCTTATATACCCAATTTGTTTTAGGAGCGATGATAAACATATGTTTTCCATTCGCTAAAACAGAATTATATGTTTCATTCGCTAAATTAAATATTATAATTTATTTGTTGAAGTAATGTAGTCATTATTTCCAAACCATCACTTTTCTCTTTGAATCGTTTTGGGCATATCTTATCATAAACAAAAAGGTTGTTATCGATCAGCTCTTCAAATAACTTTTCAAAACCACAAGACATTGGTTTAGTGGTAGGCTGATTTTGGGTTGCTAAACAACCCGGGTTCGAATACACGCTCAATACATTTCACATTATAACTAACTACGCGGATATGGACCTATTTTGCGATCTCATTTGAATATCCGAACTGAAATTTCATCAGTGGGCCGCACCACAATTTTAGGGATTAATCCGGATCTCTCCATAGGCTTAAGGTTAAAAAATTACTTTTCAAAATATTTAAAATGTTTTTTGACCAATAATGTTTAGCGTTTCACTGTAAATGAATATATTTGTGGACTTTGTTAAACGTACTTTTGATTTTAGAATTAACCTTTTCATACCGTCCAAGTGTCCAACGTAACCTTTTATAAATACCCCAAAACAAAGACTAAGTTTGCATGATTTTATGCTCTCTTTTTTATGTATGAATTAATTTGATGCATGCCAAAACGACAGTTTTTAACAATCTTGCTCTGGTGTGTTCTCATGTATTCATCAATATTCAATCTCGAGACTTTAAGTTTATGTTGAGTTTAGACATAAACATTATGCATACAAAACTCTATATCCTCAAGATCCAAAACGAATGTTTAGTTACGTCTTAATAGTTAATAATGCATGTCGAATATAATTCATTTGATGCAAGTCATTTTCTTTTCATAATGAAGAGATTTTTCTATGGCACTATATGGTGCGTAACATGTAATATATATACACTCATCCTGGAACTCATTTTTTTTTACTTGTTCTCCAATACTAATACTGATAACTCGACTGACATAAATACATAATCAAGAAATCTAAGTATATGTAAACCAGATATAGGTAGCCATAGTTCTGAATCGAAAGGTTTGAAAAACAAGACACGTAACTTTGGTAAAAATTACCTCCCTACAACCATGGATTTTTGACCTTTACCAAAATGATTAAAAAACTCATGATATATAGATGGCAAGAAAAGAGAAAAAAAGAGGAACCATTTATTCATAAAAAGAAGCAAATCGTCCAGAAGAAGACATGCTTCGTACAGACAAAGGAACATCTAAACGAAATGCAAGAAAATTAAAATGAAAAAGCAATCTTCAGAGAGAGAGGTCTCTAATAGAAAACTAAACAAGTCATAGGACTAAACAATAGTCAAAGAGATAAATCAGCCCCCCAGCTCTTGGATGTCCCTGCTATAGGCCCATCATCAGCACCAGCATCAGCATCATCATCATCATCATCATCAATCTCAATAATATTTTTACCCTTTCCTATCTCTGAGATGAAATTCACCTCGTTCAATACATTCTCTTGTTGCGGATACAAACCACTAGGAAGATTGTTGGTCTGAGGAGGAGGGAAAGGAGGAAAGTTCCTAGGGAGCATCGGGGGATAGCTGTTGTAAGGGGGCCCAAGTCCTCCTGAAGAAGAACCGTTGGTGGTGGGAGTGTTCCCTGCGAAGAAGCCAGTAGGAGCCACGCGAGGAACCGCGGTAATGTTCATGTCCGAGGATCCGTTGTTGACGGATGGGTGATTACGGGCAAATCTGCGTTTGAAAGCATCGTCAAGAGGGATCCCAAGATGATTCTCGTGTGTTAAAGCATCTTCCGAGTAGCCACCTAAGAAAAACATAAGAGGATTGTCTATATTAGGGTTCAAAAAGGCGAAACCGGGGTACTCTTGTTCCATATTCTTCCTCTTCTTTTCCCACTCTCGCTCCTGCTTGTGCGCGTTCTGGTGGCCGCCTAGGGCTTGACTTGATGGGAACCCTTTTTTGCAAGTGGGACAAGAGAAGATCTTATTAGATCTTGGTGGGTAAAGCTGCAGGATCTGGCTTCCTGTTGGGACAGCACCAGATCCCATGAGACTTGGGTTTTCAGTTCCCGGATTGTTGTTCTCCGTTGCCACGATAACAATGTCAGTGCATTGCTCAGCCTGGGGCGCGGGAGAGCCTGTATAAGGCACAATTTGGTTCTCCGTTGCCACCTCCTTGTCCCCCTCCACAGCCACGATAATGTCATTGGGTTGGGGCGCGGCGGAAGAGCCTGCAGAAGACACAACTTGGTTCTCTGCTGCCATCTCCTTGGCCTCCTCCACGGCCATGGTAACGTCATTGGTTTTTTCTGGCTGGGGCGCCGCGGAAGAGCCGTCAGAAGACACAGCTTGGTTCTCCGTTGCCTTCTCCATGGACTCCTCCACGGCCACGGTGAGGTCATTGCATTTCTCAGGTTGGGTGGCGGAAGAGCTGGCAGAAGACACAACTTGGCTCTCCGCTGCCTTCTCCATGGACTCCTCCACGGCCACGATGATCTCATTGCATGTTTTGGGTTGGAACACGGACGAGCTTGAAGAAGACATAACTTGTTGGTTCTCCTTAACAAAATATTTTTCTATATTTTTTTGTGATTGAGAAGTGATGTTTTATCTCTTTGTGCTATAGATTCGCAGAATGAGGACGCTATTTATCGAGAAGATAACTTTATTGCACGTTAACAATTATGGTATAAAATCTCCTTTGTGTTGAATTTAAAGTAAAACCAGAACTAGACTTTGAATTCATATCCTAGAAGTTATGGTTATTTCTTTCATTATGTTGATTTTACTCATTCTACCTTCCTGTGAAACACGTATGGAAATAATTTTTACAACTCCGTATTTAGTATTTACACTCATTGGAATAGGTGTATACAGTAAAAACTCTATAAATAATAATGTTAGGACTATGATATTTTATTAATTTATAGAGTTATTAATTTACTAAAAAAAATTTTTATAGATTTTTTTTTATTTTGGAATATATTTTTAATAAAATAAACAAAATACATTAATTAAAATTTTGAAATTCGACTTTCAAATTATTTTTATTGTACTATTTGGTGTATATAAAATAAGTTCTTAAATGTTGTTTAGATATAATTTTAAATACTAGAAAAATATATTGAAGTGTCAAAAATATAGAGATAATTCTACTGTGAAAATGAGCAAATAATACAGTTGTTTGTTTGTAATTATATAAAATGCATATGTACAAAAATTATTAATTTATGATTTTAATGAAACTATATATTTACATAGGATTTTCTAAAATATTATTATCTTATTATTTTATCGGATTTGTGTCATATTTTGAACTGGCCTAACTCGAAACTAGAGAAATTTATTAATTTATGTGTTTATTAATTTATCGAGTATTAATTTATAGAGTTTCTACTGTATATACATATGTGCTTACATAATATATACCACATTTAAATCCATTTTAGATGTTATTTTTTGTTTCTCTAGTCATCATCTTTTTTTTCTTAAATGGCAATGGTCTAAATACATAATTGTATACAACTAATATGTAATGCATATATTTGTTTCCGTGTAGAGATATACATATATATTATTTCCCGAAAAATATATTTAAAAAGGAATTACAGCTAATAAGCTTACTAGTTATTATCTTTTACTGTTATGGAAGAAATTGCAATGACTAGACTACAGTTGTTTCTTAACCTGCTTGACTACGAACAGACTACAGTTGCTTCTTTGCCATTAGAAAACATAAGTAAAAAGTTGTGGAATTGTTTTAGTCAAAAAACTTGTGAGTTTATTAGCTTTTTTGGGTCTTAGTCAACTTTGACTTTGCATGTTTTAATTGGGAGAAATAAAACCCAAAAGAAAACAAGATATAAAATGGTGCATGAACTAGTAAGAATAAGAGCTTTATTCTTAGTATACTATTTTCAAATATATATATATATATATAATACACAATATAAAGGTTGAATACCTATACTGTCTTTTTCCTTTAAATCAAACTACAGAACTATTGGTGTAAAATAATATCCAAGATATATTCATGAATACTGACTTATTACTAACATAACATGTTGGTTTGTCGTTATCCCTTTTTCACTAAGAACAGCATTATGAAATCTTGCTTTTCTGGAAACAATGCCTACATTTTATTTTTTGTTTTCAAAATTATATCTGTAAATCCAAGATCATGGACTAAACCCAAAAAAACAAGATGCCAACGTCATTAGAATTTTTAACATCATTATCATTAATCTAATCCTTAAGTATAGTGGCTTGACAGATCTTATTAGTACCTTTATTGATAGCTAGTGAAAGTAAAGCTTACCCTTACGGCTAAATCTTGTAGGCTTTACTTGATAATCCCCATGCATATACGTCCAGTTAGCTTACAAAAAAAAAAATATATATATATATATATATATATATATATACGTTTAGTTTTATTCACAAATTTATTTGATACTTATACTACTTTTAACATTTTAAAAGCTTTTATATTTATTAGTTTCATAAACCCTTGGGACCTTAAGTCCTTAGTTTCTAACAATTCTGATTCAAAATACAAATTATGTACCAAAAATTTGAAACGAAAACACAAAAACAAGCGCCATACATTTCCAGTAAGCAACCAAAACTTTAGTTAATATTATGTCTAAAGATATCCAGCAAACATTATATAGTCTTCAAATTTTCTCTGTACTTGACTTTGTGATTCTAGTTATCAAATATCCCTAGAACTATGATTTCATTGTTAACAAAATTGGAATTCAAACCCGAAATGATGGTTGAACCAACTTTTTCTGCAAGTGATCTAGACGAATATCTAAGTAAGATCAAACCCTTTCTCAAAAGAAAAAGAATATCTATGTAAGAACATTCATAAATTAGAACAAATCTGGACTTGAACTTTTTACCCTACCATGTGTTGTAGAATTGTTATATTTCTTAAATCTAGACATTAATATTCCTAAATCTATATATGTACTTAGGGCATGTAATATAATATATATACCCATTTAAGATCAATAAGAACGAAAAGAGATTGCCCGTTCTTTTCATAGATTTCTTTGTTTTATTGGTTGTTCTATTCTGGTCTCGTCACACATACCACCTCAAGTTTGAGTAATAGAATAGCCGTTTATTTTGCCAAAAAAATAAAAAGCGAAAAGAGATTGCATTCTTTCTTTTGAAAAAATATTTTAAAACAATGTTCTTAAAAAAGTGAATACCATCTCATTCATTTTGTTTAACTTATTCAAGGCATCATTACATTGTCCACCAATAACGTGAAAAGTCTACTTTACAATTTCAATTCGATTATACCTTAAATTAAGATTATCAATGAATTAATTACTTCTCCATGTTTAGTAAGTCACAGAGAAAAATATGTAAAGGACAAAACCATACCACAACCCTATCTTGTCTCTGTCTCTCACAATCTTAAGCATAACGACTTTCCCGCCAAACCTCATAAAACATAGCAAGCAAAACTACGAACCTCTTTATCTGTCCGAAACAAAACTATCATTGTAAATATTTTTAAAATTATGCAAAATAAACACTCCTAAGGAGGCTACGTAAGCTTCGTAAAAGGAGTCTATACAAAAACAATAAATAAAAATAGAAAAATAGAAAAAAAAAAACAATAAATGGCATTCGGATCATACGACGATGATTCTAAGAGGAAAAGGAGGTACGTAGTTATCTCCATCTCATCTGTTCTTCTTGTTTCTATGGTTGTCGCCGTTACCATCGGCGTTAGCGTCAATAGCGATAACGGAACTAAAGAAGAGATCACGGCTTCCGTTAAAGCCATCAAAGATGTCTGCGCGCCAACGGACTACAAGAAGACTTGTGAAGATACTCTAAGGAAAGATGCAAAGGACACATCGGACCCGTTGGAGCTTGTGAGGACAGCGTTTAACGCAACGATGAAACAGATAAGTAACGTGGCAAAGAAGTCACTAACTATGATTGAGCTACAAAAGGATCCAAGGACGAAGATGGCTTTGGATCAATGCACGGAGCTAATGGATTTTGCAATCGGCGAGCTTAGTAAATCTTTTGACGAGTTGGGAAGGTTCGAGCTTCACAAGGTTTGTAAAATTACGGCTTCGTTTGCTTTTAACTTAAACTGATCATATATTTTTATATATTAGTTAATTATTTTTCTGACCATCTATTGATGTGTGACTTAATTCATTTATTAACAAGGTTGACGACGCATTGATTAAGCTAAAGGTTTGGCTCAGCGCGACGATTAGTCATGAGCAAACTTGTCTCGATGGGTTTCAAGGGACACAAGGTGATGCAGGTGAGACGATGAAGAAGGCATTGAAAACCGCGGTTCAGTTAACACATAACGGGCTTGCAATGGTCAGCGAGATGTTGAATTACTTGGGACAAATGGAGTTGCCGGAGATGAATAGTCGCCGGCTGCTGTCTCAAGAGTTTCCTTCGTGGGTGGATGGGCGCGTGCGTAGGCTCTTGAATGCACCCTTGTCTGAGGTCAAACCAGATATGGTTGTGGCTCAGGACGGAAGCGGTCAGTACAAGACGATCAACGAGGCATTGCGAAATGTCCCCAAGAAGAATAATGCAACCTTCGTGGTTCACATTAAGAGTGGAACCTATAAAGAATATGTTCAGGTGAATAGGACCATGCCAAATCTTGTTTTCATCGGTGATGGCCCTACCAAATCTATAATTTCCGGCAACAAAAGTTTCAAGGACGGTATTACCACATACCGTACAGCCACCGTTGGTAATGATTCTTATGTTATAGCATATCTAAATGAACAGTCTAACATAGTCTAGACGCTTTTAAAAAAATACATGTATAAATTAAAACCTAAAAGTTTATTTTTATCAATTTTGGGTTTATAATTTTGAAGATATATAGATGGAACTATTACGTTTGAAATTTTTTTAAAAAATATATATTACCGTTAATAGATTTTTTAACATGGTCTAAAAAATCATTTCAAAGGGCACACTGTTTACCTTTTGTGGTTTCTCTTATTACCAAAATGTATATAACTAATGAACCTTGTCCTTATTGCAGCAATCATTGGAGATAATTTCATTGCCAAGAACATGGGGTTCGAGAACACAGCCGGGGCATTAAACTATCAAGCGGTTGCCGTTAGGGTTCTGTCAGACGAGTCCATATTCTACAACTGTAGATTTGATGGTTACCAAGACACTCTCTACGCACATTCCCACCGTCAGTTTTACAGGGACTGTACTATAACAGGCACCATCGACTTCCTCTTTGGAGACGCAGCCGCGGTGTTCCAGAACTGTACATTACTAGTAAGGAAACCACTCGCGAACCAGGCATGTCCTATAACCGCCCACGGACGTAAAGACCCGAGGGAGTCCACAGGGTTTGTGCTCCAAGGGTGTACTATTGCTGGTGAAGCGGATTACTTGGCGGTCAAGGAAACTAGCAAAGCTTATCTTGGAAGGCCGTGGAAAGAGTATTCAAAAACTATCATTATGGAGACGTTCATACCGGATTTTATTCCCGGTGAAGGATGGTCGCCGTGGCAAGGGAACTTTGGTCTTGACACGCTCTTTTATTCGGAGGTGAGGAACACTGGACCGGGTGCAGCTGTGGCGAACCGGGTTACTTGGCAAGGAATCAAGAAGTTGAGTGAAGAAGAGATTGTTGAATACACTCCAGCTAAGTATATACAAGGTGACGATTGGATTCCTGGTAAAGGTGTTCCTTACACGCCCGGTTTTTTCGCCGGGAACGGTTCAGCAACTGGTGCCGGTTCCTCCAACTCCACAACTACCGGTTCAAGCGAACCGGGCTCGACAAACTCTACAACAGGGTCAGATTCTCCAGCGGCTTCCCCAGGAGCCTCACCCGTCACTGAAAGTGGCTTAGGGTCTCCTTCGGCTACTCCTTCAGCTTCACCAACAGCTTCTCCTTCAGCTTCACCGTCAGCTACTCCTTCAGCTTCACCATCAGCTTCACCATCAGCTTCTCCATCGGCTACTCCTTCAGCTTCACCATCAGCTTCTCCATCGGCTACTCCTTCAGTTTCACCATCAGCTTTTCCATCGGCTACTCCTTCATCTTCACCATCAGTTTCTCCATCGACTGCTCCTTCAGCTTCACCTTCGGCTACTCCTTCAGCTTCTCCATCGGCTTCCCCTTCGGTTTCGCCTTCTATTTCGCCGGAAAGCTCTGTTTAAGATTTGTGTCTAACTAGAGGTCGTGTGTATGTATCTTTTGCTTTTTACTCAAGAAAATGATAAAAAGCTTGAGGATTTTGTAAATGAGTATATGATTAGCTTTGTAAATTCATGTTAAGTCTATCTAATTTAAATTGCGGGTATTCACTAATCCGTATAAAAAATTTCAAAGTAAAAAACAGATTTTTGAAAGAAAATGTTTTTCTTAAACATTATAAATATATAACATGTTATTTATTAAGGGATATGTATCCCACATTGGAAAATCAATGGGACATTAAGTAATATATAAAGGGTTAGGACCAATCCACTAATAGCCAATTGGTTTTAAGTTGGAAGCCCATATTAAACCCGAATCTAACATGGTATCAGAGCCCAGATCCTAATAAGTTAAACCCCTAATTAATATTAACCCTACCCGACCGGGTATATAGGTCGTAATTGATTCGCTCGACCGAGTATAACTGTCTTAAAAAGTTTCCGAGATTTCTGGCCGATAAGAGCCATCATCTCGAGGAGGGGTATTAAGGGATATGTATCCCACATTGGAAAATCAATGGGACATTAAGTAATATATAAAGGGTTAGGGCCAATCCACTAATAGCCAATTGGTTTTAAGTTGGAAGCTCATATTAAACCCGAATCTAACATTATTATCTTGGATATATAAATATAAAATTTAATTTAAATAATTAATTTAATTTTTTAAAAATTACCCGCAAATTTCAGATGGGACGGATTCAAACCTCGATTTGATCTGTTTCTTAGCACTATCATTTAAACTAACTTTTGAACATGTGTCAAGATATCATATTTATTTAGTAATCATAGGTTGTCTATATGGCTTCTTTGGATTCAAATGTTAAGACAATTCGATTCAGTTAGGCGCTACCAAAGTATAGAAGACTATCAATTAACTATATAGGCCCAAACTCCGTTGACTAGCCCAACCCAGTAAGCAAGGTCCAGAATTGAAACTTTTGAGCCACCTTCTGTTTTGACTGTTTCAGTGGAGTTGTGTTACAACGTAGGTGAAGGCCATACACTTGTTCTGATAAACGTTGGGAAAACGGCTTATTCATGCCCGAACTAGAGATTGCTGAGAAAATACATACCTCAACTTTTACTGCAAGTCAAAACATACCTACACTAATCAAAAATTTAAAATTCATGCCTGAATTATGGATCGATAAAAAAATACATACCCCAACTCTTATTGCATGCCAAAACATACCTTAACTAATCAAAAATTTAAAATTTATGCCTAGTCTTTAGAAGTCAACGCTAATTTCAATCTATACTATAATAGAATATATATAAAAATTCATTAAGGATAACATAAACTTTAGCTACTCTGTTTTTTAACGTGAGAGCTCCGTTGCTATAAAATTATTTCAAAAATAATAGTATAGATTGAAATTAGCGTTGACTTCTAAAGACTAGGCATAAATTTCAAATTTTTGATTAGTTAAGGTATGTTTTGGCATGCAATAAGAGTTGGGATATGTATTTTTTTATCAACCCATAGTTCAGGCATGAATTTTAAATTTTTGATTAGTGTAGGTATGTTTCGACTTGCAGTAAAAGTTGAGGTATGTATTCTCTCAGCAACCCCTAGTTCGGGCATGAATAAGCCGTTTTCCCGATAAACGTTAGTGTGTTCTTACTTGACAAGCTTCATTAGCTAATCATATCTACAGTAAGAGATGATTTAACAGTTATCAAGCTAGTTCTGAGATGCTAAAAGACAGTTATCAAGCATTAAGCAAAGTCTTAAACAGTTATCAAGCAAAACATTCAATTGTCGATTAGAACAGAAAAACAGAAAACTCAAAACAATGTCTGCAAAAAGCAAATGAGTAACAAGAGTGGTCTACAAAAATTACGATTCTGAAAGCAGCAACCATAAGGAAGCAACAACAACAACCTCGAAACAACCTTAGACCTTGAAACCACGACTCTTTCGCTTTCCTCTAGCTTTCTCAAACTTCCTTCCCTTAGCCCTAACATAAGGCTTGGTGTGGCTGTGTGGCACACCAGGTGCTTTACCAAAGTGCTTCACCGCTTCACGAGAGTTCTTTGGTCCTCTAAGGAGAACCTGTCACAACAACAACACAACACAACATCCCAATTTCAAATAAACAAACTTCAAAAGGTTGATTCATTAAGAAATTATTAAACTCACCGTGTTCTGTCCCAATGGAGCAACGAGAGCAAGCTGGTCAAAGGTCAAGCACTCACCACCAGCTTTCTCAATCCTAGCCCTAGCCCTCTCCGTAAACCTCAAGGCAGTAACCTTCATCGCAGGAATCTCATGCACTCTCAAATCATCAGTGATGGTCCCAACCAACACAGCAATCTTACCATCCTAACGTACGATAAAGAACAACACCATCAAAATCTAAACAGACAATAGAGTGGGTCACAAGGAAACAAACAAACCTTGCCCTTCATGAACTCAACGAGCTTGGAGAGTGAAAGAGGAGCCTTGTTCACTTTGCTCATGAAAAGCCTCTTAAGGATCACAGCATCGAACTTGCTTCCGGTTCTCCTTACCAAAAACCGGTATAGCTGCAATTAAACCAAACCAGCGTAGCATACGGTTCAGACAACAAATTAAAAGAGATTCCGACAACAAACTAGTCATAGAGATTTAACTACCTTGACGAGAAGCTTGAGGTAGACATCATCGGACTTTGGAGCAGTCCTTTTGGTCTTCTTGCTCTTACCTCCGGCGATAAGATCGATACCCTACAATAACCGAACAAGACCACCACCGAATCAATACAATAATGATAATTACAGAACACAACTCTCTGAATCTATAGAGCTAGAAGAAACACTAAGGAGTCAATCATTAGCTATAATAACCAGATCAAAGCTCAGAAATGATTAGACAGTGGAGATCAAGAGAGTACGTACCATGGCGTCTGTTACGGAGGAAGACGGAACTGAAGCTAGGGTTTATCAATTTATAGGAGGAAGCTCGTTCGCATTTTTAGGTTTCGTGACTTCATCTTCGCTTTTGGGCTCTTTGGGCCCAAATCATAAGCCCATTTGTAAAATATTTTTATCATGGCACAAATATGTGTTGTTGGACTTGGTTGCGATAACATGATTTTTGATTGCTATTTTCTGGACAATGCCGTCAATGAAAGTTAACAGCTAGTGGAATTTTTACTCTCATTATTCTTACACACGTCATGCCATTTGTATTTTTGTTTATGCTTTGATGCTAAGCCAATTCATTCAACGAGCTAGTGGAGATTTTTGTGAATGTAACAAGCACATTTACTTAAAAGTCAACCAATTGTTAAACGAGAAATTTCATGAGTATTTCCATTTGGTACAAGATATTTGATATTATATACATCGTCTATGCAAAACATTTTTTCTCTATAAATTTATATAACTTTTCTTTTCATGATAGTAGAACATTGTATTTCAGTTGACGTTAGTAAAAAAAAAAACTCAACTAATTATTAAACAAGAATTTCAAAATGTATGTGTAAGATACTTGGGGGTGTATAAATTACTTTCTAAAACTCAATTTCTGAAAATTTTCAAAAGTTTTGGATTTATTTTTCATTTTCTCGTTTATAATCATTTTCTGTGTATAGATGCAGAATGATCTATCTCTCTTCTGCTTCTGGAGAATTGCATCTCCTTCTTTCAACCTTTTTAGTTTAAGTTCGAGTGTACAAACCTTTTTGCATTATCATCAAGGTACCACATTTCAAACACAATACATCTATCATTTGGCAAAAACAGTTAGCTCATGGCTTTTGCAACTAAACATCTTTCCATACGCCAACTCAGCTTGTTCATTGGTAAAAAAAAAAAAAAAAAAGAAATCAACTTTGAACTAATCTTCTATTTAAAGCTGCACTGTATGAATCCCCGTTCGCATCCCCTCCTAATCTTCTAGCAGCTCTCTGGATCGCAGCTAGCCTCTGCTTCTGCTTATGGTTATTCCATTGCCTGTAGCAGGTAAAAGCAAGTGTTAGTAAGTGTTACAGCCTTAAGAGAGAAGAGACAAAGGCCAAACCTGATCAAGAACATTCCTGCAACAAGAAACGACACTCCCAAAGAAACCTTCTGAATCGTTGTCATTACTCGAACCCATTGCAGAAGATCTTTAAAACATGACAAAGTCTCAGTCTTGAAAGAGGTCTTCTTCTTCGAGTCTCTTGACCATGATTCCACCACCGATTCTAGACTTGCTTTGCTTCCGTAACACGGTTCTTCTCTAGAATCCTCATTTGTCTGAACGGCAAAGCCAGCTGCTTCGCAGAATGATGTGCCGTTAGACTCCCAATTCGAGGCCTTAACGCAGATGATATCGTCGTTTACTCCACAGGGACCAATCGTCTATAAGCACATATATGGAAGCCATTAGAATCCCACAGAAAACAAAGGTCCATGTTGTTTTGTTTATTATAACTCTTTACCTGTGTAAGTGCATTACTAGAGAAGTATGCGTCTTTACAAGCATCAAAAACTCTGTCACAAAAGGAGGCGCAGATGCGAGGAGGACCGGGTTGAGTACCGACGTCCGGGTTACAGATTGAACACTCTAATAACTCGAACAAATGCAGACAATCTTGACTAGCTTCTCCATGAGTAGCCAAGTTTCTGACAGCTACGAAAGCTGGGGTTGTCTGAGCAGGAGAGCAACATGTCCTTTTACGGAACACACGGCACATAGTTAGATCCTTGGATCCTCTACCAACGGAGTTAGGAGGCTTTCCTGCTGATTCATATGGTGGAAAGCGTCCTCCTTTAGAAACACATACTCCTCTCGGATCCGGTTTCACTGCACCTACAACCCCAAAACAGAGCATTTCACTCAAATTGAACAGCTTTATTGCAAAGACTTCAACTTTTATGAATAATTAACAAATAACAAGCTGCGGAACAATTAACAAAGCGCAAAACTCAGTTTCTAATCAATTTGGTTTGCATCAGACTAAATCAAGATGATCCAAAAACAGAGCATTTCACTCAAATTGAACTGCTTTGATAACTTTTTTTTATCGCAAACCTTCACTTTCATGAAGCTGATCCAAAAACAGAGCACTACCCTCAAGTTAAACAGCTTTGGTATGCATTTAGTATGAAGACTTCATGAATAGACCAATCAAAAAACGAACACTGAACCCACATGAACAAAAAAAAAACAAGCTGAGGAACAGAACGCAAAACTCAATTTGGATTGCATCAGACGAGTCAAGATTGATAAAAACGACAAAAAAGATTGAGACTTTGAGTGATAGAATCGAAATCTACAATACCCATTTCATGAAATCTAAAGAGCAGATCAAATGGAAATGTGAATCACGAGAACCCTAAGGTTTGGGACTAACCGGACGAGAAGGAGATGAGGAGATAAAGAAACAGGATCGGACTCTGAATCAGAAACACCTTCTTCGTTGAACATCTTCCCATCTTTTCTTTGATTGATCTAAATGCCCGAAGCAAAAGTCTAGATAAAATACGAACAAGACAAGAGTACTCGTGAGACTTAAGTTCAACAAGTCTGGTCCGCGAGGAAGACACAAACGGGTCGACCCGAATGTATAGACTCCGTCTACTTTGGTTTTATTGCTTTACTAGTATTACCACCTGTGCTACGCACAGGTCAATTTACTTTAAAAAAAATTATTTGATAGTCATAATTTTCAATAAGAGTGAATATTGTTTAAAATATTATATGAACAGTAGCACATAATATTAGAGATACATGCATTGAAACAAAACGGTTAAGGGGATGAAACAATAAATTTTTATATCATTATAAAATGGATACATGTTTTGTAAAAAAATTCAAAAATAAATAAAATATATACCAAAATATAAAATATACTTGAAATACAATATTTGATAATTTCGTACAGAATAACAAATACTTAATTTAGTTTAGTGTAAATTTAGATATGATGAATCTTATAAATTTACTATTTAATTTTTATAGTTTTCTGAAAGGACTTAGTTTTTATAGTTTTTTGAAAGGTCTAATTTTTTATATTTTAAAATTGACACTTTATGTTAATTTACCTAATTTGATCAAAAATGTTAATTTACCTATCATCTTTTTTTTAAAGCACACATCTAAACAAAATTAACCCACATTACTTATTTTGACAATGTGATGAATTTATAAAATTAAAATTTACAACTTTAGTTTACCTTTTATAAATTAAAAGAATTGTCTAGCAACAATTAAGTAAAGTAAATTCACCTTTAGATTCATAACTGCAAGCTTCGTGATATTTCAGCAACAGCTTTAGCTTCGAACTCAATTGCAGTAGTGAATACTGAAAACAAAAATTGATAAATGAAACATTAGTTGTTTCAAAAAAAAATGAAACATCAAAAGTGCTACAAAAAAGTCAACAAATCAAAGAAAAATAGTAAAGAATGAACAACGTGCAAAACCTTCTTTGTCATGCCAAAACCTTATGCTCTTTGATTCAACCAAAAGATCACTGGCCTTGAATGTAGTTATAGGTTTTTCACAAGAATAATATTTCGTATGCTCCATTCTTTCTCTCCAAACCGTGACTTCCACAGGCTGTGAATCAATAGATAGAACAAACTAAGTTAGCTATGCCATATGGATCTAAAATCAATTCTTTTAAAAATTACCGTACCAGTATCAATTGCTTCCCAAAATTCTACTGTATCTATCTAAAATCTTGTCGTTAATAGACTTTTAAGTATTAATCTAGATGAAGAATAAAAAAAAAAAATTGTGCAGAAAAAAGAAAGAAAAAAAGCAGAAGAAAAGAAAGAAGATATGAAGACCCGATATTGAAATTGAACTTTTAAGAGAGATGAAAAGATCTCTTGTTTTGCTGGAGAAGATAGAAAAAGAAGTAAAAGAAATTGAGATTAAATTATATAAAAGAGGAAAACAGTCTGAAATCGTGTAAGTGAGTTTGAACGTGGAAGAAATATTGTGATACACTATTGCTAAAATTTAGGGATCAAAGTCAATTTATTTTCAATCAATTACTTTTTCTTTTAAAAAAATATTTTCCATTTGTCAAAATTTAATTTGTCATGTGACTTGTGATTTAGTATATAAGGGATATAAAGTCTATTATTTCAATGGTCTTAACTCATAACATGAACTAAAGCAAGGCTTTCATTGTGGCACCAATCTGATCACAATCTGTCTGATAAGCCGACAAAACACGACAATGTTCAGAAATAACAACATGAGATTGATTTGGTTTCATGGATCCTCAAAGCAGCTTGACGCCAGCTTCCCTGACAGAATCAATCACAGCCCTGACTTTACCATGATACCTCTGCTCTTTCTTCATCTGAATAGCAACAGCTGGAATATCTTTGATCAAGAGTCTTTCCCCGAGGATTCTACCAATCTTTGAAGCAGCAGCCACGTCGCGTGTGACTTCCATTGTTTCCCTCAATGCTTTCTCCTGCGAGCTCGCTGAGCAAGCCACTGTGGCTGTTGGTCAGTGGATGACTTGGGCGTGGACAAACTTGTTCGTGAAGTGCATCTTCAAGACGTAAGGTTTGAGGTAGTCGAAGAGACGCGGTGGTCTCACTGCCGGTGGAATCACCATCTTTGTTTCTCTCTCTCTGTCTTACTCTATAAAAGTCTGCAAGGAGAAACAAAGTGTAACCCTTTAAGAGAGAAAGAGAATCTAATAGTAAACGTAGAAGAATCTACATCCTGTGTTTATAACTCTCCAGCATTTAACTTCTTTCAGACATTTCATCAAACACCTGGTGGATATCAATCTAGTGAGAAGTTTGGTCCATATTCTCAAGGTTGAATCTCGATAGCCTAGTCCTAAGAAACTAATCTAGTGTAAGAACTGCTAAGAATATTTCGAAAGTTCTAGAAATTCAACCCGGATTGTACCTATGGGAAGCGACGGAGTCCGGCGAAGGGAGAGAGAGAGACCGGAAAAAATGCCGACGAGGACGAGATATTGGGTTTTGATCAAATACACATACTAAGCCCACTATTGGCCCATAATACACATACTAAGCCCATTGTTTTACTCTAATTTGAGTTTTCAATTTTTCAAGTAATCTGAATATTTTTCAAGTACCTTTAGTTATTATTTTTATATAATTTTTATAATTTCTGAATAACTTGATAACACATCTTGATTATTGAAAGTTTAGAAACAAGATTAAAAAAATTAGCTGCTATATGGTTTGAATTACGGAAATGACATTACAAACTGTAGTATGTTTACCACTATATTAAAACAATATTGCGTTTACAGCTTTTTCTCAAACTAGCCTTAATAAACTTGATATTGGTTTGGCTCACTTTGAGACAGTCTTTTGTAATAAGATGCGTGAGTGGTATAACATTGTGGAATACTTCATTATTTTAATTAAGTAAACAGTTTCTTTGGTTTTTAGTTTGGATGAACAGCTACTTTTCAGTTTCTATTAATTCCACATAACCTTCCCAACAGTTTGTTAACGTCAATATGAGTCATAACTCAATTTGGTACCATATAAAGTACAGCTTAGGGACATAATTGATCTACATTTCCTAATCTAGGATAAAACACCAACCTGACATTGTAGATGTGGAGAAGCATCCTTTTGATATATCTTTCAATACCGATTTGAGAGTCGGCCAATCTTACTCAGCGTTGAGCAACTGTAACGAGTTGTTTGGAATCGGACTCCAAGTCAGAGAAGATGTTCCCATATCCAAAGATAAAAGGGAAATTGCAATTTTGTTTGAAGAATGTGCATTGTTATGTTTGTCTTTCTTATTTATTATACAAAAATTCGTTATAAAGTTGTACCCTCCAGTGTTCTTTTTCCTGTCTCCACAAGTACATGACAAGAATATTACTTGCGTAAGTTAACAGTGACTCTAATTTATTTCACAGTTAAATGGCAGTGAGAGTGAAAGAGAGAAAGTCCCCCGCTTTCTCAGGGAACTGAACCTTTCTTTTTTTTACCCTATTTACACGTTTGCATACATATTTATAAAAATGACGTAAGCATTCAGTGTATTTTTTGGGTAACTCGTTTCCAAATAAAAATAAAAATAAAAATAAAACAAGGTAATGTTATATAGAGGAATACATAAGAAACAGATTTTTGTCAGAGACTCAGAGTTAACAGAAGTCTTGAAACTTGAATATTCTGATATTAATATTAAGAAGTTAAATATTTTTATTTAGACACTATCAGTAATTCGGGAAGAATATCTTAATTCTTAACTCTCCAAAACCCTTTGTCAAAAAAAAAAAATCTCACCTCTCCATGGAAATTATATTTACCAATGATTATAAGAACGAAATTAACCAATATTGTTCCATGTGTCCATGCCCATTTGTGTTCATAAATATCGCGTACCATTGCCAACAAAAGTGACAAACATCTAGAATACCTATACCAGTGTTTATTTCAAAGCATTCTTATATAAAGTTGTTCGATAGGGAATCCTTCGGTAAATTTCAACTAAGATCGCTTATGAAAATTATCTTCTCACCGGGGACGATTGCATAGTCGGGAAGGGGGAGAGACACACGTGTTGGAGTAGTAGAACACGTGCAAAAATATGATCAACATGCACAGATCTCTCATTAGTTCGCACGTGCCCTGCTTCTCCAGCAAGTGTTACTCACCCATTACATTTCTCTTGCATCAACTCCAAATAGCTTCCATGGCCACGCACGTATATATAGCTACTTACTGTATAGGAAGATAGAGAGAGATGTTTATCTAGAAGGAAATAGTTAAGAACAAGTATATAACTTATAGTGAGGACTGAGGAGGCATGAACTTCCTCTTTCTCGTTTACTTATATATAGTGGGTTTTAATTGTTTGATAAAATGAGGCAAAAGTCTAAAATAAGATAAATCCGAAAATTCAAAAGTATTATAACATAATAATAAAATGGAAGTGGAATCAAAGTGATTGAGTCTTGAAGTGGGTTTTCTTTAAATGTGAATAAGAAGTGAGATGGCAATCATATCACCAAGTCTTTCATTACTTTTAATAATGTTTTCTTTTCTTTGTTCAAATTTACTTTGAGGGAGATGTATATACAACATGCATGTCTGCATATATAGATTCGTAAAACAAGACTTGCATTAAAACTACTCCTACTCTTTTTAAAAGATGCATTTTTTGTGTTTCAAGCATATTAAATTTTAGTTAAAATGTATTATTTTGTGATTATTTATTTTTCATAATTTCAAACCAACATTATTTGAAGAAGAACAATATCATTATTAACTAATAATAATCATATATAGAGAATGTCAGATCAGGATTTTAATTTGAATCATATTTTTATTTCAAAACATTTACCTTTCAGAAACAAAGAGACCTTTTCCCAACATAATAAAACCAACTTTTTTGTGTTGGTGGAGAATTGCAAATTGATTATGCATGAATAAACATAGTTGACCTTTGACGAGGATAAGAGGATCAAATCATCGATTTACAAATGGACAACGTTGGGTAGCTTGTAAGAATATCTTAAGCATTGTTAATAAATAATGAAATACATCATTACGCAATGTATGTAACAGAGACAGACGGTAAAGATAGGTGACGAGCTTGAGTCAGTTTATGTCTACTAGTACTTCCTGCCACCGAATCCAAGTTCAAGTCTCACTATTTTCCCCAGTTTTTACTTCATCGTGACGTCACCACAGCTATAGTTTTTTTTTGCAACTTGGGTACACAACTATAGTTATGAGATCACCATATTATTACCAGTTTAAAATCTTATAATTAAGAGCGTTTGGGGTTTGAATTTTCCGTGTATATTTGCCAGGATTAAAACTACGTGAATATTTATACTCACATGCAACGCCGAATAATTAAAGTGATGGTTTATATTAACACAATCAAAGTTTCGTCCAAAAACGCAGTGATAAGAAAGGTAGGGAACGACGATTAAATGTAGTGTAGCCTTTCATTAACGACGACTAAGCGTCCGACTATTCCCGATATTCACAATGACATGGTAGTTCATGCAATCCCATTACTAATAACACATTAATCAATCAAAACCAAGTGACAAAGTATTTCATGCGGCGTGTTTGCTTTAAAATAAAAACCACACCACTACATTTAAGTTTTCCAATAAAGTAGAATTAGTAGAATTAATAATCAAAGTTTTAAGCAACTTTCTCTAATACGCTTGATTTTTTTAAGACATCATAACTTGGTTTGAAATGAGGAAGAAATGAAATAATTTTTGTTGTTGTATAAAAGAAAAAAAGAAGAAAATGATGGTGAAGAGAATGCGAGATGATGAAGAAGTGACGGAGACAGTAACACAGAGACAGAGAGGAATCGGTTGCGTGTTCCTCGCGAGTTTCTTTCTCCTTTTTATCTTTCCCTTTTCCTTCTTTTTACCATACTCCATAGATAGTGAGACAGAGACTTTCTGTGTCTTGAAGAGTTCCAATGCAATTCTTTTTTCTTTATCACTTACTGTTCTTGTCTTCTCCCATTATTAACAAAACTAAAGAAAAAAACTAAAACAAACCTTTATGATCTCTATACTTTATAACATTAATATATTTGTAGCACATATTCAACGGTAGCCCAAATTCAATGAGATGCATGCAATACTCTACGTGACAGAAAAATTCACATATACGGAACATTGTTGAAATTGTACTAGAGTTTGCCCTATTTGTTTTTTTTTTACCTTAGAAAACATGTTTTTTTTTAATGTTTTAACCCATGTACATAATTATCTTCATCTGCACGTTCTTATTAGTTATATAGAAAATCATATTTGGGATCAATTCAATCATTGTTACATGTTTTAAAGCATGAACATCGAATCTTAGTCGATAGATCTTGTGATATGTGAAAAAGGGAAAAGAAAAGATATTTGTATAACTAAAAGATTTCATTCTTTATCAAAGAAATAAAAAGTGCAGTTCACTGTCACTTAAGTTCTGACGAAAATGAAGTGAATCGTTCCCCCCATGTTTATGGGTTTGGGTTTTCCCCTCTGACGTCGTTGCTTTCAACACACTGTTTCTCTGTCTCTCATTTCAACAAGTACATTTTATTTGTTTACAGGCTCGCACACTGCTGTTTTCTATCATTAATAACTAATTAGCAAAATAAAAGGCATTTTAACTGAAGTAGGGTCGTTGGTGACTAAGAATTATTAGAAAAAATATCAAAACCAAAACAGAGATAGCCGTAAACAAACTAGAATAATATCAAAGCCAAAACAGATATAACTGTAAAGAGAGGAACTCAAAAATCATTAGTCTTCATCCTCAGCTTCGTTCTTGAAGTCCCTCAACTCATAGAGGTTGTTACGGTCTTTGTTGGCTGCAATCACTCTTAGCCAACCCATCCCATTGTGCTTCTTCAAATACTTCTTTGTCAAGTACTTGAGGTATCTACAGTTACACACAAAAAAAAAGTGCTCAAGATAAATCAAAGATTCTACAATTAAAAAAAAAAAAAACTCTACCAAGATCTTAGCAGCAAGACTCAAACCCCACAAGATGAACAAAAAAATCATTGTCAAATCCATTGCTAAGAGCTATAGCCAAACATCTTACTTAGGCAAAACTAGACGAGATGATTTAGATTTCATCAAACCTTTTGGAGAATTGGCCATCAGAGGTGACGGTAATCTTGCTCTTGTCACGAATATATGATCCATATTACATACGTTTCGGTGTTGTTACTATAACCAGTGAAGAAACAGCGAGAACAAGGGATTTAAATTCACTTTAGAGAATCTCAAGCACACAGAGAAAGATATAGACATCCCAAGAATAGTGTCTTTATGAAAATACATACTAATTTACTTTTGATGCAGGTTTCTTAACCACTTTAAAAGGAGATAAGAATCAGGTTTTTCAAACTGGAAAATTATAGAACTTTGATGTCTTCTACCATCTAACAAATGGGAGTGAACTTAGTTTGTCCACCTTTAAATCAATAAATAACTTCGTTTTCTGCATATGTTATTGCCCTCGAGACTCCAATAAACATTCGATTTACAGAGGAATGACAAAACAATATTAACTTGAATGATTAAACAAAATTTAAAGACTAGTAATGCATGGTAGGGGCCGCGCGAACGCATGCCCCCTCTGCCACAGGCCCACAAATAATGACGCAGGCTCTCCCACTTGGGGAGTCCTTAGGCTAAGCACCCATCCTTAGAGTGCAATGGAGGTCACTAGCCTAGGCCACTCGTCTTCTTGATCACGAGTTGACCCCGTCCAGGTAAGTGACTTGAACGTTCTCTCCTCTTCTCTTCTTATACTCTGCTCGGCGTGTTAATCATTTTATGTGTAAGCGATGTGGGACTTGTTAGTAGCACATGTCACTCGCTCAAAAGCTTCAAACTGTTATACACATGGCGAGATGTTGTAAGCCCTGTTAACTGTTTGAGAATTTCTGGTTACATTCCTGGATACTCAAACACAAACTGCATATTTGCTATAACGATTTTTGTCTTTCACAGGAATATTGAAAAGCAGTTTCTTTCATCAGAAACAGAGCAAAGTTTAATCAATCGGTAACTTCTATATATATATATATATATATATCAGAATAAAGAGCTTCGTCATGAAGAGTCAAGCAAGAAAGACATGATAATGAGTACTGTTTACTTACGAACACATTTTGCGCTAGTGAAAAGTTGAATTGTTTGTAGACCGAATGTGGCAAAGCATAAACCAACACAAAACTATGTGTTGATCAGTTATTAGCACTGAGTTCTACTCTTAAGATTAGTTTTTTTTTTTTTTTTTTTGCTTAATATGGTTTAGTGTTTGTATTGAAATTCTGTTTGTATATTATGAACATAATTTTCAGTTTTAGACAACATGTAAAGACAGTGCCTTAACAACGTTTTGACCAAGGCTAAGAAATAAGAATCAAAACTTGAACTTAAAGATTGTAGGGCTTTACCCCGAAGGAAACCCTTCCAGAAATTCTCGAAGGCCAAAGACAAGCTAAGGCCTAAGAGGGGGTTTGGAAATAGTTTTCAACCAGCAATAGACGCGCCTCGGTTAGTACCTCATTAGCTGCGTCATTGCCCCAAGCGCAAAGATGCCTTTCAACCAACGACTGCGTCTCTTTTTTATAGTCACCAAATCCATCCTACTCGATTTACATCTCCGATGTGGGACAATTAATATAGCTTGACCTACCAATTATTATTATTGTCATGCATATCTCTGTAACTGTCGTTGAAATTTCAGTTCTGCATAAAATACAGCAAAGTTTTGTAATTTGTTAAAACAAGAAATACGATATTATCAACAAAGTAAGGTTAACAGTTACGAAAATACAAAAAGGTTCAAAGAGTCGTAATGTATGGTAGGAGCCGCGCGGACGCAGGCTCCCTCTGCCACAAATAATGACGCAGGCTCTTCCACTTGGGAAGACCTTAGGCTAAGCGCCCTTCCTTTATGTGCAATGGAAGTCACTAGCCTAGGCCACTCGTCTTCTTGATCACGTGTTGACCCCGTCCAGGTAAGTGATTTTAACGTCCTCTGCACTTCTCTTCTTATACTCTGCTCCGCGTGTTATTCGCTTTATGTGTAAGCGATGTGGGACTAATGCACTACTCAAACAAGCTTGAGACGGCAAGATTCTTTTGTGCGCTTACATATGGGCCTGACGGCTATAGGCCCAGTTAAGTGTTTGGTAGTTGCTCCTCGTTAAAGCATACATCATAGTTGGGAGAATGTGTTCTCAAGTAACAATCAACCAACACACCAAATGAAAAGATACTAAATATGATTTGTGTTTTGTTTCTGACCTAACCTCATCCGATATTCCTGTTAACAAGGGGCAGCCACATATCATCAAGAGAGCCATCAAACCAACTCAAAAAGACCATAGCTCAGTCTCAAACGAGAACGTACAGATGTTGTGGAGCCAATGAGGGGTATACAAATAATCTTACAAAATATGCGGCCCAGTGGCAGACTTCAAGCTTTAGCTCTACATTATTAGTAGACCAGCTACGAGGAGAACCCCTAGACTTCACTGAATTTGGCTTACAGTAATGTTTTCATATACTAAAAATTAAAGACAAGAAGACCGAAAGATCTCAATAAAAAGAAGAATAGGCCAAGAAAGACCAACAAAAGAAAATAATAGCAAACACAATGCACACCTAGTCGATGCCTAGTAAAACCGAATCCTCTTTTGTATCAGAGTCTCAGCGTAGTTCACAACTTCACATTTTACCTTGGATAGTAAAATAACGAAGAAACCATTAGGAAGAACAATTTGTAGTTGACCAAGGAAGAGGAGCTTGCAGGTCCTAAACCCCCACCACCTTCTTACAAGCTCTGTGTTCGAAACACACACAGGAAAAGAAAGATACGGCGATAGTGGAGGCCACGGAAGATGTGTAAGAAGAACACACTTTCTAGTCATTTGTATTAAGCATGTTATGAATAATTTTATATTATACAGAGATAATTAGTCAGCTCTTTGGATAGATTTAACAATCACTGAATGAAATATAGCATGAAAATGATACATAAAGGAAAAAACAGTCAAATCATATTGTAAAAGCAATTTTATCCCCTTCTAATATAATCAAACTAGTGCAGCAACAGCAGCAGCAAGAGAAGCTAGCAGCGATAGGAGCCAGCTAGAAAACACAGAGTTTTGTCCTTCATAAGTTGTTGAATCATCAACCACGCCCACGCCCTGCTCCTGTTTTCACAACATATTATAATTTAGCTTAAATGCCATTGTAGCAGACAAAACTATGAAGAATAAGTTAATCAAAGATTTTGTGACAGACAGCTTGTACCTCTGTTGCCACTCATCTTAGCCATTGGAGCTCCTCGGCCTCTGCCTCTGGCCCCTCCATCATCCATACCACGTCCTCTTCCACGTCCTACCCCTGGTGGTTTCCTATCTGCACATATTTTAACAACGGTTGGTAAATGATAAGTAACGGTTTGCTTTATAGTTTGAAAAAGGCACCATATAGACATGAGAAAACTATACCTGTGCGGGTCTTCTCCTCCTGTACTTTATCAATCACCTGAACAGAGAATAACTCAATATAAGTAAAAGCATAAACAGAAACAGCTTATGACTGTCACTTCCAGATATCTAAATTATTGTTAACTGAATATATGCAAGAATCGAATAACGATATAACAAAAGAGAGTGTTCAAAGATATGGAGCCACTGGCTTCAGAAACACAAAACAAGTAAGTCTATAAACTGGTCAGGCAAACACCATTCTCTGTGATATCGTCTAAGACGCGCTACAACAAGAGGCAAAATCCCATTTTCTCAAACAGGGTTCATGCCTCTTGGAGCACATATCTGATTTGGCTAAGCATCATCACTCCAGAGCAAAGAGAGTCAGAAAAAAAAAGAACAAGATAAGCTAAGAGGCATATACATACACAAAAGAGTATATTACCTCATCAGGAACACGAAGGTACTTGATAGTGTTACCACGGATATAACATTCCGGCATCCTCCAAAACCTGTCTCCGTCCTACAGCATAATCAAACAAACATATCTAAGCGCCAACCACACAAACTTAAAGACGAAAATAGAAGAAATAAAAAAAATGGAAACTTTGTATGAATATACTAGAGAAGAATATAACCTTTGATGTGCAGATAACTTCACGCAGATGGATGTTCATCCACGTATCGCAATTTACTAAATGCCCATTGTATGTCTCTCCATTCTTGAGCTCCACAAGCTACCATACCAACAACGATTCCATCATCAAAAAGATGTACACTTTAAGATAATAAGTACACCAACTAGTCCTAACGCAACATTTTAAACTTAAACAGTACCTACTTAACTTCTGCTACCACAAGGATTCCATCATCATAAATATGTAAACTTTAAGAGAAAAAAAGAAGATCCTATGCACCTAAGTCCTAACGCAGCATCTCAAACTTAAAACAGTGGTCACTTAACTTCTGATCTATATGTTATAATCAAGTGTCGAAGTTTCACTTACCATGGGATGGCCTTGAGCAGTCTTGAGTAGCGAAAGAGGAAGCTACAAAACAGCAAAAACATAAGCTAAAGAGTCAAACTTTGAAGTTATACCGAAATCAACACAGTACGAAGAAGAACCGAAGATTCAGTATAAGCCCAGGAAGCGACTTACCATCTTCTCCAATCAGAAGGTTTAGAGATCGGTATAGAACCCGTAATAGAGGAAGAGAAACAGAACAAAACCCTAACAAAGAGAGGAGAAACCTTGTTGGATTCAGACAGCTGGATCTCTAACTCGATCGGTGATCTTTTAGGTCAAATAGGAACTTTATAATAGTCACATTGTTTTCAATAGTTTATAATTAGTATGTGTTTACGTTATGTAGTGTTCAACAATTCCGATGTCGTCCAGCGGTTAGGATATCTGGCTTTCACCCAGGAGACCCGGGTTCGATTCCCGGCATCGGAGCTTTTTTACTTTTTAGACTAAAACTCGTCTTTTATCAATTCTTCAGCTAAGCCTATCTGTGGCCGTTGAAACCGTTATTTTAAGGTTACCTTTAAACTGTTAATGATGCTTGAGCAATTAATTATCCTTGAGTATACCTTTATCAATTAAGTTAATAAGTAATTTCACTTGATACATTAACTTGTTCACATTGCTTCTACACCTGCTCTAAATTAGCATCCAGCTCCCACGTTCTTGAACCTCCAACATCTCCAGTAACTAAATCTTGAGCACAGTTTCAATCATGTACAGACTTGTAACGTGTGAATGATTTCAGCAAATGAAAAGCTGATAATCAGGTTCTCCAGCTCCTCCCACATTCAAGTAATTGACATCAACTGTACTAGTTCCTAGATCATCTAGTGAAGGAAGACAAATATAAACCAATTTTTTTAGCAAATACAGGGTAAATGAGATGAGAGAAGGCTTAGAGAGTTGTTTCAGACCTTCATACATGGTTCTTACAAACTTGACGTAGTTAGGGATGAGATCTCGGTATATGATTCCATCTGGATGCGCATCAAGCACCACAAGTACACCTATGGATCAGTCAAAGAACGGTGAAACTACAATTGCTTGCTTCTCGTGATTCAAATGAACATAAGGCAAGGCAAAGTTCTAAAATGAACATGCGTAATCAAAGACATGTTAGACATACGTTCGTTAAAGGAAGACTAATTTTCCTACTTTACAACTCTCAGGAAGGATAGATACCTGGAGCAAGCCAACCTGGACCAGATTTGCTTGGTAATGGTGCAAGCCAAAGGATGTTTCTTAAGTTGATGGAATCACCATACTTCACATCAGATCCTAACAAAAAGAAGATACAATCATCTTACTGCAAGAACGAATAAGGGATTATCCGTGCCCACCTTTCAGTTTCAAGAGAATGCAAGAAAAAGTCCAGTCACACACGGACAAGAGAAGAGATTACCTCTCTGGCAATATCCCATGTTGTAAGGAAACAATCTCTTGTCATAAGCCGGATACTCTTTAGCATGAAACCTGCCAATTTCTTTTCATCAGCAAAAGATACTAATCAACAACACTCGCTAAAATCTACTTTAACCTTACACCAATCTATAAATTGATATTGCAACGTCTCAATTCTTTACACGAATACACATAACCAACTCCTAACAGATCAAGACCCTTGTTTACTCCAGTTATAACTCACAAGACTATTACAAGAACCCATAGTGTAAGTCAAGTCAAACACTCGCATACCATACACTCATCTTCTGTTCATACACAAACACACACAGAACATGACCCTTGTTTACTTCAGTCATAAGACCATTTCAAGAACCCATAGTGTATAACGAGGAAGCCAAGGTGACTTACAATATTCCAAGGCGTCCAGATTCTGAAGCAATAAACAGATGACCATGGAACAAATCATATCGACTCAACGAAACATTGAGTCCTACACTCGGTCCCCTAGATTCAATCAGACGAAACAAGAACTCAAAATACGAGTTCACTTCCTGTTCATTGTACATCATCTCACATTAACATAAACTCTGATTAAAAAAAAAAACACTAAACAACGTTTAAAAAAAAAAAAAAAAGCTAATAATACTTGAGCAATAAAGTGACGGCCATAAGGAGTTCTCGTGAGTTGACACTTGCTCGTTCTTGATCCTTCCACATTAGTAGGAGGAACCTACACAACAAACCAACTCAATCAACACTTATCTAATCAACAGTAACTAAGTAAACCGTCGAGACGAACCGGGATCGTAGTGGGATCGAGTGCTCGGTGAATTGAACCGGGATCACCGCCGGAATCAACAGCGAGACGAGCAAGCTCGAGAACCGCCTCCGGTGGCCGCCAGACGAGAGAATTCTCATCCTCCTCCTCCTCTTCGAACCTCCTCCCTGAGCAGAGTCCAGTGCGAAGCGAGCATCGTCCCGAATCAGGTATAGGTTTGCGCGGTTGGAAGGGGACGAGGAATCTGAGGCACGAGCGGAGCTCTCGAGAGACGGCGGGGTTGACGGTGTACGCGGCGGAGGAAGGTGGTGCTAAAACGGCGAGGAGATCGTCGGCGGTGGCTTTGGGAAGCGAGGAGGGAGAGTGGGAGGCGGAGAGTTTGAAGGAAGTGGCGGCTGCGAGGGAGAAGGAGATGAGGATGGTGAAACGGAGAGGTGCATACGAGTTCACCATCGTCGCTTCGCCATCGATGCGAAGAGTTTGTTACGGAAGCAGGTGGAGTAGGCAGGCTTTTGTCACACTTCGGATAAGTGTTGGGCTTTTATGGGCTGATGATAGGCCCATGTTTACTAGATAAAACAGAGATGGCCATCAACAACCAAATACTGTAGAGAGATGTTTTGATTCTGACTTTGTTTTCAATCTTATATTGTTTGAGTCTTGTCTTTTAGCTTGATTTTCGTTTCTGTTGTTGCTTATTCTAATTTGGCTTGGAGTAGTTCATTCATGTCATGTCATTTAGTTTTTAGTTCAATTCCAGGGCCACTTGTTTTTATGGAAAGATTGTGAATAATGATTAGTTCATGAGTTCTAGTTTTAGATTAGTTCTCTCTTTAGATAATAGTATATTTTCTTCAGGTTTTTGCTGGTTTTAAGTCCCCCTTTTTAAACTTTGTTTCTACAGATTTTGTGTGTGTTATTATTACGTCGGCTTTTGTATTCCATCTTGTATGTTTCTATTGAATGCTAAATGAAATTTAGACGAAAAAACTTTTCTTTCGGTAATCATCAGTTATCAACTTTTCTTGCATTAACAAAACCATTCTTATTGTCCTATAAACATGCATTTGGGTGGCAGACGAAGTAATTGTCTAGACGTTATGTTCGTTCGATCCATCTAAGGACACCTCAAGAATTTACTTACAGAAATAGTTCATGAGATAGGTTCACTGTATACATCGAAAAGATTGCCATCTTGGCAAAATTATCTATGTTCATGAATAATTGTGTAATATTTACTAACTTAGTCTGAGGTAAAAGGAAAGCTAGTTGCCATACAACTAGTAGTAGTAAGTAGTTTACCAACGAACAAATCTTCATCACTAGCCTTGTAAACATATATAAGCAAATAACTATTTCAATCAACGAGATTCCAAATTAAATGTGATTACAAAACGAAAAGCATAGATAAATGCATACGTTTTGTTTAACAAGTTGACAACGAAACCATAACATCCGTATCCGTCGGTGAAATAACTATAGTTATATTTAAAACAAACACAAACAAACAACACAAGAACGAAAGAGTAAAGCAGGAGATTCAAATTTCAACGTCTGCACCTCGTGATGGTGCTGCAACCGCGGCTGTAAGGGTTAGCCTGAGCGCCACGTTGGCAGTTGTAGTAAGATGCGCCGCGTCTGGAACAAGGAACACTGTTCTTCCTCATCGCACCATAGCTAACGTACTTCTTCGAGGCTAAAATGCGCCTGCTGATCTCAGAGTCGAGTCCAAACTCTTCTTCTTGCGGTATGCAATCTGCGATTGAACCTCTACAGTTAGAGGACGATCCGGTTTGGACCATGAATCCTAATGCGTCTTCGTAACCGTTGGCATCGACCCTCGCGGTCGCGATCACGAGAATCGCGACTACAACGTAGATCACACGAGAGCTCACCATTTTCCTTTCAGACAAGGAGGGCTTAAGGGTTGGTCTATTTAGTCTCTTGAAATTAAATGAAATGACTTAGAATGGACATCTTCTTGGTTTTATTTACTGAAACACCATCGCTTTTGATATTCTCTTTGGGATATTTTTGGTATATACAATTTAGAAATTGACTTGTTACTTTGTATATACATGTTGGATTAATAAACATAGGTTAGGGTCATCATGTTACATGTATATCACTACTAGTGCTCAAAAGGGTAATCAACCGGTGACTTTATTTTTGTTTTTGTTAAAAATATATATATGGAACTTCAAAACAGCCGACAAAATGTACACAATGTCAGATTGGTAAGAAGTAGAACCAAGGGCATGGTTTGGCTACGACTGGTTGACTGGTTTGTCAAATTCTTTTATCTCCACCGACGATTTGACCAGTCTCCCTTAAAAATACTCGATCGCGTCGGCTCGTTTAATTTTTAAGAAGTTGAATCCAAATGAAGACGTGTATGTCACTCCTTCTAAACACCACCACCTACACAACTACACGATCAATTCATCCCTAGGGTTGACAAATTACATACCAAACAAGCAAAGTAAACGATTTTCTTATATAAGCAAAATAACATTAAATTTTTTGCTGTGTTTAAACTCAATTCTTGGTAAAGATCGATTAATCTTTTTTTTTATCAAACCACTTAAAGAAAACACAACTCTTCCCTAATGGTGTTCCTTTGATATCGTTCCATTTATTAAAGTATACATACATTCATGGGGTTTTTGCCAAAACTAACCCACAACTTGATTTTAATTCCAAACCTATACTCAAACTTGAATCAAATGTAAAACTAACCTAAAAGCCTAGTGAAATTACAGCTCAGCCCCTTGTGACCAAACAAAAAAACAGAAGCCATTTTTACGAATATAGCCCCAGTAAATCGTCTGAGTCGTCTGAGATGTTGGAAGTCGTCTGGACGACTGAAGTGTAAGTCGTCTGGACGACTGAAGTGTAAGTCGTCTGGTACCAGTTTATTTTAAAAATAATTTATAAATCTTGTAAAAAAATATTTTGATGCGTAAAAAATAAAAATCAAGTAATTATAAACAGTTTTAACTGATATAAATTAAGATATGATAAAATTGATTTGTTTTGAAGATATATGAGTGGAAGTAGTGAATCATGAAATACTTTGGTTTAGGAGTTTGGCAAACATATGTTGTAGTATTGTATGTATTGTTAGGGTTAGATTTTGGAAAACTAAAATGTTTTTTTTCAAAAATTAGTTTTTACCTATATGTGTTTATTTCTGTGTATAGTAAACACTTTTCAAGTTTGATTTGGTTTTATGAAGTGTTTAATTAGATAATTAAGTTTAGGGGTTATGTTTAGGGTGTGGACGACTTATATTTCAGTCGTCTGTTAAATAATTTACCCGGACGACGTATATTTCAGTCGTCCAGACGACTTACTTGTAAGTCGTCTGGAAAGTCTTTTATTTTAGTTTCCCGCTAAAAATATTTAATTTCCCGCTAAAAATATTAAACTCTTCTGGACGACTTACATGTAAGTCGTCTGTTTTAATTTCTTCACCAGACGACTGAAATGTAAGTCGTCCAGGAAGTCGTCTGAGTCAAAAATATTTAATCTAATTGGATTTTTTGTCTCCCTATATAAAGAAAAATTTACACATTCTCTCTCCTCCTCTCAAATGGCTGCAACAAAAATGTAATGTTCATCATTCTAAAACTCTCCAACCTCTCTCTAATCTCTTTGACTTGAAAACACCAAACTTTATATGAATTTTTCAGTTTTGTCTCATGTATTTCTTACTAATCTATCTCTTTTGCAGGTTTTTAATCAAATGGTACTCATCTTCCACTAATTTAGAGGTAGATCTATTAATTTTAGATATGTATTTTTGTGTGTTCTATAAATGTAGATTTATCTAATCTTCCACTCATTTTCTCTATTTTTAAGTCATTTGAACGTTTTTGAATATGCATGTTTTTCAGATCTGGATTTGATGTGCAGGTTTTTCAGATCTGGAAGACTTCTGGGACGACTTACCTGTTAGTCGTCTGGAAGTCGTCTGGAAGTCGTCTGGAAGTCTTCTGACAAAGTCTTCTGGACTTCCTGGAAGTCGTCTGGACTTCCAGGAAGTCGTCTGGACTTCCAGGAAGTCGTCTGGACTTCTAGGAAGTCGTCTGGATTTTTCTGAGCGTTTTGGTAAGTTCTTATGTCTGATTTTTCTTCATTTGGTAACTTCTTGTTGTATAAAGTTCTTACTTTTTTCCCAAACTAAAACTCTCCAAACCCACTCTAATCTCTTTGACTTGAAAACATCAAACTTTATATGAATTTTTCAATTTTGTCTCATGTCTTTGTTACTAATCTATTTTTTTTTTGCAGGTTTTTAATTATTTGGTACTCATCTTCCACTAATTTAAAGGTAGATCTATTATTTTAGATATGTATTTTTGTGTGTTCTGTAAAGGTAGATTTATATAATCTTCCACTCATTTTTTCTGTTTTTAAGCCATTTGAACGTTTTTGAATATGCAGGTTTTTCAGATCTGGATTTAATATGCAGGTTTTTCAGATCTGGAAAACTTCTGGGACGACTTACTTGTTAGTCGTCTGGAAGTCATCTGGAAGTCGTCTGGAAGTCGTCTGGACTTCCTAAAAGTCGTCTGGACTTCCTGTAAAGTCGTCTGGACTTCCTGTAAAGTCGTCTGGAAGTCGTCTGAACTTCCTAAAAGTCTTCTGGCAAAGTCGTCTGAACTTCCTGGAAGTCGTCTGGACTTCTTAGAAGTCGTCTGAACTTCTTAAAAGTTGTCTGGTCTTGTCTACTCAAGTGGAATCCAAGCTTGTCTTTGTAGATGAATGATCTATAATAGTTTTGTTTGTGATCTGTTTTATGAATTGCATGTATACTCTTTTAGTTGTGAATTTTTTGTAAAATCAGTAATAATGTTTTCCAAGATGTATTAAATGTGCTAACAATGTGTTTACACATTTACAAATCAATGAAATAATAGACTTCAGTAGCCTTTTTCTTATCTTTGGATCTCTCATATGCAATAATAAACTCCAATGGCCTTTTTCTCATCTTAATAAACAAGAATGTTGGTAAGAGATGGAAACAAACAATAGTAACTAGTCAAAGCATATCATATTTTTTATAAGTTTGCATTGAAAAACTTAGTCAAATTTAGTAAAACTAAGGGAGAGAACATATTTTGTAAATATGAGTTTTACATATCTTGAAGTTACTTATCACTCTTAAAAATACAAGTTATTCAAAAACTAACGTAGAAGACTTAAAAACTAGTGGAGAAGACGCGGACGACTTCAATCTAAGTTGTCTAGACGACTAAACTATATGTCGTCTGGTCAACGCAGAGGTTATTTTTGCAATTGACTTTGAAATCTGTTATTTCGGACGACTGAAAGTTAAGTCGTCTACTATTGTTTGGTTAAAAAAAAAACTCCAAAAAAGCTAGACGACTTACATTTCAGTCGTCAGAGGTTAGTTTTGCATTTGACTGGATTATTTCAGAAGTTTGACTTTTTGGACGACTTACGTTTTAGTCGTCTAGTGAAAATTAAAATAATAATATTTTTTTAAAAGTAGACGACTTAAAGTTAAGTCGTCATAGGTTAGTTTTGCAATTGAAAAAAAAACTTCAAGATTTAATTATATACAGACGACTTATAATTCAGTCGTCCACGAGACGACTGAAATGTAAGTCGTCCAGGATTTACGAGGTTTGACCAGAATCTCGGAAAAAAATCCTGGACGACTTACAATTAAGTCGTCTGGTGGACGACTGAATTATAAGTCGTCTGTGTATAATTAAATCTTGAAGTTTTTTTTTCAATTGCAAAACTAACCTATGACTACTTAATTGTAAGTCGTTTACTTTAAAAAAAATATTATTATTTTAATTTTTGCCAGACGACTGAAATGTAAGTCGTCTGGGGAAGTCAAACTTCTGAAATTATCCAGTCAAATACAAAACTAACCTATGACGACTGAAATGTAAGTCGTCTAGGTTCTTTGGAATTTTTTTTGAAACCAAACAATAGTAGACGACTTAACTTTCAGTCGTCTCAGGTTACAGATTTCAAAGTCAATTGCAAAAATAACCTCTGCGTTGACCAGACGACTTCCAGGTAAGTCGTCTACAGCCAGACGACTGAAAGGTAAGTCGTCTACAGCCAGACGACTTCCCAAGTAAGTCGTCTGACGAACAGATCTGGAAAAAAAACTCGATGTCATACCTTAAATTAGTGAGATAAGTTCCTTAGCATACATAAGGCTTCTCCAAGCACACAGAATCACAAACGGAAGTCACCCACCCATAATCGTTAGCTTCTATGACTCTATGAACCATAAAAATTTTAGAATCAAAATCTTGAGTTTTTTTAGCTCATTGTGGAGAGAAAGTGAGAGATATGTTGTGTTTAGGTCACAAGAATAGAAAAAGAAGAAGGGTAAATCGATTTTAGGAGCATTAAGAGCTTCAAATTGGTTGTTCATGGTGGTTGTGGTATTGATGACAATGGCAATCTTGTAATTACTTGAAGATGATGAGGGTGAGAGAGTAAAAATGTCATTTTCGAAAAAAAAAATTAAAAAAAAATGGATGGTATTTTCGTAAATTATATGAACTTGTGGGGTGAATAGGGCAAAACCAATTTTCAAAAAAAAATGAGGTTAGTTTTGTGTTTGACTTTAAGTTATAGGTCAATTTTGCAAAAATCCCTACATTCATTTGCATACTACACGTAAAAATCTATGAGAGTAACAATGATTAACTGATGATTTGTAGTTTCAATATCAATTTTTATTAAATATTCACATTCCGGGCGCCAATACATAGGAACAAGATGATAATCGCTGGTTCTCTCACCAGCTCACAAACCATTAATATTATAGTATGCTAAATATGAGTATACTATCTAAAAGACAAATAATCAAATACTTTTTGCTGGTGACCTTATTTTTGAGGTCATTGGAATCTAACTTAGAAGCATTATGTTGGCTTGATTAGGTGGGACTCGAGCTGCCGACACAATTATAGGTGTGCATAGAACAAAAGTTTAAGAGGTTGTTGTGGTGTGGTTCGTCCACATGCCACTTGATTTGGTATATAAAAAAAACTAGTATGAAATTAGATTACTGATATTTTACATTAGTGGTATAAACAAATTAAAGTTTATGCAAAACTCTTTCTTCTTGGTCTTGTAAAGCGGTAAAAGACACCGGAGATTAGGGGAAACAATAAGATTACCAAAGATATGAAGAATCTTGTTATCCACCTTTTAAAATATAGGAGTGTGAGAAAGGAGATGGATTAGAAGAGACAAGGAGGAGCCCATAATTTTGTCAATATATAAATTATTAAATAATCCTAAAAGTTGTTCATGAATTTTATTTTGCCACAGAACTAGCAAACAAACATATAGATATGCAATTACTTTATGAAGAGACATTAATGGAAGAGTATGATTAAACCCAAGATTAATACTGTAAACCAAAGTATTGGTTTGTGATAAGTCACAAGTGTAATCATGATGTTTTATGTTGGTGTTAATACACGATTTGGTAGTTTAATGCAAAGAAGCTGAAGGCAATGATTTGGCCGTGGAAGTGAGTATTTTGTTTTAAGCATTGATAAATCAATAATTGTTTGGCTAGAATGTAAGATTGTAAAACCTTATAGTGTTGTTGTTGTTAGCTCTAGTTGTCTTTCCTTTTTTAGTCAAAGAGTGAAGTTTAGTTCTAAAGGAACTCAAAAAAAGAAATGGTATCGAATCGTAGTATAATTCTCACATGCAGTGCCAGAAACTTTTATATTTCATTTTAGCTATCGTTTTAATAACTAAAGACAATGCATAACTAGAATATAGTATATAGATTTAAGTTACGGAACCATCCTTAATTTTTCTTTTGCTAATTTTCATTGTATATATGAAATAACCAATACGAAGTAACTGCATGCCATGATATGGCGCGATTTAATCTATACCATTATTTGCGAAACATATATCGAGTTCATCAAATACTCACAAATATATATATAGATATGGGCCATAATGGGCCACAGGTATGGCGATTTTTATGGCAGGCCCGCTTCAAAACTTTAGGGTTTTTTGGCAAGTATAAACGCTGCGGCTTCTCCGACAGGTCGTGTCTCTTCCGTTGCCGCACGTCCTTCGCTTCTCCTCTCCTCCTCAGGTAAAAGCTTAAACACACTCTTCTTCGTTTCTGTTTGTGCTGTTCGCGTGTTGGTGAATCCTAGAGCTCTCTCGGTTACTATAAAGCACAAGATGTTCCGTTAGATTTTTGCTGTCTCTTGGATGTGATTATGATATCAGATTTGATTCCTTAAATGTAGTTAATCGTCATTGTTAATTCTATTCTGATATAGTTGAGTTGTTTGGATTTAGATTGGTCTATACACTTGGAGCTAAATCAATCAAGATGCAGAACGAAGAGGGTCAGATCACAGAACTATACGTTCCTAGGAAATGGTTAATACACCGTTTCTTCTTATTATGATCCCCCTACTTGATCAGACACATTGTTACTAACGATTTGGTTCTTGTTATACAGCTCTGCTACTAACCGGATGATCACATCAAAGGATCATGCCTCTGTTCAGCTCAACATTGGGCATTTAGATGCTGATGGCATCTACACCGGACAGTTCACTACCTTTGCTCTCTGCGGTTTTGTTCGCGCCCAGGTTTGTGCTACACTTTTATTATCTAATACACTCTAGATGCTTTGTCCTTATTTCAATCAAAGTTACTAGCTTCCTAATTAAACGCAGTTGACTTGTCCCTTTGTTGAATAACCCCTTGTTATACTTATTATCATGTTGAGCAAACACTGCAACTCTTGTTAATCATTAGTTTTAATTTAAACGATGAGCTATATTTACAGGGAGATGCAGACAGTGGCGTGGACAGGCTGTGGCAGAAGAAGAAGGTCGAAGCCAAACAAATCTAAAGATGCTTTATTAAGCTGTCGTTCTCTTTTGTTATTTAGTTGAAAGAAAGATCATCGGGTTTACTGAAGTAATCATTTTTGCTTGACCCTTGGTTATAACGCTATTGCTTGTCATACATTTTTCTCTAGTGTGAGATACTATAAACCTTTCTCATTCTCTAGTTCTCGATTTAACCATCGAGGAAAGATCACCTATTATCAAAGTAAATGTAAACCAGACCAAAATGCTATTATATTCTTATTATTATCTGGTTAACCCAGCTCGAGGTTGCTTCAGGTGTTGTTGTGATGAAGAAGCTTTAGAAGATAAGAGCTGAGAATCTTTTAAACTCTCTTCCTTGATCAACTTTTGAAACTTACCGCACGTGTAGTAAAAGATTGTTTAGCTTGTGGTGGTGTGGGGGATGAATCTAACGGCTGAGATTACACGAGTGTTTTTATGATCCTCCTTCCTTTGCGGCTCCCACGTGTAACAACGGTATACGTCGACTCATTGACCGTTGGATCAAAACCAACGAAATACAAATCCGAGCGGGGGTAACTTCATCAACACTCGGATTGCCAGCGTGGCAGTATACGGTATATAATAACTATAAATAGACGCACATTATTGAATCCGACTTAATCCAAAAATCGTAAACCGCCACTAAACCGGAAAAGGAAATAGTTTTCGATGGAGTCACCAGCAGCAGCAACAGCGAAGCCGGCGAGAGGAGCAGGAGGAAGGAAAGGAGGAGATCGCAAGAAGAGCGTCACCAAATCCGTCAAAGCTGGTCTCCAGTTTCCCGTCGGCCGTATCTCTCGTTACCTGAAGAAAGGCCGTTACGCCGTCAGGTACGGCGCCGGTGCTCCCGTTTACCTCGCCGCCGTTCTCGAGTACCTCGCCGCCGAGGTATAATCAATGGATTCGTTCGAAATGAAATTAAGAGTTTTGAATTTGATTGATTTTGACCTAAATCTCTGGATTAGGTTTTGGAGCTGGCGGGGAACGCGGCGAGGGATAACAAGAAGAACAGGATAAACCCTAGGCATCTTTGCTTGGCGATAAGGAACGATGAGGAGCTGGGGAAGCTTCTTCATGGAGTCACGATCTCAAGCGGAGGTGTTCTTCCTAACATTAACCCGGTTCTGCTTCCCAAGAGAGCTGCTGGTTCTGAGAAAGCTGAGAAGCCTGAGAAAGCTGCTAAATCTCCCAAGAAGGCTTGAAATATCGATCTAGAAGAAGAACATCTTGTTTTTTTTTTTGGGTTTAGGGATTATGTAGGTTGTCTTTTGTATGTTTATCAATGAATCCAATGGAAGATTATGTTGGAAGCTATTTTGTAATGAAAGAAGTAACTTCTCGGTAACTTCTCAGTTTCAGTCTAATGAAATCTATTAGATAAATTTCTTTCGAGCTTTCATTCTTCTTATCCACTCACTGACAGAAATTGAAAATTTAATGATCTTTAACTGAAATCGTATTGTAATTTACTTAGACGAAGTCAGTGGCATTAATCATAGTAGTTTAGACTAACTTTTATTGTTTTGTTTGTAAAATATGGTATTTTATGACTTGGGCGGGTGCACTAGACTAGAGACATGTTGTATATGTTTGCTCTTTTTGGGTTTTATTTGGGTCTAAATGAAAAAGCCCATTAAAACTGAACTTGCGTACATGATGTGTCCCTAATGGGTTTGCTTTACTTTATTCAACCAGGACTTCAACGAGATTTATGAAAGTTGAAAACTGTTACGAATCGTGTAGTTAAATTCCATACTATAATGGGGTTCATCATCATACAACGTTAACCAAAGGGTTTTAAATTAAATGGTAAATGGTTCTAAGAAAAACGCCAGTAGCTGTTTTTGTTTGAGCTGAGTGATGAATATGGGAGTTGGTAAAGATCCATTGTAATACATGACTGAAACAAATAATAAAAGTTGACTCAACATCTAACACACAATATATCAACCAAAACCAAACACGGATACTACAAAACAACAATTCTTTTTATCTCTCAAAGGGCTTTGTTTGTTTTTTTCACAATGGGTGGTAAGGAACATAGCCCAACAAGCCCGTCACATTAGCCACAACGTCGTTGCATTTCGACAAAAGGTTGAGCATTTGGTGAGAGATGTCTCCTGCACCAACCGCTGCGCTCGGACCAGGAAAGCTTCTAGAAGGTGGTGGTGGTGGTGGTGGCATAGGTGGTTCAACATGGTCCACTGTTTTAATGGGTTTTGAGTATTGTGGAGGGAGAGGAAGAATTGGTGGCAATGTTGAAGGAGGAAGCTGAACGTTTTGAAACTTCTTACTAACAAATTCCATTCCAAAAGATGATGATGATGAAGAAGAAGGTCCATCGTTTCTATTTGGTGGCTCGTTGGTTGCTTTACTCGAGTTTTCTTCACCGTCTAACATGAATTTGACTCTTGGGCGGTTACTGCTAGTGTCATCTCCCAGTTTCTTTAGGCAGGATTTGAGGTTGCTCTTTAATGGTGGTGGTAATTTCGGTTGGTGACGTGGCGATGCTTGGTCTGGCATTTGGCTCTGTGGTTGTTCATCATCTTCCTTTGCGTTTTCTGGTTCTTGAGGCTCGGCTTTAGGAGCATCCACGTCACGGAGGAAGTACCTTACGTTCACGTTTCCAAAGAGAGAGTTGTTACCCGTTGCATATCTAAAAGCAGTCTGTGCATCGGCTTTATACAGAAAGACAACACGGCAGGTCGATGATTTCCAGAAAACCCTGATGGCTGATTGATCCAACAGCCCGAACCGACCAAACCTCGCCTTTAGCAGTGCAGGTGAAGGAAGAGACGTGCCTGGTGGAAACTTCATGACCAGCATTGTGGGTTCCACCACTTTTGCTGATGGAGCCGGTTTCTTCGCGGTTTGAAGTTTTGATGGTCTTGCCTGAACCGCACCGCTTTGCTCTCTTGCTGGTTTTACACTGTCCTTTGCTTCTAGTTTGATCTTCTTCTCAGAAGCCATTGGTTTCAACTGATTAGTTTTCTTCAGCTTCTTAACTAATGGGATTTCGTCTTGACGATCAGAAGAGAGGCGTTTTTTGCCAGCTTTTGATGGGTCTTCGGTTCTGTTCACAGACTTGCCAGGTTTTGAGAGGTTTGTGTCCCTGGCATTAGCATCAGAAGAAGGTACAGACAAGCTTTTCTGGTAATTAAGTGAACGGAAACGGAGAAAAAACTTCCTAGCAGCTCCAAAAGAAACAACTGTTGAACCAGAGAAAGGGTCAAGAGAGAGATCTTGAAGATGACCCAGTAGCTTCGGCACATCAGCATCCATATACGTATGTAAATGCGCTGAACCAAGCTGGGACAATTTCTTGGCTCCAGGCTCCCCAGAAGATAATGGATGCTTTCTCTTTCTCGGAAGATTAGGGTTAGGCTCTTTCATCTTTTTCTTTTTCTTTACTGGCTCTGAAGGAGGATTCTCAGAAGTGCCCATTTCGCTTGAAGAGCGTTTAGCAACTTTGAGTTTCTTGATTAGAGATCCTGTGGAACTCTTCCCATCAGATGCTGAGGTATGAGAACCTCGAGGAGACTCAATCATAGGCTGGAGTGAGCTTCCAGCTGATCCAGAATCTGGCCCAGTCTCTTGCTTAAGAGGCTCATGCTCTGGATTTACTACACTTCTTTCTTCCTTTTTCTCTGCTGATTCTTCAGCTACATCCTTTTCTTCATCAAAAGAGATCTTTGGAACAGAACTTTCTTTCCCAGGAATAGCAGCACTTGAAGAGTTGGAATCCGTGCTCACAATCCCAGTCTGCTCATCTTTCATTGGACTTTGAAGCGTTGAGGCTCTTCTCAGTAGCACAGAGTCCCCGTCCGAAGATCCACCAACGCCCGTGCTTGAACTTGCTTCAGCTTGGCCAAATGGAACAGTCTTATGACCAGCTTCATCTCTTCGTTTGAGAAGATACTTGTCTTGTTTCTTCGAATCCTTAACCTTTGTGGGGGTCTTAGAGCTCTTCGGTACACCTAGAGTTTCTGCTATCACCAGCGGGCCACTCAAGGGAGCTGGAAACATGAGAAGTTGGAAGAGCACATCAGCCACCAAGACAATAAACAACAAAGCAAACAAGTTGACCTTTGTGATTCTTTCAAACATGCTAATGTAAAGTATACAACTACAAAGATATAAAACTAGAGGATCTAACACTCACAAAACCACCAAGTTATATAATATCTCACATCTCTGTAACACATATGACAAGTTTACACATAAATGGAAAACGAACCATGATTTCTCGAAAGTGACAGTACCTCGAGAGGGTGTTCTATTACTGGATTCATTCGAAGTCACCGAAGTGCGCATAGACTTCGTCCCAAACGCCTGCGAATAAGTTTCATCAAACTCCTCAAACACCGCATTCCTAAAAGCACAAACCACCGCTTTCTTCTTCAAAAAACTCAAACTCTCTTCAACATCATCACACTCCTGAGGCGCTAAAGCCAACTCCTTCACAAACGAGAGAGCCTCAACAGGCGAAAACTCATCCCTCGCTTTCATAATCTGCTCCCCAGAGTAAACCCCTTGAACCTCGTAATCCGGAACATCAACAGTAAAGTAATCCTGAACACTAGTAGCCCTAAAGTTATAAGGATTCCTGCATTTACAAGTCAGCCCAAGCGCCGACCTTCTACTCGCCTCGTCCACAGCTTCCTCAACCGCTCTCACAAAGTGCTTGGCAGCAGTCTGATGCGCCTTGTCGGATAAATGAGGCTCAAAGGGGATAAGCTCAGCGGGATCAAACCATCCGTAGCTACTATCACCGAAAAACGCTACTAAGACATGGTCCACTCTCCTCATGCGACGAACGGAGGGAGACGCGAAGGCTTCGTTGAAGATGTGACCAGGCCACCAAGGATGAGACTTTACTTTCCCCCACACCAAGTCTCCCACTTGGAACCCGTAGCTCAACGCTCGCGACACTCCGGAACCCATCTTCTCGCTCGCCACGTAATCATCGAACTCGGATAAGAGAGATTTGTAATCCGTAACGGCCGGTTTCTCCAAAGCTCCTCGCTTTTCTTCATCGAACGCCACGTCATCAGCTTCGGATTGATCATCGTCAGAAGACTTCTCAATCACATTCTCCGTTTCGCTTACGTCATCTTCTTCTTCCTCCTCGTTAGGCGCAATGAGATCGGTGTTCTCCGATCTCTCGCCCTCGGAAACCCTTGCGCCGCCGTTGTCGTTAGTGAGCGACGAATCGAGCTCCGTGGGTGAAGAAGAAGAAGCTGCAGCATCCAGGGTCGAATCAACGTCGTCGTCAGCATCAGCCGAGGGGGGAGGATTCGCCTCGGGAGATTCGATTGGATTGGTTTGTTGGGGAATCTCAGCGTCGTCTTCGTCCATCACGATTGAGCTTCGGAAAACGACGAACCCTAGAAACTTCAATCCTGAGAGAGAGAGAGAGAGAGAGAGAGATTATCCGTATCGGTTAGGAGGAAATGAAAGAGACGGGTTTGAACCTTAAAGAAATGTAAAAAAGAAAAAGGTAAGTCGAGAGAAATATTTATACAGTAAGGGCCAAAAGACAATTAAATAAAAAGTTAGAAAAATGATTATTACGACATAAATACATGATTATTATGTCTGAATCTATTTTTATTTTCTTGTTTTTAAGTCTAAAATTGATACCAATCTGTAATTTATTGAACACCCTAAATTGTTTAAGATAGTTGTTGTCGTCATAATAAATATTTTCTTTAAAATTGAAGTTTCTTTCCATAATAAAATTTGTTTTAGATTTTGATTTATTTATCTTGGTTATTAGACATCTAATTTTAAGAAGAAAACAACACACAACATATATAGATTATGCTTTTTAGCTGTAATCAATAATTAAAAAAAAAAAATTCATCATCATAAGCAAACTGTTATTCCAGGTATCAAATGTTTGGTAGTTACCAAGTTTTAAAAAGTAGAAAAAAACATACACATTGGTTTATGTAGTCTGCAAATCACATCACTTGTAAATGGTAAAACCGCAAATACAGTAACCAATACAAAAACCAATACTAAAGTCTGCAAATCACAGCAAATGTAAACCTCTATATTCTAACAGTTACATAAAGTAACACACAATTCAACTCTGGCCAGCTCTACAACCACAACAAAACAGTCTAAAAAGAGGTATAGACTTTTAAACTTTCAGTTTGTTATGTTTTGGCTGAAATAGAATAAACTTTTAATTCACAATCCAAATTCCATTAACGTTAGTAATACCAATACTGTTGCAGGAAAGAACATGAGGGGAACAAAGTCTCAAGAAAATCAACTTGTCGGTGGCCCGTTTGGTGCATCATTGGAGCTTCTATGTGACTTGTGCTTCGATCTCTTCTCTCGTTTCTTGCTCCTGAGGAACATGTAAAAATATAGAAAATAAGCAAAAAAACTATGAAAGATATTTATATATATATATGAAGTAGTTAGAAGAATCAAAAGCAGAAAGGTTAATTAGTACTCGTCATGTGAAGAACTGTGTCCCAGACAAGACTTTAGCTTCCGGTTGATATGCTTCATGTCCTTTTCACTTGGGTATTTATAGTTCTTTACCTGCAAAAACTGCATTTTAGAAACCAAACTTTCATGGGTTATGTGGATATCTTTTGAAAAGTTAAGTGCATACCAAAGATTCGATGCCATCAAGTAACTTTGAGAGGTCTGAAGCCGTGTGCTCAGAGTTCGGTTGAGAAACAATGTTCTCTAGGTACCTGCAACAACATTCAGTTTAGTTAAGAAACTCCCAATCAGTAAAAGCTTTTGATATAACGAAAACAGAAGCCAAAAGAGATTAAATTAACCTATCAAAGTCAACCACTCCAAGAATCCCATTTGCAATACGCAAAGCAGCCAACGCCAACTGATATAACAATACATCAAATTTGTCATTACTTCTTCTGTTATATATAAAGCAAAATAGAAAAGAAAAATCATGAAAGAAAAGAAAACATGGTGAGTCTATTTTAATATCACAAAGCATGAGTTTAACCAGATTCTTTAACGGGTTTAAGTTATTATCTTCAACCTAATAAAAAAAAACAAAAGGACAGGGAGAGACAAAAGAAACTATCACCTGACCAGGAGGAAATAGGAGTGGAGCATCTGTGAGCATAACTTTGTCAGCTTCTGCTGTTGCCGCTTTGAGCAAACTCTGCAAAGTAAATCAGAATGTTATTATGCCAGTAGTAAGGCCACTAAGTAATTATGAAGAGATCTACCTGCAGTTTTTGGATCTCATCGTCTCTAGCTTGAAGAAACTCCTAGACACGATGAAAAGATAATGACACTTTTGGAGACAACATGAAGTTAACAAGGATGAAAAAGATTTACCTCCATGTTAGCGACAAAGCCTTCCATTGCACGATACGGTGCAAAAACAATCAGATCAAACTCCAGACTCTGCAAATAAAGCTAAATCTTAATAAGAACAGAAGAACAAAGAGAGAGAGGAGGAAAAAATAAAGATATGCAAGTTGCTAAAGATAATAAACCATGCCTGAAGAACAGCCATCTCATACTTGAGGATGACGTGGTGATCTTGTTTAATCCCCTTCCCTATCTCCTCAGCAGATACATGATTCTCCTCTATTTTACATGCTGCATACACGCATGTTAGCCTGTTCAATGAAAGATATAATCAATTAGCTGCGTAATAAACAAACATATTGGTAAAGCCTGTGCGCAATTTTTAAGGATTCGAAAGAGCCTTACATTATTTCTTTTGGGTGATGTTGCATAACAGACCATTGCAGATAAAACCTTTTAAAGTATTGGAGGGCTGTTGCCTGCAAAAATATTAGAAGGAAAAAAAAAATGAATCCAGCTAATTTTATTTTTGACTTCATCGTAATGAACTTCCATCTGGAAGAAGAGCAAATGCACCTGGATCTTGTGAGGAAACTCAAAAGCACTGCAGACTTCTTGGACTTTGGCCTCATAAAAAGCTCTCATGAAACGTTCTTCATCAACACTCAATGGTTTAAGCTTCTTATCAGCTAAGAGAGAGAGTAAATCAGCAACAAAAAAAAAGATAACATTCATTTAAAAATTTTGACCAACAAAACCACAATGATGAAGATATTGGACGAACAATGGTAATTAAATAAATAAATAAAAACTTACAGTGATCTCGTGCGTCACCTTTGTCAGTAGGATAAGTTAATGATCCACTGGCATCTACTTCAACTTGGGTTGTTCCACACTATGGATTAGAAGAAGTTAGAATCTAGCAATGGATGGAGTTACTAATGTTCTACTAATATCAACACTTTCAATAAACCTTCTCCAGAAATTGCACTGCCCTGTGGTTAGCAGCTTTATATCTCTCTGCCTACAATCACAACAATAAGTAGAACAACAACAATATAACAGCAGCTAAAAGTTAGTTAGAAAAGCTAGCAATAAGCGCCTCTAATTCTAGAATTAATCTCACTCTCTAATTGCATCAAACAAAGCCATCAAAAATGTCGTTCCTTTCTATATACATAAAAACATGTCTGAGAAGAAGCAAACAAATTAAAAATCAATTGAACAAATGAACGAATCCATTTAGTTTATAAATGCTCATAAACACCAAACATAAAACAACAGAGAAAAGTAGGCACAGATGAAGGTAGTCTCTTTGAAGCAATCAACAAGACAATAAAGATGAAAACTTTACAAAGCTCACGAAACAGAGAGACCAAAAAAGCAATAGCAGAAAAGGGAAGTAAGATACCAGTTTCTGGGGAGTGAACACCCACTTGGCCCGTTGAGTTGATGTCTGAAAATCCGCCATTACTGGAGTGACTCAACAGTTTCCAAAGATTCGAAATTGAAAAATCTGACTAAGTTAAAGTGTCTCCTTTTATAAAAACAGAGAAAAGTATCTCTCTTTAATCAAACAGTGTGTGTTTCGTCAGTTTTGAACAGCTGCGACGGAGATCGCCGATCAAATTCACGCACGCTCTCGACGGCGATTTTCCGTTTCAGTTTTTTTTTTTGTATAATTAAAACAATTTATTTATAAAGGGTTTAGTTAGTGTTGGGCCTGTTGGGCTTTCAGAGTATTATTATGTGGTTTTAAAGGTTGAGAGAGAGATATGTCTATTTTAAAGGCTCTTAAAGCCCAATAAAACATTAACAACCTTTCTGTTACTTTTTTTTTTTTTTTTTTTTTTTTTTGAATTGAATGTTAAATTTAATTCAAAAAAAAAACACCTTTTACAATTTTGTAATTCCTATCTTTTAGTTCTGATCAAAAAAGAAAGAATTCAATCATAGTGAAAAAACTATCTAGTATCAAACCAAGTAGCCATTCCATCTTCATACTCCTTTCCCCCCCCCTTCTTCTAATGACAGTGAACTGATTCCTTATGTTCTTATCCAAACGCTGAATCAAAAACACAGCAGGAACAGAACCCTCTCCATGCCTTCTTCTATTCCGCTCTCTCCATATTGTATGAATAGCTGATTGGAACATGTATCTTGCTGTAAAGAGTTTAGTTTTGCTCCATCTCGAATCACCAGTAAGGAGACTAACCAAGATGTCCCAATTCGCAGAGTACTGATCTCTTAGTACATCCTTCATGAGTGTCTCCCAAATTTGTGTTGAGGAAGGACACTCGAAAAATAAGTGGCTTTGAGTCTCCAGCGGTTCTTGACATAGAACACAAGAAGCATCAACATTACCATTCCATTTTACCATCCTCTCGCCTGTTGATAACCTCCCACGCATAGCAATCCAGGTAATAAACGAGAACTTCGGTGTCGCATGTTTAAACCAGACAGCTTGATACCAATGGCAAGGGAGATGCTTCTCTCGAATACAAAGCCAAGTTTCCTTAGTAGAGAAAACTTTCTTGTATTTGCCTTTCTCATTCCTCCATAATGGGATATCATTCACTTGAACCCAGTTTCTCTTAAACTTCTCAATCTCCACTTCAATCCTGTTGAATGTTTGCACACGATGATATCTCCGTCGATGCCGCAAACAATCAGCTACTATCCCATTCGTTGCTATGCCCATATCAATGCACCCTCCATCTCTGACTACATCCATTAAACACCCCAAGGAGCTCCACTTTTCATGCCAAAAGGAAGTGTTCCTTCCGTCCCGAACCTCAACTCTATAGAAATCCTTTGCTTTTTCCCTGCACTTAAGTATTTTCTTCCACATCCAAGACCCACACTAAGTAGTTTCCTTTATCGTCCAGAAAGATCCTTTTCGAATGAGGTAAATTTTTATCCAGTTAACCCAAAGAGAATCAGCAGAAAGAATTCTCCAAACCAGCTTAAGACAACAGACCTGATTCACCTCTTTCAAAGGTCTTAACTCCAAGCCTTCCCTAATGATTGTTGCGCTGTTACTTTCTCATGGATCCTAATGATTGTTGTGCTGGTTAAGGTTTGCTGGTTAAGATTTACAGGCTTTACATCCACGTCCGGGGTTCGACTCCCAGAGAATGTCATTTCTTGCTCATTATAGATGCAAAACTTATTGGAGGTTCAAGAGGATTGCAAACAGAGATAATTGTTTATTGGGGAGAGCATGTCACTCAAGGATGTCATACATGCAGAAGCGTCTGTTGATCCAAGTGTTTCGAGTTGTTCATCAATATCACATAACAGTTAGTTGATCATCATATATAATAAAAATGATGATGTAATTGTTATCCAGCATTAAAGAAAAAACTAATAATTGTTTTGGCTTAAGCAGAGTTGCTATCATTAAACCAGAGTCTATATATCAGAAGCAACAACCTGAATCTTCAACCCAAACATGCAGACTGTTTATGTTGCTCATGTTCCCATCTGTGTTCTCTCTACTGCACAACTCAGAAGGTGAACCAAATTCTCCAAACACCAGGCAAACGCTAAGATCTCCATGAGGTTTGTCATCGTATCGCTATGTAACAGTAGAGAGGTTCACTATGCACAAGAAGAAGTATGTATTCTATTCGTTATGGTGTAATAGCATACAAAGATATACAACATTCCCTTTGGTTTACATTCATAAGAATACCAGACTAGTGAACAGTACTACTCTGTGAGAGAAGAAATCATCTTCACATAGCTTTCATGAACCTGTTAATGGACGAGAAGATTCCAGCAGCTTGGGTCAATAAAGATGGCTCTTCATCTGGTTTCTCTTCCACGTTCCCATATATAATCTGCACAAAAGAAAAACAGCTAAATACGGTGTGTAATAATGTGTCACAGCTCAATAGGAACCAAATCTAGTATTCAACTAACCTCAAGATCCTCAGCATCAGGTCGACCAATGAGTTCTTTGGCGAGTAGGTACCGGCCAGGTCTGTCTTTATTGTCATAGAACACTTTCCATTTACTAAAAATGAAGTCAGGACAACAAGTGGTCATTACATAGCATCAGATAAGATAAATCAAGTCTTAGTCTTCTTACCCAGGATAACATCTGAAAACAGCACCAGCAGCCAGTGGTCTCATGGAGTAAACCGTAGTAAAAGAACTACAAGAGCCAAAAAAACAGGTCTTATTGTCAAGTTAAATAGCCTTCTCACGTCTCATTAAGGTTCTTGCCTTTGTTTACCTTAGGAAGTAACGCCTTAGCTTTCTTACGTTAAACCCAACCCCAACTTCCTCGCTTATCAGACGAGGGTTCCACATAACCAGAGGCCTTGGCTTGAAAAAGAACAAAGACATATCTTGTTGATGTTAGAACAAAAAGGTTCTTGTGTAAAAGTGGAAACTAAGATTTGATAGAGCTTAGTTACCGGGTCATCAGCAAGCCCTTTTGCAATTTTCTCAACGTATTCAAGCATTTGGTAATCAGGAACAACCATGACAATGATCTCATCTTCTTTCTCCACTGGTTTACGGTCACTTAAGCTGCATCACAAACATGGAACATGACTAAAAAAAATAAAAGAACTATCAAAGATGAAGCAAAAAAGTTACCTAGCGAATCCAAAAGCTGCATCCTTCCACTTATATTTTAGCAACGCAGCAGCTCCAGCATCTGGAAACACAGCTTTAACTCTCTGACAATAACATTCCAAAAAGCACTATGAGCTATCAAACATCATCCATCATCCATCAGAGTGTGCATGTAAAAGAAGTTTCTTTAAACTGTTTAACTCACCTCACAACCAGTTTCTTTGATGAGTGTCTCCAAGAAAACGCGAGAAAGCTCCCAGAGTTCAGCTTGCGCACCTTCATCGTCTAGGAACTGCAGCTGAGGAATTAAAAGCTCCACCTGCGAGATCAAGAGTCAGACTTGTGAATGAAGTTGTACCACACTCTTTTCCCAACAAAGATTAAAGATTTAAAAACCACTAGCCCTTACAATAGCTCTCGTTCCTCCAGAGTTCACAAACGAAGCACTTGCTTCACCTGATTGCCTAACAGCTCCCACCAAATCATTAGGCAAACAGCTGCAAAATTATAACAAATCTGTGAGTAGTTCTCTTGTTATTACATACTTGTTCCAATCATTTACTTGCAAAAAGACATCATTTTCAAAACATATGTTCCCTTGTTATTCCAATAGACAAAAAAAAACATTACAGAAACAGAGGAAAGTGACAAACTTTGAATCGAACTCGACGCTTTTCCTTCACAAAAACAGAAGAAGACCCAATTCCCATAACATTTTCAAACCATACGTTCTCTTGTTATTCCACTAGACACACAGAAACATTTAAGAAACAGAGCAAAGTTACAAACTTTGACTCGAACTCGACGTGTTTCTTCACAAAAAACAGAAGAAGACACAATACCCATAACACTTTCAAACCGTATGTTCCATTATTATTCCAATAGACACACAAAAACATTAAAGAAACAGAGGAAAGTGACAAACTTTGAATACTTGATGCTTTGCCTTCACAAAAACAGAGAAAGACTCAATTTTTATAACATAAGAGCGTGTTACTGAACCTATCATCTTCTTCTTCTTCTTGTGGGTCTTCAGCCTCTAACGGTACTTCCTGCGAAGCAGAAGCAGATGTGGTCTGTTCAAGAGGAGAATCACCCTGAAACTTATCGAATTTGGCACATGTTCTTAGCTTCGAAACGGGAGAAACAGAGACGCCGCCGCAAGAGAGAGAAGTCGGGAGAAAATGAATGGTGGAGGAGAACGAGGAACTGGTTAGATAGCCATGGAAACAGCTCGGTACTAAAGAGAAAGCCATGACCAGAGGTTCTGGCAATCCTGATATCGAAATCCAATCAAATTGAAGTACAACAACACAGGGGGGCGTCTATGTAAATTAGCAGATATGGGATCTTTATGTAAAATAACTAGAAGTATAGGAGTTTGTTATTAAATAGTAAAAACTTTTATCCTTTTTTTCTGTTCGAAACCCTCTAGTCGAATCAGAGGTTTTAGAAGTTAAACGGGCTTTACGATCCGTATCTGGATACTTTTGGGTAACAAGTATAGGTATCTGACCCGGTAACCCGTATCCGGATCCGTATTCTGACGCTCCTCTTGATGAATTAATATATAGAGACGTTACAGAGCTCCTCAAATCTAACGGCTCTTATTCTTCTAAATTCAAATTCCCCTTTTGACCTACACTCCTCTCGCTATCTCTCTCTCTCTCTCTCTCTCTCTCCTCTCAATCTCTTTCACTCGATTCTCTCAATCTCTCTCTCTTTTGCTCTCGATCTCGTTTCTTTGGGTTCGTAACGCAAATCCGCCATGGAAGGTACGATACTCGTTTCTTGATTGATCTGTGCTGTTCGATCCGTTTTTTTTCTCGATAAGAAACGAAAACGATTCGCTGATTATTTTTTTGCAATTTCTCACAGATCAACATCCACAAATCTGCTACGACGGTGATTCGCCGTGTGAATCGAAGGGATACTCTGCTGACAATCACGATCCCGACGCTGGTAAGGGTTTTCTCATCGTGGATTTTGAATTTTAGTAAAGAAATCATTAGTATTGATTGTTGAATCACTCATTGATCGTTGCTGAATCATTCGTGACCTTACTTGGTTTAGTAGATTATAGCATGTCTTACTGAGGAGTGAGGATACTAATGTGTGCTTGTATGACTGATTTGGCTGGAACAGTGGAAGAAAGTGAGGATACTGTTACAAGTGGGAGCCAAGAAGTTTCTCCAGAAGGTGGACCAACGCTTCCAATTCTGCAGAAGATTGTTGATTTGAGTAGCAAAATCAAGGTTCTTCCTTTCATTTAACAACATTACAACACTTCCTTATGAGGTTGCAGTAGAAAAGAAAGTAAATTTGTTGTTTTTTGTTAACCCTTTTCAACTTCATTTGATAGGTCTTGAAGGAGGAACATGCGTTGGTATCCAACCAAGTAAAAGAAATCAAGAATTGTTCCTTCGTTGAACCTGAAATGTCAAAGGCTCTCCAGCTTCTGAGTCAGTACCTTTTAATTTTCTTTATTGCTTTGATTTTAGATTTGTAATTGATGTAAGTTAACGTGTTCCATGGCAGATACTGAGCTTGGAACTCTGAAAAGGCAGTACTTGGAAGAGTCGTCAGAGAGGAAGCGGTTATACAATGAAAATATAGAACTTAAGGGAAATATCAGGGTCTTTTGTAGATGCAGGCCTCTTAACCAAGCGGAAGTAGGAAATGGCTGTGCTTCTGTAGTTGAGTTTGATGCCTCCCATGATAATGAGCTTCAAATACTTTCAACCGATTCCTCGAAGAAGCATTTTAAGTTTGACCATGTGTTTAAGCCTGAGGATAGCCAAGGTAAATTGAGGGGTTACCTGTTTTAAAACTTTGTTTTGGATAAACCTTTGCTCTTTGAGTACTACACCAATGAGTCTTCTTATCTGACTGTACTGGGTGCTTACAATGTCTTCTTTATGTGCAGAGACTGTTTTTGCACAGACGAAACCTATAGTTACTTCTGTGCTGGATGGTTACAATGTCTGCATATTTGCCTATGGCCAAACTGGAACTGGAAAGACATTTACCATGGAGGGAACGCCAGAGAATAGAGGAGTGAACTACAGGACATTAGAAGAATTGTTTCGCTCTTCAGAGAGTAGAAGCCGTCTCATGAAGTTTGAGCTATCTGTTAGCATGTTAGAGGTTTACAATGAGAAGATAAGGGACCTCTTGGTTGATAACTCAAATCATCCTCCTAAAAAGTAAGTTCTTCATTTTGTTGCTTGATAAATAGAATTATATCGCCTCACTGTTTCTCTTTTTGTTAGAAGCCAAAATAACAATATGTGTTGAATTAATGAAGGTTGGAAGTTAAGCAATCAGCAGAAGGAACACAAGAAGTCCCTGGATTAGTAGAAGCACAAGTTTTCAACACAGATGAAGTGTGGGATCTGCTCAAGAGAGGGTATTCTGTTAGATCTGTGGGGTCAACAGCTGCAAACGAGCAAAGCAGCCGCTCTCATTGGTAAGCTAAAGAGGGTTTAGGAGACTAAAATCATGTGAAACAAAACTTTTTTCATACTAATAAAGTTTTCCTTTTGTGCAGCTTGTTGCGTGTGACAGTGAAGGGAGAGAATCTGATCAATGGCCAGAAAACCAGAAGCCATCTTTGGCTGGTGGACTTGGCAGGAAGTGAGCGAGTAGGAAAGGTAGAAACTGAAGGAGAAAGGCTGAAAGAATCTCAGTTTATCAATAAGTCGCTTTCAGCACTCGGTGATGTTATCGCCGCACTTGCATCAAAAACAAGCCACATTCCTTACAGGTTTACCCCTTACGTCCCCCCCTCTGCCAAAGATATTTTGCATTTGAGCTTTTCTGATTTATGTTCTTGACAAACTTTTTTCTCATGGATGTTTGTGCAACGACAGAAACTCAAAGCTCACTCATATGCTACAAAACTCTTTGGGTAAGTAAAACTTGTCATATTTTTTCCGTTATTTACATGAACCATAAGACATGTTTTTGATCTTCATGTTGTGACCATTTCACTGTGACTTTACAGGTGGAGATTGCAAGACGTTGATGTTTGTTCAGATTAGCCCGAGTTCTGCCGATCAAGGAGAGACACTTTGCTCCTTAAATTTCGCAAGCAGAGTTCGCGGAATCGAAAGTGGACCTGCCCGGAAACAGACGGATGTGTCTGAACTCCTCAAGCTAAAACAAATGGTAACGCGATTCCTCGGAGCTCCTGTTCAACTAAGCTTTGACATATCTTAAGCTGATTTTATTTTGTTGTTTCCTTTGTAATAATCAACAGACTGAGAAGCTGAAACAAGAGGAAAAAGAAACGAAGAAGCTGCAGGACAATGTGCAGTCACTACAGCTACGCCTCACTGCTAGAGAGCACATATGTAAAGGACTTCAAGATAAGGTAGCTAACGGATCCCATGTGTTGCGATTGTTCTCTTCTTCTAAGTTCTAACATTTAAAACCAAATCCTCTTGCAGGTTCGTGATCTGGAATTTCAATTAGCAGAAGAAAGGAAAACCAGAATCAAGCAGGAGACACGAGCCCTAGCCACTGCATCATCATCAACAACATCTAGACAACCGAGAGAGGCACTACCGACGATCACAGAGAAAAAGCCACCATTGGCTCCCACAAGATCAATGCGAATGCCACTCAGAAGAATTACAAACTTCATGCCCCAACAACCCTCTCAGGTTCCTCCTGCCAAGAGATTCTCTGACGCAAGTCACGCAACAAGCAAAGAGAATAATAATGGTAACAATAACAGCCTCAGAAGATCATCATCAGTGGACATCAATGCGCTAATGAAACCAAGAAGAAGCTCCGTGGCATTCAGACCAGCTCCTCCTCCACTAGCCATTGCAACAGGTAATAACAAAACACTCCAGCCGAGAAGGAGAGTCTCTATTGCAACGTTGAGACCAGAACCATCATCATCTTACATGATGAACATGTCCACTCCATCACGCCCTCCTTCTATTTCGTCATTCCGTGGTGGTAACCCGAGAAAGGCGAGATACTCTAATCTCTTCACTCCGGATCGCAATCTGGTGACTCCTAATGCAATGAAAAGCAGCAGCAGATTCAACAAGAGTCCTGTTGTAGGAGGAGGAGGCAGCGCGTGGAAGCCGACCCATCCAACAGTGGTTGCATTGCAGAAGAAGGCTGTGGTGTGGAGTCCGCTTAAGTTCAGGAACAGAAGACCATCTTTCATACCGAGGCGAGCTTCTTCTGCTGCCACCGATTTGGTCCGGAGGGAACAATAGTGGTCTTCTTGTTCACTGTCTTTGTGAAAGTGTTTGGTCTATTACATTCAGGCTGTCTGTTAAAATAGGATCTCGGTTGATTTTTTTTTAATTGATTTCATTCGAAGTGTTAACTACAACTCTATTGAGACCTTTTGTGCTATGGCTATATATATATGTGATGAATTTTAAAATCTCGGCTTCAATACATTTGATACAAAGTGCATATTTCAGAAACAAAAGATTATACGACCTCTCAAGGTTGATCATTTTTTTCCTCCTTACTTTTGGAGAAACGATATACGACATCCTGCATTTCATGAGACCAATGCCAAGAGAGAACTGTCTTAAACCAACCCCCTAATACTCGCAAAAAGCCTCCAAACCGGAGTGGGAAGGAACAAAGAGAAGCAGAACAGACTGAAACAAATGAGAACAGAAGCAGATTCTCTGCCAGAGATCGTTCTCGGATCAGTCTGAATGTCGTTTCTCCACAGAAAATAGCGGAAAAGGGTGTGGAGAATGAAACTGGTGGTAATAGTTAATATGGAGAACAGAGCAAATAAAGACAAGATCCCACATGAAGGAGATGAAAAAACTTTTGTTATTGAAGAAACTCAAACACAATCTCTATTGTTGTGACTATATATGTTCTCTCTCTTTTTTGTTCCCTAGATGTTTGTGTTCCTACAGATCAACTATTACTTCAAAACCCAGTTCCATTAATCTTCTAAAAAAACAGTACTCTCTGGTTGTTAAAACTTGGGAATGTTAAACAAACTCAGAACAAGAGATTAGCTATCTTCTTGAAACACTGAGTTCTTCATTCTCAATCTTCTCAGGCAGAAGCGCTCTTTCTTGCGGCATACACGCGGTATGCAGCCAGCCCAACGACCACAGCAGCAGCTCCAACTGTTATACAAATTGAAAAAGAAAATTTCACCAAACATGAGTTTGTTTCCTTGTGAGAAAATTTGTGTCAAAGACTGAAGACTCGATGGAAAAAAACGTACTTGAAACAGACAAAAGAGATCGGTTGATTAGCCTGTTGTAATGTTTGCGGCTCTTTCCTGCTTCGGTCTCTGGTATACTCAGATGAGGATGTTGCGCTGCAGTAACGATTTTGCCGAATAGATTGTTGAAATCCCCCAACTTCGAGCTGATGGATACAGGAGGCTCTATTCCCATTTCTTGTGTCACCTGCAGAAGGATTTTATATATATGTAAGGTGCTTTAAAAGTGATCCGAGCTATTTGCATTGACTCAGAGATCAATCAATAAGAACCCTTACCCTGGTGGATTCTTGTATGGAAATTTGGGATGATACAATATCGTCTTTAGCTGAAACCATAAGGCAGGGAACCTCATATCCAGTGGCCTCGCCGTGATTTGCAACTTCTACAAGCAACTCACTCGCTCTCTTCCAAGACGACTCATCAGAACTGCATGAAAGAAAAAAAAAACCATCAAACAGCAAACACAAAACCTCCTCAAGGTACGTCAGACATTTACACCCAATGAGCGCATTTGTTACACAAAAACTACCTGTCATAAACGAAGACGGCTATGTCACATGCAGCCAACGACTCCTTCGATGAAAATATCCCCTGAGCTCCATCTTCTGGAATTTCCCTCATCACAAGAGTTTTCTTTGCACTCTACACCAATCGAGATTTGTAATTATCAGATTAATGAGCAAATTACATAAATAAACATAGAGAAAAATATCCTCAAAAGATGCCACAAAACTGTCAAAGCTATCACTGTTTGCGAGGACAATACACACAAAAATGAGACAAATTGCAAAAGTATTCCCACTCACCTTAGTTTCATCAACCACATTTACTGCATAACGCTCGTCAGTCGTTGATTCCGTGTTATCAGCATATGGCCTAGATCATGAAGAAACATAAATGTAAACCACATGGAGAACATGCGAACGTCTCCACGCATAAATACATGGAAAGGGTTATACTCTTTTGGAACGAGCTAATATGACAAACCTTCCAAGAAAGCAATTCAGTAATGCAGATTTTCCAGCGCTATTGGGTCCAAAAACAAAGCACTGGACAACTTTTCTTTCACACTGTTTCTTTTTGCGATCTAAAAGCCTTTTCCTAGTAAAACGGATGGCAGAAGATGGATCACCCTGGAATCCAATGTAAATCAAATTTTCCACACTCCGAGCAGGTTCTAACAGTGTCATCAGTGACCACTGCAAGGAATAAATTGCATGAAATTTTAGTTTGTCAATCAACAAAAACGAAACGAAGAAGAATATGTATTTGCAATTGTGCATGTATACAAAATGATCCTTAAGTTTTTGATTACCAGTGACAGGAAAGAGTCAGAGGAGAGTCCTCCAAGGGCAGTTTTCTCTGCAGCATCCTCATATGGAGCTTCCTTCCAGGGACTGCAATTCATAATTTGGCGTTTTAATGTAATTCAGATCTGATAATCTAAATTACACGAACTTTGCTTTCTGGAGGTGGAGAATGTACCTTTCAGGAGCAGTTGAAAATAGATCCTCGATCTCTTGGGGTCTCAGATTATTATCCTGCAAAGAGAAATTCATTATGACAACTATAAAAACTGCAACCTAAGCCATTAGTTAAAACAAAGAAGGAGACTTACCCCATCCGCATCAAACAACATATACTTTCCTGTCAGGAATTCGATTGCTACATCTGTCAACTCAACACTCTACAAAAACAAAGAACACAACCATTAGCTGCAGAATGCCGAGGGGTAAGTTAACTGTAACCCAGAAATGTATTAACTGAAACCGAGCAAAGTAACTTGTGAGCAGTAGTGAAGCTACAGTGGATTCAGTTTATGCAATTTACCTGATCAGGTGCTCTCTTGAATAATGAAGGTGGAAGCAGTTCATCAGCGAGTCTTATATCATTGTTATACCCGAACTTCCTAAGCACAGTCCATGTTGTCTCAAGCCTCCCTTTCTCAATGAAAAGTGCATGTAGAAACAGGAAGCCAGTCAATGTCAGTCCTACTTCATTCACACCTTCTGGCAACTTTTCTTGCACAACCCTCTTAACACCATCGACTTCAGAAGGCTGCAGTGGCGCATGGAAACACTTGACCTATTGGAGAAAACTATTAGGTGCGTCACTGGGATAAGAGAATTGTAACTTCATTAAAGAAAAAGTCTGAAGAGGAAATAAAACCTGAAATGCATTTAACTCAGCCTCGCTTAGCGCACCATCTTTATCATGGTCACAGAGTATAAAGATGCGCTTCAGGGCCCTAACACACCGTGGCTTCAATGTCTGAGTTTCTTGATCAAACAGAGGTGCTGTTGGGTGAATGACAGTTTTTTGCGCATAATAGAAAACTTCTTGTGCCTACAGGAAACGTTTTTTTTTTTCATGTTTGAGCTAAGACATATAATAAAATCTCGAAGAGGAATAATAGAAGTCATGATAACCTGGAGTTGCTTCAGGGCAGAACACTCGATACAAGTCTCAATCTCCCGAAACTGGTGCATTATAGGTGCCATCACTTCTTCTAGGACGACCGGGCTGTTGTCGTCTCTGAGGTCAAGCTTACAGCCTGCTACTATTATAGGAACTTTCACCTGTTTAAAAAAAGGTCACAAGCCAATCTTAATAAGGTCATAACAAATCTTTAATACACCTGCTACAACAGAAAGATTGACATGACTAAATTGAAAACAAAGATGAAAATCAAACCTCTAACAGACGAAGCTCTGGAAGCCAGTATGTACTCAAACGTTCGAGAGTCTCAGGTCGGTCACAGTCATATGTCAAAACCACTGCATCTGCGAGCTTCAACTCCTCAGCAACCATGCCCTTATCTTCCGGCCTGAAACCAAGATAAAGAAAATATCAAAATATACTTATAGAACAACAATACTAATAGTATTCTTTCAAGTCATAAGGTAACTTTCCTCTCACATCACCCAAAGCCACATTCTTTATCCTATCTACAGAAGCAAATATAAAGAGAGAAGAATACCTTGAGGAAGTGTCAACGATGGTGACGGGGATACCGTCAGGGAAGAACTGAAAAGGAAGCTTGGTATCAGGCAAAACAGGAGGGACATTGGGAGGGAAAGAATCAGTAGCTGCAGCGACAATCAAGCTGGACTTTCCAGTGCCCTTGTCACCAATCACAACGATCCGAACAGGGTTATTAGGTGACGCCGCCGCCATCTGGAAACTGCAATCAAAAATCCAAAAATTGAATTCAATCCCACAATACACGAATGAACCTAATTCTTACTGACTCTCGAAAAAGGAAGGATCTTTGCGTGTTCGAGACGAAAAAGACTGAAACTTTGCAACTGGGTTTAAGGAATCGAGCAACAAGAAAGAGAAAGATCGTTGAAGAAGGCGAGTTTTCAGCAAGCATGCATGATAGAGGAAAGAAAGATTAGATAGAGAAACGAGAAGCAAGCGCTGACCTTAAACTGGAGGATGAGATTGAGAGAGGGAGAGAGACGCTCGAGGTTTGAAAACCCCTTGGAAGATAAACCCTAGAGTTACGACGATTGCAACGAAGGAGGAGGAGGAGATAAAACGCTTAAAGGCTGCTTCTTCGCTTCTATTATAGTGGCGTTTCCGTAAATACACCTTTTAATATCCTTTATCATCACGCAAAAGTTCTTTTTTTTTTAAATATATTTTTCAAAAGTAAGTTTTATTTTGAGACTCAAAAGTACATTTTTAATAATTTATTTCAGTAATTAAGTATTCTTTAATGAAAGTGTTCGTTTTACAATTTACTTTTTTTTTCGAGAAAAAAATAAGAATAGCACCAAACCAAGTTTTTGTTCATAAAGTAGCACTTAAGATTCAAAATCACAAAAATAGATTTCATTAAAAAGATAAATATACATTTATATTCATTGGGTTAATTAATCTAAACCTTAAGGTTTAGAGTTAAGGGGTGGGGTTTTGGAATTATAGTTTAAAATTTTATAAAAAATAAATATTAAAATAAAAAATAAAAATTTTAAAAACAGTTTCAAAAAGTATTTTTAAATTATAAAAAGAAAATTTGAAAAAAAAAATTCAAAAAAAAAATTCAAAAAAAGTTATAAAAATTTCGAATCTGAAAACATATAATCTAAAACTATATAAAAAAATTTATTTTTATTTTATTTATTTTTATTTATTTTTGTTTGTTTATTTAATTTTAAACCAAAGATATTAAAGATATTTTACCCTTTAATGAATGTCATTTTTGTGATTTTCTCCTTCTAGTGCTATTTTTGAGACATAAACTTCAAAAGGTGCTATTATTGACAATTGTCCCTTTTTTTTTTGAGAAGAGGCTTACAATTTACTAGGGGAATTCCTATGGTTAAAATATCTATGTTTTCAATTAAGTGTCATTTAAGAGTTTTCACAAATATTATTTTTTCGTTTTTATATAACTATGAAACTTTATATACATTAACTAGAACTAAAATAGATAAATTTTAAAAAATTATCTTAAAATTATGAAAAATATTTATGCATAGTGAAATATTTGTTAGCTCTGAAACAGAAAAATAACAAATAAGATTGTGAAAGAAAAAAAAAGAATTAGTTCATATGATTATGTAGAGGAGTGAATGTACTTTTGGTACATCATCGTTATAGGAATCACAAAATAGAAGCAACACAAAAAACAGTAGTATTATTTATTCAAAAATAAAATGAGTTGTATTTATATTTTTCAAACTATTCAGTTAATTACAGAGCTAAGCTAAAGCTCAATTTGAGAAAATGTTTTTGTGGACGAGTAATGGGCTCAAGAAGCCCAGTTTAAAACATTAAAAAAACACGTGGCGCCACTTTTTATCGTTAGATTTTTCTCATTTTAAAATCATCTCATAACCAACCCATACCTTCTTCCTCATCTCTCCATCATCTCTTCAACGCTTATCCTCTCTCGTCAGTCTCTTTGCGGTGTGAGAAGATGGGCGTTGATCTGGAATCAATCTCGGAGGCCACCTCCGGAGCTATAGGATCCCTTCTGAGCACAACCATCTTATACCCTCTCGATACCTGCAAATCCAAGTACCAAGCCGAGATCAGTGTCCCCGGTAACCACAAATACAGGTTAACCGCCAATGATCATCTCAAAAATTTGCAATTGCATGTTTATCTATATCGATCTGGGTTAGTTTATATAGTGTAGTTATCCCATAAAGTTCGATTCTTTTTGACTCTCATGCCTTTAAAACTTTTCACTGCGCTCAAGCCTCAAGCTAATGAGTTTAAAGCTGTATCCTTTTTACAACTCTTAGCAGCTGTGTTGAGGAGAGAGTGTTTTTTAGGTAGTATTAATGGATCCATATGTGGTTGTTGTTAAGACTCTCATGCCTTTAAAACTTTTCACTGAGCTCAAAGTGAGTTTAAAGCAGTATCTTTTTTTTTTTTACTTTCCAATTATACTCGAATCACTTTTGGTCAAAACTATGGTGTTTGAGAAGCTATATATCTCAAAAAGTCATGCACTTGTAGCTTTTACAACTTTTAATAAGCTGTGTTCAGGAGAGAGTGTTTTAAGGTAGTGTTAATGGATCCATATGTGGTTGTTGTTAAGAGTTTATTTGTTGTAACCTTTTTTTACAGACGCATATCAGATGTCTTTTGGGAAGCCATTTCTTCAGGGAACGTTCTCTCGTTGTACCAAGGCCTAGGGACTAAGAACGTGCAGTCCTTTGTTTCTTCGTTCATCTACTTTTATAGCTACAGCTACTTCAAGAGGTTGCATAGTGAGAGGATTGGTTCTAAGTCGATTGGCACAACGGCTAACCTCCTCATCGCTGCTGCTTCTGCTGCTTTTACCAATATATTGACCCAAGTACGTTTTTTTTTAGCAGGGACTTGTCTTCTCTACGTTCTCTATGCTAACCCTCCTCATAGCCTCTTGATACAGCTTCGTCGAGGATGCAAACAAGCGAGTTTGGGAATGCAAAAGGGTTTTGGAAGACGTTAACCGAAGGTACTTGGGGAGATGCTTATGATGGCATGGGGATTACTCTTTTACTCACCCCTAATCCTGCTATTCAGGTTAACCATCTTCCACTTCTATATTTTACAGTTTTTTTTAATTTTGGTTAAGTGTTTTAGCTGAGAGATGAGGTTTTATTTTGTAGTATACAGTGTTTGATCAGCTGAAACAGAACCTCGTTGAGAAAAGAAAGGCAAAAGCCAAGAAAGACTCTTCCCCTGTAGTCATCTCTTCCTTTATGGCCTTCTTGTTGGGTGCCATCTCTAAATCTGCTGCCACCGTCATCACTTATCCACTAATCAGGTATGGATTACTCTTGATCCAGACTCTTTTGGTGGATATTGATCTCTATATACATTCATGGTTAGGTGCAAGGTGATGATTCAAGCAGCAGATGACACAAAGGATAGTGAAGCGAAGAAGCGCCGAGAAAGAATCAAGAAAACGATTCCAGGGGTCATCTATGCTATATGGGAAAAAGAAGGGGTCTTAGGGTTCTTCAAAGGCTTGCAGGCTCAGATCCTAAAGACAGTTCTGAGCTCTGCGTTGCTACTGATGATCAAGGAGAAAATCACAGCAACCACATGGTTTCTCATTCTAGCCATAAGAAAAACTCTGTTCGTCACAAAAGGTAGGTTGAAAAGCTCATAAAGATTGCCCTTGCCCCTTCCGCAAGTGTCCCAAGGCCACTCTGGTTTGGCAGTATGTTACTGAAGAACTTTCGAACATGAAAGTGTTGTAGTCTTTTCTCATTTCAAGAAACAATTGATTTTTTGAGGAATAATGTTACAAAAGCTTCATATTGTTAGTTATTGTGTAGTTATATGTTTGTGTGTTTTCAGTTGTAATAAAAGTAAGAAGCGTGTCCTATGATTAGATTATAGATAAAAGGATCAAATAAACCCAAAAAAAATCCACAGGATTAAATAAACCACATAATATATATACTGTCAACTAAGCTTTGGACTTTTTGCCCTTGATGTCGGCAACTACTGCCTGAAGGGCAACAACTCTACTTCCATAAACTGCTGCAAAACCTCAGGGACCTCCACACCATTTTCCCGCTGGTAGTTCTCGAGAATGCAGCAAATGGTCCTCTCAGTAGCGGTAAGAGTCGAATTCAGCATATGCACATACTTCGTCTCCTCATTGCTCTGCATTAAACCCTCATATAAGAAGTTACACAAGGTCAAATATCTTTGCTGATGAAAGGTAAAGAGCTGAGAGAGGTTTTACCTTTTTTTGACCGTATCTAATCTCAAGCCTTCTAGCTTGGTAGTCTGTACAGTTGGAACACGACACAAGCTCTCTGTAAGTACCAGACGCAGGAAACCAACCTTCCAAATCATATTTTTTCGCAGCTGCATCGTTCAATGCTCCAGAGACAATCTCCACCACTCGGTATGGGAGTTTTAGCTGCAAAGAGTAGTAATCATCATCATACAATTAGCAAACTCAGAAAAAAAAAAACACTGAAACATGCTTTTAACTTTTAAAATATCGAAATAATTACCTCTTTGTAAAACTCTTCAGAGTTCTTCATCATATCCTCGAGCATTTTCCACGAGTTGTTCTCGTCAGGACTGGTGATGCAAAACTGTTCAATTTTCTCAAACTGATGAACACGGAAAAGGCCAAGCTGGTCTCTTCCATGGGAACCAGCTTCTGTCCTGAAGCAGGTCGAGTAACCAGCATATCTAGGACCCCAAATAAAACGTATGATATATATGTCAATAGATATTTTTATAATACATAAAAGAAAAAGATGCGGTTATATATTTACAATGTTTACCTTATGGGAACCTCTTTGAGAGGGATCCATTCATCCATATGGTATGCACAAAGAGGTTGCTCAGCAGTTGCAATCAGGTATTTGCCATCTCCTTCACCTGTGACGTCTTTGTCTTTTCCTTTACCACTTACCTGATTAAAACAAAGACCTCTAAACTCAGAATGCAAAGCTCAATACAAGACTATAACAACATAATAAAATGTTTTTTTTTTAATTTTGGTAATGTTCCAAAGACCTTGTAAAGTTGTTCATCAAACTCTGACAACTGTGCGGACTTGGCCATGACATCCTTCCTCATGAGAAAAGGAGGTTGAAATGGTGTGAACTTTCTCTTCCTCAAAAATTGCAGCCCAAAGTTGATAAGAGCTTGGTTAAGTAGCACACCATGTCCTCTCAGGAAGTACCCTCTTCCTCCAGCAATTTCAGCACCTGAGTTCCAAACACACAATCTTTATCAAAAACCCAACACATAAGGTGACCAAACCAATGCTACCACTGCTAACCTCTCCTATTATCTGCAATGAAGGTCTTCTCAACGAGATCCACATGGTTCATCACCTTCTGACCAGGTGCAAAAACCGGCTTCTCACCCCAAACTTTTACCACAGGATTATCTGCCTGCAGAATAAGAAAACACCACCACACGCTTAGATCCATGTAGGACTATGCAAAATACTCATGTCCAAGAAACCAAACCTAATACGATCCATAAAAGTAGTACCAAATCCGAACTAAAACTAGTCATATATCCTTACGGATCCAAAATCTTAATGCCCGAAGAACCCAAACACAATATTTCGGAAATCATGATTATATATTTGAATATATTAATTATTTTTAGATCAAATATATAAAAAATATCTAAATAAATTATCAAAAATAAATTAAAAGTAAATATCCTAAAATAGCCAAAACTACTCAAAAGATCTAAAACATTGAAGGAACAAACCTCATCGTTACTAACTGGAACTGAGTCAGGGACGAGGTTTCCAACTTTCACCAACTTTTCTTTGAGCTTAGCATAAGCATCACCAACTTCCTTTTCCTTATCAGCAGCGTCTTGTTTGTTCTTCTCCGCTTGCTGAATCACCTCACTCGCATCAGCACCAGACTGCACCCAAAAGAAACAAAGCCTCATTAAAAATCATTCGGATCAAGAACAAAGATTAGTGTAACTTATCAGAATCATATAACAACTAACAATCTTGAGCTTGGCTACTTGCTTGTTCAGCTTGTTGAATTCCGTTCGTAAACCGTCTACTTCAAATTGACCTAAAACACGCCAGAAACGTGGTTAGCAAGCAACCTCAAGGAGAGAAAAACGATCCTCTGAGTTATACTTACGCTGACGCCATTCTTTGTCGAGATTGATGACCTCGTCGACGAGATCAACGTCGGCGAATCTCCGGCGTTGGGATTCACGGATGATCTCTGGATCGTTCCCCTTCTCTTCTCTAAATAGATTTATATCCAACATGGTTCGTGCTCTTTCTCTCTGTGAATTGAAAGCAGATCAGAAGAAGAAACAAAACGTATCGTCAAAATTTTAAAGAGCACAGAGAAGCGCGATAACGTACCTACAAACTGTGAAGAACGAAGAAGATGAAACTCTGATTAGGGTTTTTGGTGTTTTTTGCAAACTGGTATTCTTTAAATAGTGTTTGATAAACCGCCATCCCCAAAACTTTCAGATTATTTAAACTTTTTTTTTTGTTAATAGTTATTTCCAAATTACCTTATTATCAAAAAGGTAATGTATTCATATAAATATGTTAAGCATTTTTATATTTAAAACATGTAATCTAACAAAAATGAATTTTCCATTTTCCTTTTAGGTGAGGTTATTTAACCATGTATTTTAATAGAGTTTAAATCTAAACATAATCAATGTTATTTGAATGATGATTATAAATTGTATTTTAAAATCTAGTGTTATTCATTCAATGAATGATCTAAATTTAGTTTTTTATAATCTAGTGTTATTTAGTTTTCAAAGATTTTAGAATTCTTTACATTTTAGATGGATTTCAAATCATTTTTTATGGAATCTTATGAATAAATAATCGAATTCAAAATTCAATGCATACTGCATATAAAATCCGCCAACTTGAAATATCATAAAATTTTGATAGATTACAAAACATTAATAATTAACTTTAAATCACTAATTGAATAACACCGTTATATATATAAAAAGAAGTTTAAAATAAAAAGGTAATTTAATATAAATATAAATTAATATATTTAAAGTATGTGATTTAATAAAAACGAATTTATCTTTCTTTATCTTTTTGGTTCATTCAAGCCTCACAAAAGGAGAGAGAATAGGTTACAAAAGATAAATGATAATGCAACAAAAACACATAACCTATTAGATAAATAGCAAACCTGCAACATCATAAGATAAAACATTTGGCCAAAACTCATTGACACATAACCTATTAGACACGGGTCTAGAGATAGACGGGCTCATACTCCACAAGGGATAGATTGTTGTCCTCTTTAACAGTTATGTCATCAGCTGGTTCAGTGACGACCTCGATGCGACCAAATTTGTTAACAGCAAGCCCCATGAATCCGTGGAACATATTTATCTTTGTATTCCGGAGATTCACAGTAGTTCCTGGCTTCATCAAGTCCACTTGATCGTTGCGAGCGGTGAAGATGATGGAAGCAGTCTCATCTCCAACGAGGCACTCAGCGATCCGACCAGGTCTAATGAAAGAAGTAACTGAATACTGATCCACGACCTTAAAGGTCAAAGTGTGACCGCTCGTACCTGGTTTAAGCTGATTCACCTTATGTTTCTTCTTTCTCCCCGGCGGAGGTCCGTTTCTTTGCTTGGAATTACGGCTGGTGTTTGACGCCATAGGAGCTGAAGAGATCTCTCAAGAAAGAAAACTAATCTCTCTCTCTCTCTCTCTGTTTGGGGCGATTTATAGACTAGAAGAAAGCCCTAGAAAAAGGTTTTTGAGGGCCAACGAGTTTATCTTATTTAAATAAAAATGAAAAAAAAAAATTATTTGAAATTACGTTTATGTGTGTTGTTTAAAAAAAAAGAATTATTTAGATCAACAATTTTGATTAAAATGATCAATATTCACTTCAGTTGATTGTTTTTAATATATTGTTATATTTTAAATAATGCAATTTTAGACTGGTCTTAAACAATGTTTTTTTCTCCTCAATTTTGGGATTTTGTTAGCTTATAAGTTTTATAAGTGATATATGCATTTTCAAAATTTCATAAACCTCAATAATAAACTAAAACAAAAATACAAAACTATAATTAAAATATCTATATAAACAATAATAAACTAATTAACTACACCAAATTAAAATCAAATTATAATTTAAAAAAACAAATATTAAATCAAAGTTAAATATTTTGTAAAAACATCACAATTTTAGTGACTCATAAAAAAACTGGCTTAACTAAAATATAGAATATAAAACTAACAAAACAGAAATAAATATTGATCCAGACTCTTTTGGTTGATAATGATATTGACCTACTTACATTCATTGTTTTTGTAGGTGCAAGCTGATGGTTCAAGCAGCCGATGACTTGAAGGATAGAGAAGCTAAGAGTATAACCGGTTTGTATTGGTTGAGTTTCCTTTTGCTTAACCGTACAACTATATATACTGAACATATATAGTTGCAATGGGGTGTATCCTCGCTTCATCAAATGGGCTAGCCCCAAGTTGATAACAGCTTATGGTTAAGTAGCACACCATGTCCTCTCAGGAAATAACCTCTTCCTCCAGCAATTTCAGCACCTGAGTTCAATAACATCATCTTTAACAAAAAACGGATTCAGAAGGTGACCAAAACTGTTCAAGCCAATGCTGCTACTAACCTCTCTTAGTATCTGCAATGAAGGTATTCTCAACGAGATCCACATGGTTCATCACCTTCTTACCAGGCGCAAAAACCGGCTTCTCACCCCAAATTTTGATCACAGGATTATCTGCTTGGAAATATGAAAATACCACCACACACTTATATAAATCCATCTAGGACTGTGCAAAATACCTGGTCCGAAAAATCCAACCAAATACGATCTAAAAAGTAGTATGTACCAAACCCGAACTGAAACTAGTCAAATATTCGAAATGATCCAAAAATTTAATGCAGACGAACCCGAACCAAAATATTTTGGAATCATGATAATATATTTGAATAAATTTGTTATTTTTAGATCTAATATAAAAAAATATCCAAAATAGTTGATAATATCTAAAAATTATCAAAAATAGCTAAAAATAAATATCCGAATATAGCCAAAACTACTCAAAAGATCTAAACCATTAAAGGAACAAACCTCATCGTTACTAACTGGAACTGAGTCAGGGACGAGATTTCCAACTTTCACCAAGTCCTCTTTGAGCTTAGCATAAGCATCACCAACTTCCTTTTCCTTCTTAAGAGCGTCTTGTTTGTTCTTCTCCGCTTGCTGAATCAGCTCACTCGCATCACCACCAGACTACTCCAAAAGAAACAAAACCTCATTAAAAATCACTCGGATCAAGAACAAAGATTAGTGTATCTTATTAGAAAGAAACTAACGATTTTGAGCTTGGCTACTTGCTTGTTCAGCTTGTTGAACTCCGTTCGTAAAGCATCTACTTCGAATTGACCTAAAACACGCCAGAAGCGTGGTTAGCAAGCAACCTCAAGGAGAGAAAAACGATCCTCTGAGTAATGAGATACTTACGCTGACGCCATTCTTTGTCGAGCTTGATGATCTCATCGACGAAATCAACGCTGGCTAATCTCCGGCGTTGTGATTCACGGATGATCTCCGTTCCCCTTCTCTTGTATTGTTGCATAAAGCTTCATATTGTTGCCAGAGTGAGTATCTGGTTATGTTTGTATTCTTCATATGTAATAAAAGCAAGGATCTCTTGTGTAGATAAAAAGCATGGCCTATGAATTATGAATAATGAATAATGATCCCATGATATAAATAGGTCCGAGTAACAGAAAGCAAGTCCCCAAAAAAAAAAAAATGTTCAATCAAGACTTATTTTCCTTAGTCTTGAAAGGCAAAAACGTCACTCTGCCCATAAACGGCTACAATACCTCAAGGAACCAAAGTTGCCTTCTAGTGTGAGCACCAAAACTTAAAGACTAGTGTTAGATGCAAACAAGAGACTTTTGAGGTAAATTCCAGTTACAAGAAATTTTTTAAGTCATTGGTTTATTATATTCAAACACACAAAATGATTTGTTACAAATACATTGTTGTAGGAACAAGAATGCTACTAATATAAGATCATAACAAGAGACTTGGGTCCTTCATTCTCAATCTTCTCAGGCAGAAGCACTCTCTCTTGCGACACATACACAAAGTATGCAGCAAGCCCAACGACCACAACAGCAGCTACGACTGTCATACAAATTGAAAAAATAATTTCACCAAGTATGAGTATGAAGCTTTCTTGTTACGGGTTTGTTAGTCAGTGAGAAAATTTGTGTCAAAGACTGAAGACTCGATGGAAGAAAACGTACTTGAAACAACCATTAGAAAGCGGTTGATTTTCCTGTTGTAATGTTTGCGGCTTTTTCCTGCTTCGGTCTCTGGAATACTCAGATGAGGATGTTGCGCTGCAGTTATGATTTTGCGGAATAAGTTGTTGAAATCCTCCAGTTTCGAGCTGATGGATACATGATGCTCTATTCCCACATCTTGTGTCACCTGCATAAATAAATATGTAAGGTTGTAAGGTGCTTTACAAGTGATCCGAGCTATTTGCATTGACTCAGAGATCAATCAATAAGAGCCCTACCCTGGTGGAATCTTGTATGGGAATTTGGGATGATACAATATCGTCTTTCGCTGAAACCATAAGGCAGGGAACCTCATATCCAGTGGCCTCGCCGTGATTTGCAACTTCTACAAGCAACTCACTCGCTCTCTTCCATGACGACTCATCAGAACTGCATGAAAGAAGATAAAAAAAACCATCAAACAGCAACACAAAACCTCCTCAAGGTACGTCAGAAAAAAAAACCATGAAACGACCTGTCATACACGAAGACAGCTATGTCACATTTAGCCAACGACTCCATGGATGAAAATAGCCCTTGAGCCCCATCTTCTGGAATTTCCCTCATAACAAGAGTTTTCTTTGCACTCTACACCCAGAGATTTGCAATCACCATATTAATGAGCAAATTACATACATAAACTTAGAGAAAAAAAAAACAGCCTCAAAGATGCCAAAAAAACTAGCACGTCTGAACAGTTTTGTTCAAAACTCCAACATGCATGCATGTGCCCATAGTAACAACTCATCTAGGATATCTAGCTAGCTCCTGTCTCAAAGTCCCCAAACTAACACTTTTGCCATTCTTTATAAGTATTTTGCAAACAATATCAAAAATATATACGTATATTTTTGAAAGAAATCGCATAAGTGTTCCAAAACTCACCCCAGTTTCATCGACCATATTCACTGCATAACGCTCGTCAGTGGTGGTTGATCCCGGGTTATCAGCATATGACCTAGATCACGAAGAGACATAAGTGTAAACCACATGCGAAAGGGTTATACTCTTTTGGAACGAGCTAATATGGCAAACCTTCCAAGAAAGCAATTCAATAAAGCGGATTTTCTAGCGCTATTGGGTCCAAAAACAAAGCACTGGACAACTTTTCTTTCACATCGTTTCTTTTTGCGATCTAAAAGCCTTCTCCTAGTAATACGGATGGCAGAAGATGGATCACCCTGGAATCCAATGCAAATCAAATGTTCCACACTCCGAGCAGGTTCTAATACTGTCATCAGTGACCACTGCAAGGAATAAATTGCATGAAATTTTGGTTTGTCAATCAACAAAAATGAAATGAAGAAGAATATGTATTTGCAATTGTGCATGTATACAAAATGTTCCTTAAGTTTTGGTTACCAGTGACAGGAAAGAGTCAGAGGAGAGTCCTCCAAGGGCAGTTTTCTCTGCAGCATCCTCATACGGAGCTTCCTTCCAGGGACTGCAGTTCATAGGTGTTTTATGTAATCTAGATATGATAATCTAAATGACACGAACTTTGCTTTCTGGAGGTGGAGAAGGTACCTTTCAGGTGCGGTTGAAAAAAGATCCTCAATCTCTTGAGGTCTCAGATTATTATCCTGCAAAGTGAAATTCATATTGACAACTATAAAAAACTGCAACCTAAGCCATAAAATCAAAACAAAAAAAAGGAGACTTACCCCATCCGCATCAAACAACATATACTTTTCTTTCAGGAATTCGATTGCTACATCTGTCAACTCAACACTCTACACAAAAAACAACGAACACAACCATTGCAATTAGCTGCAAAATGCCAAGGAAGGCAAATTAATGTGAGCTGAAATATAATTGTAACCCAGCAATGTAACTTGTGAGCATCCTAATTCTTATTTCTGATAATAATAATAAAATTCCAAACCTTCATCCACTTATAGTAATCAACATACATTGGATTCTGTTTTAGCAATTTACCTGATCAGGTGCTCTCTTGAATAATGAAGGTGGAAGCCATTCATTAGCCAGTCTTACATCATTGTTATATCCAAACTTCCTAAGTACAGTCCATGTTGTCTCGATCCTCCCTTTCTCAATAAAGAGTGCATGTAGAAACAGGAAGCCAGCCACTGTCAGTCCTATTTCATTCACACCTTCTGGTAACCTTTCTTGCACAACCCTCTTAATACCTTCGATTTCATTAGGCTGCAATGGCGCATTGAAGCACTTGACCTATTTGAGACAACTATTAGGTGCGTCATTGGGATAAAGAGAATTGTAAAGGATAGTCTAGAGCCATATTGATGATGAAATAGCCAGATCACAAGAAGAGGAAATAAAACCTGAAATTGATCTAACTCAGCCTCGTTAAGAGCACCATCTTTATCATGGTCACATAGTATAAAGATACGCTTCAAGGCCCTTACACACCGTGGCTTCAATGCCTGAGTTTCTTGATCAAACAGAGGTGCTGTTGGGTGAATGACATTTTTTTGTGCATAGTAGAAAACTTCTTGTGCCTACAGGAAAGTTTATTTTATAAGGATGATAGTTCAGGCCTGAAATATAATTTAACAATTCCAATCTAGCATTGTTTGTTTCCTTTAATATTTTATTTTAGAAAGGCAATCACATGCCTTAGCTCCCTCGAAAGTCCAACCAACTTGTGTGCCATGTTTGAGCTAATATGTATAATAAATCCGAAGAGGAAAAAAAGACGTCATAATACCTGGATTTGCTTCAGGGCAGAACATTCGATACAAGTCTCAATCTCCCGAAACTGGTTCATTATAGGTGACATCACTTGTTCGAAGCTGACCTGGTTCTTGTCGAGGTCAAGCTTACAGCCTGCTACAATTATAGGAACCTTTACCTGTAAAGAAAAGGTCACAAGGCAATCTTGATAAGGTAACAGCAAAATCTTTTACATATTGCACCACAAGAACAGTGACATGGCTAAATGTAAACAAAGAGAAAAATCAAACCTCTAACCGCCGAAGCTCTGGAAGCCAGTATGTACTCAAACGTTGGAGAGTCTCAGGTCGGTCGTCACTGGCATGTGTCAAAACCACTGCATCTGCGTGCTTCAATTCCTCGGCAACCATGCCCCTATCTTCCGGCCTGAACCCAAGATATGAAATATTAAAAGATACTTATAGCACATAAACAAAGCTGTCCAGGTATGAATACCACCTAAGCCCTTCTTTTCAAACAGTAACTAAACAGGTGGCAAAAGTGCTATGCTATCCCCAACAACAAAGCTCTTCTTCGTGTAGAAACCAATATAACTAGATAAATACCTTGAGGAAGTGTCAACGATGGTGACGGCTATACCGTCAGGGAAGAACTGAAGAGGCAACTTGGTATCAGGAAGAACAGGAGGGACATTGGGAGGGAAAGAATTGGTGGCTGCAGCGGCAATCAAGCTGGACTTTCCAGTGCCCTTGTCACCAATCACAACGATTCGTACAGATTTAGAAAAGTCAACAACCGTGCCAGCTGAGTATCTCGCCATCTGAAACTGCAACGAAAACCAAAATAAAAATTAAGTTCATGTCCAGAAACCGAATGTGTGAGGAACACGAGCAGCAAGAGTGAGAAAGATGGCGAGTTTTCATAACCACGCATGAATCATGATAGACAATAGAAAGAGTACATCAACAAAGAACCTGAAATGAAAGATTAGATACGTAAACGAAGCATAAGCCCTGACCTAAGCTGGTGACTGAGACTGAGAGAGGGAGAGAGACGCCAAAGTTCAAAACTCAAGAATTGTGTGAGGAATGATGCTTCTGTAGTTCTATGTCTTTGCCACCACGCATAAGTAATTTTTCATTTACATAAGTTTTTTTTTTCAAATATATATATATATATTTTTAAAGTAGATTGACATGGTGGTGTTTATTTATTAGTGAAAATGGTTGTGTATTTTACCATTTACTTATACTGAAAGTCTTTTTCTATAATATGTGAATTGACATGAGCTCTCACATCTATACTATACTAAAAGGGGGATATAAGCCATGGAGAGGGTGTCCACATAGGATAGAAAAATCAACCAATCAGAGAATCCGAAATTGCCATGTCATCTCATTTTTTTTCGTAAAAAATAAAAAAACAATGCGAAGGTGAGGATCGAACCCGGGTTAGTATGATATATATATAGGACAGTTACCACTAAGCCATTGAAACTTTCTTGGACACATATACAAGAACCACTAAGTATATAATCACAAACTCTTATGTACATTTACAATAATATGAATTCAACTTTCAAGACTCCGATACTTTATTTTATAAAAAAAAATAAGTAAGTGACTAAGCTAATATATTCTTAGAAAGTGTGAGAACGTTGACAAGTATGAAAAAGCATAGATTTTTGTTTTCGTGACAAAGTTAAGAATTTTGTAAAAGTAAGTTTAACATATAAATTTTCGTGACAAATATGAAAAACCATAGATTTTTGTAAAATTTTGACAAAACAACTCATAACATACTTCTCTAATGTCTTAATAAAATATTATTTAAGGGTGCAATAATTAAATATATTAATTCAATAAATTTTGTAATTTATAGACAAAACAATAACAGAACAAATTTTGAAACATTTGTTTAACCTATCGATTTTTTTTCATGAGAATCCAACTAAACAAGATAAAAAAATAATCAGATTTACAAATATTTAATTACCATTTTATTCAATTTTGATTAATTTCAAATTATCATAATGTATCTTTTTGAAGTTACAAATATGAAAAAGCATAGATTTTTGTACAATTTGACAAAACAACTCAAAACATATTTTTCTAATGTCTTAATAAAATATTATTTAAGGATGCAATAATTAAATATATTAATTCAATAAATTTTATAATTTATAGACAAAACAATACCACAACAAATTTTGAAACATTTGTTTAACCAATCGATTTTTTTTTCATGAGAATCCAACTAAACAATTAGATTTACAAATATTTAATTACCATTTTCTTCAATTTTGATTCATTTTAAATTGTAATAATGTATATTTTTGAAGTTACAAAAAAATAATGTTCTTTTTTTATTACACTAGAATTATATATAGATTATATATACACAAAATAAATATATTATAACAACATAAATTTACTTTCCCCGATTCATATGAAAACTTTTTAAGTTATCCACCAAAGCAAATTAATTAAATCAATGAAATTGTTAAAATACAGCAAATTAATATATTATTTTATTTTAAATTAAATTATTTAAAAAGTGTATTTTTGTTAAAACAAAATAATAAATAAGTAAAACTGATTTGATGGTAATTTTTATGATATATATATATATCAATTCTGTGAAAGAAACAGAAGCTTAATATGGAAAAAAATCTTAAATACAAAAACCTCTAAAAATTAACAAAAAAACTAATAAATTAAACTATGATATCACTTAAAAGCTTCTTAGACCATATTAATAAAATATTTAAGCGATAATTAGACAAATTTGATTTTTTTTCGAGCAAAAAGTTTATTATTAATTAGCATCAGTTATTTCAAGATGTTTAAGAAATGGTGGACAAAAAAATAGGATGGACATTAATGATATATGAACTATGAATAGTACTTTGTGAAGCAGACTTAGATAACATATATGCACATACATTTTCAGTCCTTTTTGATGCCTAAATTCAATTTCTTCAGAGTAATTATTCCACAAATAGATCGTATGAGATATTGTTTTGATATGTAGATTTGTTTTTTCAATGTTAAGAAGATTGATAACTGTAAAAATGTCTCATTCGTATATGATATGTCTATAACCGAGTCCCCAACATGAGACAAGTTTGTTTAAAAAGTAAATAATTTTATTTTTCTTATATTATATAATAAATATATATTATTTACTGATAATAAAAATATAGTTATTCATCTATCACAAATATCTATGCAAATATGTGAATCAAGTACAACAATCAAACAACATAATGATTTCCACAAAGAAAATTTAAAAAATATATTTATGTTATGTAGTCATATTTTATATTTTTAAAATAATATAATACAATATTATACATTATTTTTTAGAATTGAGAAATACATATAATATCTTATCCGCGCGTAGCGCGGTTAAAAAATCTAGTATGCATAATAACAATTAACAAAGACGGATTAGGTGTTGAATGGAAGATTTAAGTATTTATTATTGAAAGTGACGGTGTATTTTACCATTTACAAAAGACTTCTGCCCTTGGTCTCGGCAACTACGGGGTTTAGTCTACACTAATCCCTATTTTCCGTTTATAAACAATTTTCATTCGTGGAAGTACCGTGGTTTGGTGGTTAAGGTTTAAAAGTTTTTACATCCAGATCTGGGGTTAAAATCTCAGACAACGCAATTTTTACAGGAGGTCTGGATTTTAATTCCCGAAAAAAGCGAATTATGCAGAAACTTAGAGAAAATGCTTACAAGAGATCTTCAGCATGGTGTAAAGAGTACTGTCAGGAATGGATATAAGAAATCTTCAGCATGATGCAAAAAATATCATGCAGTCAGACGTAAATCTTTATAAAGCAGCCGCTGTAATATTATCTAAATAATGTTTTTTATAATTTATAATAGCATAATTAAACAAGACAAAAAAAAACAATCTTCATTTCAGTATAACCATCCAATTTATCATAAAACATAGAAATGCCCCCAAAACTTTCAGATTATCTTAGAAACCCCCTTCTTCCCATCACTTGAGTTTCTCCTCTCCGTCCTCACATCTGCAGCATCCAACTACAATGTACAGCAGGATTCGTTTGGCTACGAAGACGAGCTTCTCCATCTCCGGCGTAACAAGGCTCCTCTCTTCAGGCGCCGCCACGGCTACGTTGAAGGAGATACTGAGAAATAACTCTGTCCCCTCCCTGCTTCAGCAACGCGTCGACTCGGGTCACCCCGTCACGCTATCGGAGCTCCGGTTCATCTCCAACCGCCTAATCAGATCGAACCGTCACGATCTCGCACTCCAGGTTTCGAAAGTCTCTACCTTTATTGAAAACAGAAGTTGAAAAAGTTTGGATTTTTAACCGTTATGTGCAGATGATGGAGTGGATGGAGACTCGAAAAGACGTTAACTTTAGTGCCCACGACGCTTCTCTTAAGCTGGAACTGATCATCAAAGCTCATGGCTTGAAACAAGCTGAGGAATACTTCGAGCAGCTTCAAAGCTCTGTTTCAGCAGCTAGATCAGCTTACCTCCCTCTCCTTCGTGGCTATGTTAAAGCTAGATTGGTTCAAGAAGCTGAAGCTCTCATGGAGAAGCTGAATCTCTTGGGTTTTCTTGTAACTCCCCACCCGTTCAACGAGATGATGAAGCTTTACGAAGCGACTCATCAGTATGAGAAAGTAGTGATGGTGATTGGGTTGATGAAGAGGAACAAGATACCGAGGAATGTTCTTTCTTATAATCTCTGGATGAACGCGTGCTGCGAAGCGTCAGGTGTTGGAGCTGTGGAGAGTGTTTATGGGGAGATGGTTGGGGACAGGAGCGTTGAAGTTGGGTGGAGTTCGTTGTGTAGTCTAGGGAATGTTTATGTTAAGGTTGGTTTTGTTGAGAAGGCTAAGTTGGTGCTTGAGAGTGCAGAGAAGAAGTTGAGTAGGAGTAATAGGCTTGGATACTTCTTCCTCATCACTATGTATGCTTCTTTGGGAGATAAGGAAGGAGTTGTTCGTTTGTGGGAAGGTTCCAAGTCTGTTTCTGGGAGGATCACTTGTGCAAACTACATATGTGTGTTGTCCTGCTTGGTGAGACTTGGTGGTCTTGCTGAGGCTGAGAGGGTGTTTGAGGAGTGGGAGGATAATTGCTGTAACTATGATGTTAGAGTCTCCAATGTTCTTTTGGGTGCTTACACGCGTAATGGACTGATCCGCGAAGCCGAGTCCTTGCATAACCGTGTGTTGGAGAGGGGAGGTAGTCCGAACTACAAGACTTGGGAGATTTTGATGGAGGGATGGGTGGAATGTCAGAGTATGGAGAAAGCTATTGATGCTATGCACCGAGCATTCGAGCTAATGAAGGGATGTCACTGGAGACCGTCTCAGAGAATCATCCTGGCTATTGCTGAGTACTTTGAGAAGGAGGAGAAGATAGAGGAAGCTAACATATATGTTAGAGATTTACATCTTCTTGGCCTTGCAAGTTTGCCGTTGTATAGATTGTTACTTAGAATGCATGAACATGTCCGGAGACCAGCGTCTCACATATATGAAATGATGAAGCTGGACAACATTCGAATTGGTTGAGGAGAGTTGAGTGAGAACTCATCAAAGAATGTAACCTTGTATGCAAAGTTTCATACTTACTTTCAACATGTCCATTATAATGCATTCATGTCTACAATTAAACAACAAGAGAAAGAACACTGTAAATAAAATTTTACATTCAATACATCAGTAGTAAAAAAAATAAATGGACTCTTTATATCTGTAACTGCAGCTTTCTTCTAGTAGAGGTGAGCAAGTTTAAGAATGGTGAGAGGCCAAGTATGATTTTGTTAAACCATATAGCATCTGATCAAAAGCAAATCTCAGCTCCGTTACCACCAATTGAGGCAGTGAAGCACTGAAAACCGTAGGACTCAAGCTCCTCCACCGCTTTATCCACCACCGTCCCTGAAACCACTTTGTTTACCAGAGAGAGAGAGATTCAATGTCAAGGGACAAACAAGAATCAAGATTCAAGAAAGGATGATTGAATATTTCTAAGAAAGGATACCTGTAGGTAACAGAGTGAGGACGCAGCCACCACCTCCAGCTCCAGTAAGTTTTGAGGTAAGCTTGTGCTTGAGCGTGGTTCTGATCACGGTATCAATCGAGCTGTGGCTAACTCCCATTGACTGCAGCAAGCCTTGGTTAATCTCCATGAGTTCTTTGATACTCTCTTCTTTCTCAGTAACCGAGATCTGGTCTTTAGATTGGATGATCGCAGCTAGCTCTTTGCTTATAGAGTCCACGGCATTGAACACCGACTTCATAGCATCTGGATGTCTGACTGTTCTCTCCGATACACCAGAGACCAGAGCTTTAGTGTTCCGTCCCACTTTAGTGTTGGTGATTAGCATTCTCAGAGGCATGTTTGACTGTAACCGAGTTATCTCTCCTGAGCAGAACTTGATCATGTTGCCTGCACAAGAAACAGCTAAATAGAAATGGTTTCTCTCTTAACGTATAGAATTTGGATGTTTTACAGTTGAAACTAACCGTATGCACTGACGGTGTTGTCTATCCCAGAAGGTTTCCCATGGATGATCTTTTCACCTTCAAAAGCCCATTTATTCAGCAACTCGAGATTGGTCTCATCTAGAGAACACCAACCTTCACGGTGTGTTTTGTCTGAGATAGAAGATGCAATGAGAGCAGATGTGAGAGCTACACAGAAAGCTGCTGATGAACCGAGACCAGATCCGTAGGGAAGCTCGGTTGTAATGATGACCGTAGCCGGATTGAATCTAAAAAAAGCACAACAACAAGATTCAAGAAATCTAAAAACACGGTTTGAAAAAATCTCTTCGAGTTCAAACTGTTTTTAAAGTTTTTCTTTACCCTCTGATACTGGTGTATAGCCAGAGGAAGGTGGAGATCCCAGAGGACAGCCAGATTTTTTCCTCTGGAATATTTTGCTCTTCAACCAAAACAGCAATCGACTTAAGGGTCTCGCCTGAACATGAAGCTGGTGTAGAAGGGGAAGAAGTGTTTGAATCAAAAGGAATCACTTCTTTGAGTCTGGATACGGACCAGGAAAACTCCAAGGAAAGGTCCTTGAGCTGAAGTGTAAGCCTATCATTGTTCTCAGCAGCTGTAAGAAGAAAGGAAATGTAAATGCTTTCAGATTTTTTTTCTACATTGGGAAAAAAAACACATCAAATATTACTTCTTCCACATTTGATCTTTAATCCATCAGGTACTAATCCAAAGATATTAAATTCAAGTCCAGCAAGCAGGCACGCTGAGAGTGAATTAACTTCAATACAACCTCAATCCATTTGATACTACTTCTACTTGGAACACGAACAAACATAGTCAAGAACCAAATCAAATTTGGAAACTCATGAACATCCTGCAGATTCCAGGGTTTGTTTAGTTTTGGATCCAGTTAGCTAGAGAAACTAGAGACGCTACATTCCAAAAAAAAAGCTTAGATCTTCAACTAATCAATATCTGATCTGATACACTATGTGTTTAATTAAGGAACCACAGTTTTGCTGATCTCAAAGGAAGCATTAACAACCAAAGAAAGAAACCAAAACTCAGAGAATGTGTAAGAAAAGGAACCTGCTTGAAGAGGAAAGCGTAGAGTGACGTAAGTGTAGAGATCAATGGCAGCTGCTACTGCAGTGGATCCATGGACAACAGCATGTTCCCCTGCGAGTATTATCTTTCCCGGAGCTCTCGCTTTCACCTCCATTTCTTCTGAATCCAAAACACAAACTGAACAAAGTTTTGAACTGAATTACACAAACAGAATGTCAAGAATTCACATTCTACGAATTCAAACACCAAGATGTAATAGTGACACTGTTACAAAAATGTGAATCAGACAGATCAAAAGGGCATTTGCATAATTGGGATCTGAATCAAACTAAAGACCGAAACTTTATAATCTATAACCAAAAGGGTAAATGTGAATCACACACCAAAGCTGCTCAGATCGAGCAGAAGCTAAAGATGTGGAAAACGAAAGTCAAAACTCGTTCCATTTTCTTAGCTCACGCAATAATACTTGAGCATTAAAAAAAATCCTCAAATCAAATCAAACAAAACATACAGCAGACATTCGATAGACAGAGAGAGATAGAGAGAGAGACAGCATGTACCAAGAACTGCCGAGAAAAAGAGATGTAGATTGATGTCTGAAGCCACGCACGATCAGCGTATTTAATTAACCAAGACAAGTAAGTACTATTGTGAAGAAAACAACTGAATCCCGGTTTAACTTTCCGGTTTGAAAAATATATGAATTTGGCAAGAAGAAAACAACTGGATCCCGGTTTAACTTTCCGGTTTGAAAAATATATATGCATTTGGCAAGGTTTCAACCTCGATTTGTCTAATTACATCTGGGTAGACTAGACCCTGACCCACGCGGGCATGAATTTTTTTTGTTTTTATTTTTAATTTGTAATATTTGATTGTTTTACATTCACTTAGTTATGAATTTATTTTAACGTGTTAAACCATCTATTGTATGACGAATATTTGATATGATATAAGCAAATTCAACATATATATGTAGTTAGAAAATTGTATACAATATATAAAAGCAGTGTTTATGAATTTAAAATATGAAGAAATAAAGAACTATGATTTAGTGTACCATAGAAAATATTATAAAATAGTTATACATGTTTAAAGAAAATACAATGTTGTTAAACTTCTATAAAAAATTACATATAAAAACGACCGATTAATAAAATCAGGGTATTTTAAGTTAAAATTTAATTTTGGTAAAGACATTAATTGAACTGGAAAAAACATGAATTAAATAAAATAGTTTAATTTAATTCTTATTGGTACTTACTTCTCTTTTAATAATAGAGATTTCTTTGAGAAAAATTTATTCAGTTTTAGATTTTCGGTTTGGTTTTGTTTTTACAAACCGAACCGTGTTTAAAGAAGAACAGGTTCGAATTGAGTTGAAAGACACACAAATCCCATATGCATTTAGCAATGGCTCTATTATAGAGTCTTTCGTTCCAAAACAATGTTTCAACTTCATATCAGTTAGATATATATTATTACCCACAGTACACAGATCAGCCATTGAGGCGTCTCAAAGTCTAACTGAACACCTGAAACATAACGCTCTTCTTTACTATATGATGCATGAGGTTGCCAGTGCAGTGTCATATATGATTTGGCAAATGCTCAAGAATAGATGTACATATATGTAGTATGTTCTGGCTCGTATGTTATGTAATGTAGAAACTCTATCCATGTAACTCTCTCTAACCAACCTCCTCTTAGAGCAATCCATCGGGCGTATGGAGAAATCATAGGACCATGATTCTCATCGTTTAGTAAATATAGCAACAACGATTTTTTTATGTATTATGTTTGTGGTTGCGTTTACGTTTGTGTTTTAAGCTCTTGTTATTAGTTTTAGAATTATCGTATGGTACCTTCCTTTGAACCAAACTTTATCACGACTTTTGGTAATTTACGTGTTATATTTCTAGAACGTATTTGACTAATGGCGGCTTTCGTACGTCGACCTAGTCGTGGTCAATGTAACTTTCACAACGGTCGTCGTCTATCTAGATGACGTACACATTTAGAATGAAGTTCTATTTTACATAACTTTGGATGGGTACATACTTCATTCCAAGTTGTACTAAAATAATATTTTATATTTATACAACCTATTTTAGTCTGGTCTGGGTATGTCGTACTTCAAAGTTCAAATGATTTGGTTGTTGGAACTGTATGCGTTTATTAACAAATAATCCCATATAAAAATACTCATATTTCATTCTCTGTCTTCTGTGTATTATATTGGTCATGATGTGTGTTTAAAGAATAGAGAAGCCAGTCTCCACCACCCCATGTTCGACTCATTATTCTTTTGTTCTTTGGTTGACTCGTAAATTGTAAAGATCCATTCATTTTTTAAAAAGATCTATTCATTTTGCTTTTATGTATGTGTGCCTAATGTATCATCATGAATCGCAACTATATGAATAAAAAAAAAATGAATAAAGAAAGTAAACAAAATATATGAATAAAGGAGATGTTACAAAAGTCGATTTTTTCTTTATGAAGAAAAGCACAAAAAATACAATACTCCTTGTCCATGGGACTGAGTCTATTAACATTTAATATATTACCAGAAAAAGATAAATAAAATTAAAGAATTGCGTAAAATGTATTGTATGAATGATGCACACAAATCTATTGTAGTTCTGATAGAAAAAAAGTTCTAACCAATTAAACCGGCAACCTAACAGTACCGCTAGCTAAACCAACTGTACCGGTATGTTGAACTTAAACCGATGATGTTCCTTCACCATCCTTTTTAACTTCAATTCTTGGCGAAGGAACCGGTGTAGTCCTCCACAAAAACGACGGGTTTCTAAGAAAATTCCACCGGTCTGCTCGTACCGTATCACCGGTCGGACTGGTTACTGCTCTAATGCTACATGTACCACCTAGCCTAATTGAACCATCGTCCCGACTCCTCCACATAAACGATTGTGTTTTGCGGAACAACCACCGGTCCGACCGAGCCCTTGATCGGTCAACCGGTTTACCACTTCTAGAGCTTCCTCCCCTCGGTAGAACCAATAGACTATTCGACCGGTTCATCTTCCAACTCGCCATGATCTTCTTCCTTAAATCTTCCGGTAACCTTAACGTAAACCGCTCGGTACATTCTCCAGGCGATACCACCGAATGTCCCGTCGTATGCGACCTCGAGAATTTGACACGTGTAGTAGCAACACTCCCGCCGAGCTCCACCGCCGGTTCAGGAACCACCACCGATTGCTGCGACTCGATATCAATTTCGATTACTAAATCCGGTTCGACCGGTTCAGCGAGATTCGTGCGGCAAACCGGACAGGTCACGTGACCCTCGAGCCAAGCTCCGATACAGTGAGGGTGGAACACGTGATCGCATTTAGGAAGCAAACACAGCGTTTCGTCATCTTCGAACTCGTTCAGACAAATCGCACACTCCAACGCACCTTTCCCGATCTTCTGCGTCTTCACTTCCGAGTACACGAGCGTCGGAAACGTCTCGATCACCGACGCGTCGAGACCACGCGCCACCGTCGCGTGCGCCACTCTCCTCGCTCCTACTCTAGGATTATTAACGCTGCCGTCGACTGCCCCCGTGTAGCGGCGGAGGTAGACGGTGAAGAACCCCATGAAGAAGAGAATAGCGATCACGACAACGATCGCTACAGCCATGGCGGGACTTAGCCCGGTTCCGTAACTATACTGCTCATTTCTGGTGTCGGTTTGACCCGAGGCTAGCTCCGAGCCGGCTAATAGTAGAAATAGGACAAGAGCTTGAAAAGACAGTAAGCTCTTCATGCTTCTGAATCCCAAAGAATAGTTAAGATATTACTATTTTTTTTTTTAAATGGAGTTTTTATAGAGAGGTGTTTGAAAAGTTGTGAAGGCTTTGGAGAAGAAGCGAGGAAGAAGGACTCAAGAGGGTGGTGGGACCAGTTAGGGGGTAAGCCATCAGCAAATGTGTCACTTCACATGGACAGAGATTTTTCCAACTAAGGTTATAGTGAAAAGTCATAATAAGAGTTTGACATGGTCTCTTAATTAATTCATTAACAATATTGTATAAGTCATATTTGCTAATATTTTAAAATGTATATTATTTTAAACAATGTAAAATAATCTACCAAATATATAATCACATAAATGGTTAAAACAACTCAAAAAAAAAATAACTATCCTTAGAAACAACCTCAATGGTTAAAACAACTCAAAACAAATCTTAACTATATAATATTAAAAAATGTTTTACTGATAACATACCAAATATACTTGTGGTATCTAAGAGAGTTTATGAGTTCACTAGAGGTTGGCCCGCCCTACGGGCGGAAATTTGTATTTTTTATATAATAATATATTAATTTATAAAGCATTTAAAAACAGTATAGACTGAAAATAACATTATAAACGAACAAATAATGAGATATATTATTTTTTTGCTAAATTTATATTGTTATTTTTAATATACATTTTTGGTTATATTTGTTAGTTATTTCAGCGATATATTTATTTTTATTTTTAGTTTTTTTGTTTGGTTATATTTGTGAATTATAAATTCAAGGGATCGCTTTTTGTCAAATAAATGGATCATAATTGATATTTTATTGAAGGTGTTTTCTATCATATGTATCCATAACAGTACAGTTGTCCATGCTGAACAAAATTACATGCTTGGAAATTTAGGCTATGATGGGGGACGTATAATGTTGATGTGAAGGGTGGCACTATTTTTTTATTTACTTATGATTGTTTTCCTCACCTTTTTATTACTGTTAAAACGATTTCGCTAATCTTTTTCATTCCAAGGTATTTTTTGTGTTAGATGAATTAAACAAATATTTTCCTTACTCAGTTAATTAATGATTAAATACTATTTGTTTTTCTCACAAAAAGAGAATAAGGGTCTGACGGGTGACCATTCGGAAATCAAGAAAAACGAATAAAAAAGGAATGTACGGGTAACAAAATATCAGGAATGAAAAGGAATGGTTGTTCCTTATCAAATTTAACAAGGAATAATTTTGTTCTTAAATTCTCTACAAAAAAAGGAATGAAAGGGAATGAGAGGAAATTATTATTCCTTGTGAATGGTAATTTTTTTAGGAACGTTAAGGAATGCATTATTCCTCACCGTGGTCACCATTCATACCCGAAGAAGTATCGTTGAAACAAAATGAATATACACAGGCTTGGTTCAAAATAATCAAAGAAGTTGCAATCATCAAACTGGCAATTAGCAGGATTTTTCGCATTCAACATAATCATGATCTCTAATCTAATTATAATGGGACATATTTGTTGTCATAAATAATTTTTTGTAACATAACCATCAAAAATCTAAAACACAAAAAAGTATTTGTTACAAAAGATATAGTTTACCACACGAAATCATTTTACCATTTTCTCTATATCTTAAATCATTAATTTTACCATTATTTCTATATCTTAAAAAACTTTGATGTGATTTTATTTGCAAAAATACTTATTAATGGATCGACTTGTGTTGGGATTTTTCTGTAAGATCTCAATTCATGATATTTTCTATGGACTTATTCTTGGGTTCACCTCCTAGGGTGAATCTCTAGGTTCACCAACCAATATGATTGTGTTATTTCATATTCGAAATATTTTAAAAAAGGAAATAAAATATTTTCTCAAGCTATAAGTTATATTATATTTTTAAAATAAAAAGGTAAAAATAAATAAATTAAAAAGTAGTAATTAAAAATATATATTTTTAACGTCCTCACCAAAATACTAAACCCTAAATCCTAATTCCTAATCCCTAAACCCTAAATCCTAAATTCTTGGGTAAACCTTAAATCCTTGGATAAATCCTAAACTTCAAATCAAAAATACTAAACACTCAAGGGTTTAGGGTTTTAAGATTTAGTGTTTTTGATTTAGAGTATGAATTATCCAAAGGTTTAAAGTTTGCCCAAGGGTTTATGATTTAAGGTTTAGGGATTAGGATTTAGGGTTTAGTGTTTTGCTGACGACGATAAATTTTTTTTTTTTTAAATTTGTTTTTCTCTAACTACTATTTTTTCTAATTTTTTTAACCTTTTTATTTTAAAAACATATTATATCTTGACAATATTTTGTTTCCTTTTCTAAAAGATATCAAATTTGAAATAATGAAATCCTATTAGTTGGTGAACCTAGAGGTTCACTCCTAGGGAGTGAACCCAAGAATAACTCTTTTCTATGATATATATAATTATTTAATGCTATAAAACAAACGCCATTTAAATATATTTGAGAAGAGATAAATCCAAATCAGCCTTCTTCATCAAAAGAGTTTTGGAAAAGAGGTTAGTTTTTTTTTTTTTGGTTTTTTAATCACAATTCACAGCTAACTTATAATGCTGTATTAGAGAGATATATTTCATTGTGTTCATCTATTAGTAATCATTTTAAGAGATTTGTAGTACTGAGAGATCCTTTGTAAAGAGAATAAAGTACTATGTCTACTATGTGCTCCAAAAAAAGTACTATGTTTGCTATGCTTTTGCTCTCTCTAGCTTGTGTTTACTTTGTTTGAGCTCAGTTGAGTCATTATTTCTGCTTCTAGGACTCCAAATCAATACCAAAGTAGCGATTTTTATATCTCTGTATGGCGTTGACGGGTTCTTGATGGGTTTGTGTTAAACTCGTGGGTTAATTGTAGGATTTAAATTCAAGTGGAGCCTCGAATAAGATAAACAGATACACTCATCAGCCTGAAAATGTGAAAGCAATCCGTGTATTTGAATACATTCAGCCGAGTTGCATCAGTCTCCAATTAAACGGAGAAGTAGGTAGGACCTGTGAAAGCAACGTTTGCCATAATACGTTGAATGCTCTTGTAGCAGTTTCAAAAAAAAAAAACAATCTTCACCGTAAGCAGTATTTATACCCATCACTTCACCAAAAACATCTATAAAACGGAAAGAGCTGAGGAAGTCAAACGAAGTTATAGAAAAGTTCAACTAAAAGGTTGGTGTCTCTAGTTCCTCTTTATCAGGCACTGATTATAAAGTCTCGTAGACCTGGCTGCATCAATGTTTTAACCCAGAGTTCTTTCGTTTATGTGAAATGAAAATACCGTTGATTAATGTAGACAAAATATTTAAAAATTGTATTGATCATATGACGAATACATACATAATTTTTGTAAAATGTTTCATTGACTTGATTTGGTATTGTATTATTATGCTTTTTTAATAGATCAGAGAAAATTCTAAGGAACGACGATGAAGAAAATGATCATGTTGTTTGACAGGAAAGCAACACAAAGCTAGTGCCATATAATGGATGTCTTCAGTAATGTTTATGTGAATTTATTCTATAGCCTCTGCATGTTTATGTGAATTTATGCTATAGCCTCCTGCAGTAGTGCAGTGTGCTTCACAGTATTAAAATTTCCGTCCAAATTCAGGTGGTGACAATATTATTGAATTTTACGTCTTAAAACTCATACCATTAAAACCCAAGCTGTTTTAAAACCAACTAAAACATGAAACGACAATAACCAATCATGATGGGTTGGACAAAAAAATAAGGAACGACATCATTATTGGACTAACACTTAGAAACTCAAATATGCAACTGCATCTTTATACTCGGTTTTTATTTTGACAAAAGACTTATCTTAATACTATGTTGGAGTCACATAATCTCCACTGTTGGAACAATGTTTTGGGCTTTCTTATTTGAAGGAGCTTCGTCTGAAACGGTTGTTTTCTCTGCAGAAACCTCAACATTTTGAGGAGGTTCTGGTGATGGGTCCACCGGGCTTTGTACAATGAATACATCGTCACCAGCTTTTGTCTTGTTCTCTGGTCCACTCTTGTTCAGCTTAGGAGTAGGCTGTTTAGTTTTGCTGACAGCACCAGGCATGTCGGGTGATCATCATCTTCTCAGTGTGGACTTATGAAGGTTAGAGTTGGATTTATTTGAGCATTTTAATTTTGAATCCAGATACAACACAACCTGGTCTACAAAACTCTGAACAGGCGGACGTTGGTTGCCATAAGAGATTCTGGGCACAGGGTGCAGGTGTAGAAGTTCCCTTGCACGCAGCTCTCCCACAATGCCTACAGAAGATAGTTGGCCAGTCTTTCACTTTTCAGCTCAAGCTCAATTACTTGTAACTTCCAAGCATCAGTCATTTACTGTTACCATACTGGTTGGGAAGAGAGCGAGGAGAACGAACATAACCATCCAGCTTAAGCACATGTATTGAACATGACAGCTGAAGTCGAAGAAACTTAAGCATTTGTTTCTGCATAGAGTATTGATTAATTTTCAAAGAAAATCAACAGAAAATTCTAGCAAAAGTGTGTAACCTGTAAGTTTATCTGGTGATAAAATCTACTAAACCATTCAGGAGTTTAGTCCATGTTAGCCTAATCGATTCAAAGAAACCTTTAGGATGAGTTCCTTGAATTTAAAATAGATTAGTAACCTGAAGGTTTATAAACACATCAATTAATGATCCGAGAAAGAATTTCTCAAGAATGGATTTAAAACTATAGAGGAACCTGAGTTACATTGTCGAGTACAGTAGCTGTGATTCTGAACTGATACTCTGCTCTGTCCCCTTCTCTGAACTGAGAATCCTTGAAGTATAGCTACATACACAAAGAAAACAGAGCATATGTTATGCAAGAAATCAGGGAACTGTAAGAGAAACATTTAGATTTGTTATGGTATAAGTTTTGTGTAAGGACCGGTTCAGTCTATAAGCACCAGTTGACCCTTGGACCAGCGTAGACTGCAAAATATTAAGTTGATTTTCAATTCCCAGCTTTCGAGAGATGAAGCAGAAATATGGAACAAATACAGCTAATGAAGTTCATTAATGGTTACCTTCTCATCGAGGAAGACGTGAGCTCTCGTCCTTTCTTTACATTCCTAGCCTCCCAAAACCGCAGAAGACGTGTAACAACTGCATTCTTGCCGTTCCTGGATGGTATTCTTCTAGGGTTTTTAGGCTATTATGATTTGAAGAAGATTTGTGATTTCTCATGAGCACTTTGATGACAAATATGTAGTAGCATCCGTTGATGTGGGAGGTGAGAAGTCGGCATTGAAGAACAGATAATGGGGTTAATTGATTGCACCCATCATCAATAGGAGTTATTCCGTCAACAGAATGAAGGGGATCAGATTCGAGGGGGGCTACGCAGAGCAGAGAAGAACTCTGATCTGCACATTGTTGGTGGGCTTAAAATTTTAGTTTTTTCTGGGTTTAGATTATTTGAAAGGCCTAATATTAGATTTTTAGTTCGATACTTGATAGTTATTAAAGAGAGCATGCCATGTGTCAACAAATGCCCTATGTAAAGAGATGAGGTGGCTTCATGAGGAGAGACTAAACCCAACTTTATTGTATAAGACTAGGGATTAACCCGGGCTACGCCCGGGATTTTTACTTTCTTTTAATTTAAGTTGTTAAATTATTTATATTTAGGTTATGAAATATATTTATATAAATGTTAAGAATGCATGCCATACTTTAAATTTATTTTTAAATTTTAACACGTTAAATTAACATATTTTTTACTATTTAAATAATTTTTTGTAATTTTGTTGGCTATCTAGTTATCATATTTAGCAAAAATATCTGTTGAGTGTTGAAATAAATGTTTTAGATATTTAATTAAACTCCAGAGTATTTTCGGATCGACCACATGCTCAACAATCGATCGATCTGTAAAAAGATGGTTGATCTCCTTGGCCAGGTAAGTATAATTTTAGCAAAATATCTTTGATTTTCAAATATTAAGTAAATAACTATTCTTTGAATTTTTTTTTTTTGAATTGTATTTTTTGATTAAAATATTGTATTATAATGTTTATGTAAAAATGTGATGTTTGAATTGTGATGTTCGTATACTTAACCTAGATGATATTGATGTTTAACATTGTTGTTTTCTGGAAATAGAAAATAATGATATATCAAAACGTATCTAATACTTGTTAAATGATAGTATAATGTAAATTACATCCATTATTTGAAAATAACCATTTTTTGTTTGTATTTATTTATTTTAATCAGAAATTATTTTTATTTAAAAATATTATTCATATATAATATAATAGTTTAAGTTTGGAAGATTAATCTATATATATAAATTATGTATATTTTTTTTTAAAATTAAGATATTATATATAGAGTAACTGGATAAAAGCTGAATTTCTTATCTTGAAAATTAAATATTTATATTTTTGTCTTCGTGTTATACTTACCAATCCATCATTGATATTTATAACTCAGTATGTTTTTAAAAAAACTTAGTTTTAAGTAATGAACGAATTTAATAAATTAAATTCATCACCTATAATGTTCTGTAAACTATATTTGAAAACTCTCTAAAATTATATTTTAAGCATAATATTACTATTATTTAATTTAAGTTATTTTAAGCATAATATATGTTAAACCAACTTAAATTATATTTACAATAGGATCATCCTAAACCGGTTAATAAACCAAAAATAATACTAAACCAACATGAACCAATACTTGATTCGGCGAGGAAGGAAGTGTTTCGGGATAAACGCTTGAATGGTTATTAACTGTAATGGTTTGATCATGAAAGAGTTAGTATGAATATTAACAATAAAATTATGGATTAGATTAATTTAAATTTATAAGAATACTTTTGTGTCTATGAAAAGCAATTCAATTCCCATTAATAAGTTTGGCTTTTGGAAGTTGCGGGTTTTCCAACAATGAATCCACCTAACAAAAAGTTCGTTGTTATAAAAAATCTCCTTCAAGGTCATTAAAGGTTTTTGGGACGGCAAGAATTGATGGTGGAACCATTTTTTTGCTCGAGTGCTTTGAAGTTTTCCTTGATTGTGTGAGGTTGATGTTGATGGGATAATCAGTTTTATAGGAACTTTCTTGATGTAAAACTACACATTTTTTTTGTTTAATGTGGTATTTCTATTTTTATATAATTTACTACCATTTTAAGATAGATGTACATTTTAAGATAGATGTTTAAATCTTAATGTACTTTTTCAGTTTTTAAAATGTTTATTTCCATTTCTTATATTTTTACTTACGTAATATCTATATTTTATATTTTAAAATAGATATTTAAATATTAATGTACTTTTTCCATTTTTTTAATTGTGTATTTACTTATATTATATATTTTACATTTTAAGATAGATGTTTAATGTTTCATGAACTTTTTCCATTTTCTTAAAAAATTGTGTATTTACTTATTATTATATATATAATTCATATATTATATATTTACATTATTTACTTATTATTTATTTTCCTGTATATGTATTTCTATTTCCTGTACTTTTTATTTACTTAATATCTCTATTTTACATTTTAAGATAGATGTTTAAATGTTAATTTACGTTTTCTATTTTTTTTTAAATTGTATATTTCTATTTGTTATACTTTCTATTTACGTAATATCTATATTTTAAATTTTAAGATGTATTTTTAAATCTTAATGTAATTTTCCATTTTTTAAATTGGGTATTTACCTATATTATATATTTACTTATTAATTATTTTTATTTATATTGTGTATTTCTATTTCTTACACTTTTTATTTACTAATAATTTTATATTTTAAGATAGATTTACATTTTAAGATAGATGTTTAAATACTAATGTACTTTTTTCCATTTTTTTAAATTGTGTATTTCCTTTTATTATACTTTCTATTTGCGTAATATCTATATTTTAAATTTTAAGATAGATGTTTAAATCTTAATATATTTTTTTCATTGTTTTTAAGTTGTGTATTTCTCTTTCTTATACTTTCTATTTACTTAATATCTATATTTTACATTTTTAAGATAGGTGTTTAATATTTAATGTATTCTTTCCATTTTTTTAAAATTGTGCATTTACTTATTATTGTAATATAATTAGTATATTTATATATTTATAATATATACTTATTATTTATTTTTCTATATATTGAGTATTTCTCTTTCTTATACTTTATATTTAGTTAATATCTATATTTTATATTTTAAGATAGATGTTTAAGTTTTAATGTATTTTTCCATTTTTAATGTACAACGACAATGTTTAATAGAAGAATTTGGACAAATAGTCAAATAGTTATATTTATCTTTTTTTTTCTTTTTTTATAAAATGGTAATGTTACATTATGGAGATAAACCGTTTTTTTAGTGAAAAATAGTAATCTTACACATGTTTAATGTAGATTTCCATTTTTTTATGTTGTATGTTTACATATTATTGTTATTTTTAAATGTAAAATGGTAATCTTACATATGTTTAGTGTAGTATTTCCATTTTTTATGTTGTATGTTTACATATTATTTATCATTTTCAAAATTATATATAATGTTTTTTTACAAAATAGTAATGTTACATTATGGAGATAAGCCGTCTTTTTTTTAGTGAAAAATTGTAATCTTACATATGGCTAATGTAGTTTTTCCATTTTTTATGTTGTATGTTTGCATATTATTTTTAAAAATAAAAATGTAAAATGGTAATCTTACAATATAAAAATGTAAAATGTAAAATAGTTATATTTATGTTTTTTTTTCTTTTTTTTATAAAATGGTAATGTTACATTATGGAGATAAACCGTTTTTTTAGTGAAAAATAGTAATCTTACATATGTTTAATGTAGATTTCCATTTTTTTATGTTGTATGTTTACATATTATTGTTATTTTTAAATGTAAAATGGTAATCTTACATATGTTTAGTGTAGTATTTCCATTTTTTATGTTATATGTTTACATATTATTTATCATTTTCAAAATTATATATAATGTTTTTTTACAAAATAGTAATGTTACATTATGGAGATAAGCCGTCTTTTTTTTAGTGAAAAATTGTAATCTTACATATGGTTAATGTAGTTTTTCCATTTTTTATGTTGTATGTTTGCATATTATTTTTAAAAATAAAAATGTAAAATGGTAATCTTACATATGTTTAATGTAGTATTTCTATTTTTTATGTTGTATGTTTACATATATTTATTATTTTCGAAATTATATATAATGTTTTTTGTTTTTTTATAAAACGGTAATGTTACATTATGGAGATAAGCCGTTTTTTTTAAGTGAAAGATGGTAATCTTACATATGTTTAATGTAGTGTTTCCATTTTTTATGTTGTATGTTTAGATATTATTTATAATTTTTGAAAATTAGTAAAACTATATTTTATGCCACGTGTCATTTTTTGGAAGTAGTTTTTTTTTGCTGACGTGGACGCTCTATGGAGCCTCAAAAGGTCCCTTTTATTAGTATAGATATAATGTTTTTTTACAAAATAGTAATGTTACATTATGGAGATAAGCCGTCTTTTTTTTAGTGAAAAATTGTAATCTTACATATGGTTAATGTAGTTTTTCCATTTTTTATGTTGTATGTTTGCATATTATTTTTAAAAATAAAAATGTAAAATGGTAATCTTACATATGTTTAATGTAGTATTTCTATTTTATGTTGTATGTTTACATATATTTATTATTTTCAAAATTATATATAATGTTTTTTGTTTTTTTATAAAACGGTAATGTTACATTATGGAGATAAGCCGTTTTTTTTAAGTGAAAAATTGTAATCTTACATATGTTTAATGTAGTTTTTCCATTTTTTATGTTGTATGTTTAGATATTATTTATAATTTTTGAAAATTAGTAAAACTATATTTTATGCCACGTGTCATTTTTCGGAAGTAGTTTTTTTTTGCTGATGTGGACGCTCTATGGAGCCTCAAAAGGTCCATTTTATTAGTAGAGATATCAACTTTTCTTTCTAACTTGTATTTTTTAAAAAAATATTTCAATAGCTGAGGTACTCTCTCAGAAATTGTCACTGGACGTGGGCCAACGAACACTTTTAGAACTGTATCTAGTAAACTATTTGAATTTGGTAGTTAACAATATCTTAACACTTAAATAATATCGTTAAATGACGGCTATGGCAAAAGAAAAGAAACGATCAAATTTTGAACTTTCCAGTTGCCATACAAGAAGAAGAAGGGAAGACCATCAATTTTAAACATGATAATGAAATAGGCGAGGAGGACGAAACACACTTGACTTGCACGCGACCAACTTTATTACATTGGCCCAAACCATCATGTGCTAAAAACATCATGCACTTATTATTATCAAAGTGAAAACGACGCAACGTCTTTTATGGACTTGCGTAAACACACCCATAGTTCTTTCAACATGGTTCAAAGTTTTTGGTAAGTAGGTATCGGGACACCCGAATCATCGGTCAGTTTCTTGTAAGCACTTTGCAGTTTTCTTGTAACCGGTCCTACTTCTCCTTCACCGATCACACGACCATCAATTTTCACAACCTGAAAGCAATGAACTCCGATTAGTATAAGCGTCACGTAACAAACTAAAACAATTATAAAGCTTTTTATATTTATCGTCAAATCCGGTTCTTGTTTTAATGGGAAAAGTGGACTCACAATGATTATTGCTCACTAAACCACTAGATTAAAAGTAATTTCTCTGCTTTAATATTTATTAAAATAGCGGCCTGAAGCCCATGCTTTCTATGCTTATGCTTTGAGCCAGAGCCGGCATTGTTTAAACAATGCCGGCCCAAAGATTATGTAGTAGAGTAGAGATTGTGTGTTTACCGGGCTGAGTTCTCCCATAGTTCCTGTAGTCCAAACCTGAAAAAAAAAATTGATATGGTTGAAAATAGATAATTATTGATCATACAACATTCTTAATCCAAGGGAAAGAACAATAGGAAACCTCATCACTTGTATGAAATTCCGACAAGCTGATGTTTCGTTCTTCCAGGATGAAGTTCTCTTTCACCACCAGTTCCATGACCTAGACATTGATGAGATGATTAGTTTGGTTATGTCATAGTCATTAATAAGTCATAGAGATATGTTAGAAAAAATAATGTAAAATCTTCATCTCTCTTAGACTCTTACAGTAGCTCGGGTAATCCCTGGGAGACAGTAATCTACATGGGGAGTGAGAACTACGCCATTCTTCACCATGAACTGCATTAAACACATCTCATTAGGTCTTTTTAGAGAGTAAAAATGTTCAATCCGAGCCTCTTGAAGATCTTACAAGGTTGGTTGCATTGGTTTCAGACACAAAGCCATCCTTGTCAAGCATGATTGCATCATCGACATTAGCGTTGTTGCTTTCAACCTGTGTCATTATCACATAGAAAGAATCTAAAAACTATGTCTTACCAACACATGATCACATGATTCTGTGGCAAATGACTGAACCTTTGCGAGTATGTTATTGAGGAGATTGTTGTGATGAATCTTGGAATCTAAATTCTGCAAAAAAAAAACAACGATGGTAAACAACACTTTTGAGTAGATGTGTCTCTCAGCTAAACATATATGAAATCATGAAACTTTAATGGGACTATACGGTGGGAGAGTTGCGACGTGTAGTTGCAGTCACCAGCACAATTCCATTATCGTTGTCATATACTGGAGGCTTCCATTCAGCAAGGACTATTCATTATTTCGTCAAAAAATAATTATCAAAAACCATATTCCATAGACTAAATAGTTTAATGGTTGCAAGAGACAAATAAAGAACTACTACCGATCAATGTGCATCCATAACGGTTAAACGCAGGGCTCATTCCAGAAGTGACCTTAACAAATCCATAGCTTGTTTGAGTTTAATATTTACTTTGAAATTGTTAAAAGGTGTAACTAATAGTCTCATACCTTTTTGCCTCGGGTTAGAGACAGTCTTATATGTGTATTGTCAAACATCCCATTGGTTATGAGAGTTTTGAAGATGGCTGCTTTTACCTATGCATTTTCCATTGTGATAACTGATAACTATCATTCAAAACCCAAGAATCCAAACTATGACAATGGTATGATCTTCATCAAAATGTTTACCTCCTCGCGGGTTGGGACATTATTGAAAGCTAGAGCCTTTGCTGAATCAAACAACCTAAAAGCAATACTTTTACATATTTATAAAGAACATTTGGAAGAAGTGCTAGGGTTTTACTCTTGCTTGCTTCTTACCGATCTAGATGTTCTTCAAGCTTGAATACTTTGCCTTTGTAGATTCTAAGACCTTCCCATACAGAGTCACCGCCTTGCACCACGGAGTCAAAAACGGAAACCTTAAACAAGAATATAAGAATATATTAACATCAGTTTTTTTTAAATCGGATACATAAACAAAGTAAACATGTATATAAAGTTTAAGCACCTTGGCCATCTCACGTGGCAAAATCTCATCACCAACCCAAGCAAAAAGTTTAGCATTTTCAGGAACTGGAAGACTGGGAGGAGCTAACGGGCTGGCCAAGAGAGATGACTTGCCCTTCACGTGACGCCTGAGAGTGTTGTATAGTGGTAAACAATTGATATCTTGCATAATTACATTGTTTTAACCCTCTATTTCTTGCATGTTTTGATCATCTAGATTAGGAATCATGCATTTTAGTCTCTTTTTGCACTGCATAAGTCTCTATCAGGTTTTGGAGTTTCCATTGGAGATATTAGAGGTACTTGGAAGCATTTGGGATCAAAAAGGGAGTGGAAAATGCTGTTTAGGCGAGCAAAGCACCAGAGCGGGGTACGGGAGCGACGTGCGACACCCGCTCCAGAAGAATCGAAGGCTGGCGCGACGTCTTGCACCGAGGTGATACACCCGCTCCAAGCCCAACTTCTTGTCGACGACTTTCATTATGCGGAGCGACCTATGGCAGCGACGTCACTCACCCGCGGCGGATGCAGAGCGACCTCTGGAGCGACGTCATCAACCCGCGCGCGTTTTGGAGAGGTGAAGCATGTGTTTCGGAGCGACCTATGGGAGCGACCTAGTGCACCCGCGCCGCGTTTTATCTTATGTCGAAAACTTATGTTTTATTTGGGCTTTTGAAGTGATTAATTAAGCCCATTAGGTTTTAGAAGTCACATAAATACTCTCTAAACCTAATTGTAGGATCTTATCTTGTTTTCTATCTAATCACAAAAGAACTTTTAGGTGAAAGATCCTATCTTGATCATTTTTCTCTTGTGATTGCTTGATTATCTTGATCACTAATCATGATTAGCACCAAATCATCTTTGATTCTTGGGCTCATCATGGAAAGTAGTGAGTAGTCATCTTTGGATTCATGGGTTAGGGAGATTAAGGGTGATTAAGCTAGATCTAAGGTGTTTAGGTGTAGATCAATCTTATTCCTTGCTAGTAGAGGGCTTTTAATGCAACTTTAGAGTTGGCCTCTCTAAAGTTGAGCTCTAGGCATTTCATACCCGGAAGGTGTTTGATGAAATGCCTGAACCAACTCTCCTAAGCTTTTAACATCCTTTACCAAAGGGATTTGTTGTTAAAGGTGTTAAGATGGCTAGTAGACTTGTGATTAATGATTACCTAGATAACATTCAACCAAAGGGATTTGATGCTTGAGTTATCTAGGTAAATGAGCATTCATCTAGGGATAGAGTTTGTTTAGGATTGTGTCTAGGTCTAAGGTAGATATAGATTGGTTCAAAGTTGACACCTTTAGGTTGAATCTTGATCACCCAAGATCGATTCCCATAGCCCATGAGTTCTCCCTTCTTATAAGAAAGAAAGCTTTGTCCTTTATTGCATTTTAGGTAGTAATCTAGTTTAAAAACATCTCAAAAACTGGTAGCACTTAGATTAAGCATGGTCTTGCATTCCCTTTGCTTTAGAATCACTTAGAACTGGTTTGACATCCTTTATACTACAACATTTGATTAGGAGCCTTGAAACTCCTATCATCAAATTGGCGCCGTTGCCAAATTCTAAGTTGATTGTGACATTGGGATTTAGTCATTTGCTTGAGACTAAGTCAATTTTTATTTAATTGTGTTATTGCTTCTCTTTGTCCTTCTCCCTTTGCATTTCAGGTGTATGAACACAAGGAGCAGAGGTCCAACAAACCTAGTTCCAAGAGTTGAAGACATTAGAGCACTTGAGAGGGAGATAGCAAGACAAAGAAGAGAAGTAGAGCAACAGGCTCACTTGCAAAGGTTGGAGCTTGATATGGAGAATCTGCCTCAAGATGGTGAAGTCCAAGGAGGCAATGGTCCAAGAGTTGATCCTTTTAGACCACAGCGCCAGCCACAACATCCACAGCGCCAAGCTCGTGCCATTGGAGCCTATGATCAACCTCACATTCATGGTCATAGGTTGGGAATCAGAGCACCAGCTGTGGAGAACAACAACTTCGAGATCAAGTCAGGGCTGCTCAACACTATAGAGAACAACAAGTATCATGGTCTAGCTGCTGAGGACCCTTTTGATCACTTGTACAAGTTTGATCAGTACTGTGGCTTGTCCAAGACTAATGGTGTTTCAGAAGATGCTTTCAAGCTGAAGCTATTTCCTTTCTCTTTGGGAGACAAAGCACACCAATGGGAGAAGACTCTTCCAAGTGACACAGTCACTACTTGGGAAGATTGCAAGAGAGCTTTCCTAGAAAAGTTCTTCTCTACTTCAAGGACAGCTAAGATCAGAAACGAAATCTCCGGGTTTCAACAAAAAGGTCTAGAGAGCTTCAGTGAAGCATGGGAGAGGTTCAAGGGCTATTGGTCTCAATGTCCCCATCATGGTTTCAGCAAGGAGAGTTTGCTAAGCACTTTCTATAGAGGAGCTTTACCACAGTGCAGAAACAGGCTTGATACTGCAAGCAATGGTTTCTTCTTGGGGAGGACTGAAGAAGAAGCAGAGGAACTGGTGGAGAACATGGCTAAGAGCGACTCCGTCTATAGCGAGGAGCATGATAGGGTCAACAGAAATGATGATCACCAGACAAAGAAAGAGATCAAGTCCTTGCAGGAGAAGATGGACTTGCTTCTTTCTAACCAAGCTAAACAAGAGCAGGTCAACTTTGTGGGTGGTCCTATTCAAGAGATTCCTCCTAAGATTAATGAGGTTGATGGTTTGGAAGGACAAGAAGAGCTGTGCTTCATCAATAACAATGGTTCTTGGTACAGGAAGGAGCCTAACTTTCAGTACAACAACTACCAACAAAAGTCCTACTCAAACAACCAGCAAGGAGGATACCAGCAGAGGCAAAACACTCACCAAGGGAACTATCAGCCTAGGCAAAACACCCCTCCTGGTTTCAATAATACCAACAATCAGTCTACTCAAGCTCAAGGAAGTTCTTCACAAGCTCCAACTTCAGATACAAGTGTGGATGCAATGTTCAAGAAACTTTTGGATTTTCAGGCCAAGAATGAGAAGACAATGGGTTATGAGTTCACGAAAATTCACTCCAAGATCGATGGAAGCTACAATGAGCTCAACAACAAGATCCGACATTTGGAGAATCAGTTTGCTTCCATGAACTCTCAGCCAAGTCGCCAACAAGGGGCATTACCTGGAAAGCCAGAGCAAAATCCCAAGGAAACAATGAAAGCCATCACCCTTAGGAGTGGAAAACAGCTACCACCAAGAACTCTCATTAGGGATAATGAGAAGCAAGATGGGGAGGTAGTCATCAATGTGGATGATGATGTGGTTATTATGGATGAGAAAACCAATGAGGAGATCTTGGAGAAAATAGTTGAAGCAAAAGGAAAGGGTAAAATTGGAGAAGAAAAGAAGGGGGAGAACAAGAATGAAGCTGCAACTTCATCAAAAGGAGCTCTATTCAATCCTCCTCCCTATGAACCAAAACTTCCTTTTCCCGGTAGATTCAAGAGACAGCTTTTGGAGCAATACAAAGCCTTATTTGAGAAGCAAATGAGTGAAGTTCAGATTACTATGCCCATAATTGATGCCTTCATGCTAGTGCCTCAATACAGCAAGTTCCTCAAAGATGCTGTAACTAAGAAGAAGAAGGAGATGGAAGGCATGGTGGTTCTTACTCATGAGTGTAGCGCTATTATCCAAAGGCTAACCATCCCTAAGAAGCTTGAAGATCCAGGAAGCTTCACTTTACCTTGTGCCATTGGGCAATTTGCTTTTGAGAGGTGTCTATGCGATTTGGGAGCAAGTGTGAGCCTTATGCCTCTCTCCATTGCTAAAAGGCTTGGCTTTACACAATACAAGAAATGTAGACTCTCTCTTGTGCTAGCTGATCGCTCAGTGAAGATTCCCATTGGTATCCTAGAAGATCTCCCTGTTATGGTTGGAAATTGTGAGATTCCTACAGACTTTGTGGTGTTGGAGATGGATGAAGAACCAACAGATCCTTTGATATTGGGGAGACCTTTCTTGGCTACAGCAGGAGCAGTTGTGAATGTTAAGGAAGGGAAGATTGATCTTCACCTTGGAAAGGGAAACATTCTTCACTTTGACATCAAGGAGGTGATGAAGAAGCCTATTACACAAAGCCAAGCATTCTACATTGAGGAGATGGAGGTTTTAGCTGATGAACTTCTAGAGGAGTTGGCACTTGAAGACTCTCTACAACATGCCTTAACAATTGAGAGAGAGGTCCAAATGGTCGAGAACAAGGAAAGTGATGCTTATGTGAAGATGCTGGACTCTCACACGGAGATTAGTGATGAAGAACAGAATGAGGAGCTTTCATATGAGGATCATCATGCTTTCTCAGCTACTCAACAAGAGAACCTCCAAGAGGATGATTGGAGTGAACTCAAAGCACCAAAAGTGGAGCTTAAACCTCTTCCCCATGGTGTAAGGTATGCTTTCCTTGGCCCTAATGAAACTTACCCTGTCATAGTGAGTAGTGAGCTTAGTGAAGATGAATTGTCTAAACTTTTGAATGAACTTAGAAAGTATAGAAAGGCAATAGGCTACTCACTAGATGATATTAAAGGGTTATCACCTTCTTTATGCATGCATAGGATACATCTAGAGGATGAATCTATGACTTCTATAGAACATCAAAGAAGGTTGAACCCCAACTTGAAGGATGTTGTAAAGAAAGAGATTCTAAAACTCTTAGATGCAGGAGTCATCTATCCTATTTCGGATAGCAAATGGGTGTCTCCTGTGCATGTTGTTCCAAAGAAAGGAGGAATGACTGTGGTTAAAAATGATAAGGATGAACTAATACCAACAAGAACAATAACAGGACATAGGATGTGCATAGATTATCGAAAACTTAACAAAGCATCTAGAAAGGATCATTTTCCATTGCCATTCATTGATCAAATGCTTGAGAGACTTGCAAATCATCCCTATTATTGTTTTCTTGATGGATATTCAGGGTTCTTCCAAATCCCCATACATCCAAATGATCAAGAGAAAACGACTTTCACATGCCCCTATGGTACCTTTGCTTATCGAAGGATGCCATTTGGGCTATGTAATGCTCCAGCCACTTTCCAAAGATGCATGATGTCTATTTTCTCTGATCTTATAGAGGATGTTGTGGAGGTGTTTATGGATGATTTCTCTGTCTACGGATCTTCGTTTTCTGCTTGTTTGTCAAATCTTAGCAGGGTCCTCAAGAGATGTGAAGAGACCAACCTTGTGCTGAATTGGGAGAAGTGTCACTTCATGGTAAAGGAAGGGATTGTGCTTGGACACAAGATCTCAGAGAGGGGGATTGAGGTAGACAAGGCCAAGATTGAAGTCATGGTTGGGTTAGCTGCACCAAAAACGGTTAAAGACATTAGAAGCTTCCTCGGTCATGCCGGATTCTATAGAAGGTTCATCCAAGACTTCTCGATGATAGCAAGGCCAATGACTAAGCTTTTATGCAAGGAGGCTGCATTCGTTTTTGATTGGGAATGTCTACAAGCCTTCAAGATGTTGAAGGAGAAGCTGGTTAGTGCCCCCATTGTGCAGCCACCAGATTGGGATCTCCCCTTTGAGATCATGTGTGATGCTAGTGATTATGCTGTGGGAGCCGTTCTTGGTCAAAAGAAGGACAAGAAGACTCATGTGATCTACTATACAAGTAAAACTCTTGATGAAGCCCAAATGAAGTATGCTACAACTGAGAAGGAGTTGCTAGCCATTGTCTATGCCTTTGAGAAGTTCAGAAGCTACTTAGTTGGGTCAAAGGTCATAGTCTACACTGATCATGCTGCATTGAGACACCTCATGGCCAAGAAGGATGCTAAACCAAGACTGTTGAGGTGGATCTTGCTGCTACAAGAGTTTGACCTTGAAATTAGAGACAAGCCAGGAGTTGAGAATGGTGTAGCTGATCACTTGTCTAGACTAAAGATTGAGAGTGGGATCCCTATTGATGAAGGGCTTCCAGAAGAGCAAATCATGGCAATTGGAGCAGTGGTAGCAGTTTGTGAAACTGGAAAGAAGCTTGAAGAGGTGAAGGCAACTGAAGAGAAGGGGCCTTGGTATGCTGATTTGGTGAACTACTTAGCCTGTGGAAGAGAGCCACTCGATCTTGAAGGATATGCCAAGAAGAAGTTCTACAAAGATGTGAAGAGATACTATTGGGATGAACCTTACCTCTACATCCTTTGTAGGGATCAACTCTATAGAAGAGCAGTAGCTGATGAAGAAGTTGAAGGGATCCTCACACACTGTCATGGATCATCTTATGGAGGGCACTTTGCCACTTTCAAGACTGTCTCAAAGGTGTTACAAGCTGGGTTTTGGTGGCCTCATATGTTCAAAGACACTCAAGACTTTGTCTCTAGGTGTGATTCATGCCAAAGGAGAGGGAACATCACCAAAAGGAATGAGATGCCTCAAAACCCAATTCTAGAAGTGGAGGTGTTTGATGTGTGGGGTATTGACTTCATGGGACCATTTCCATCATCTTTTGGCAACAAATACATCCTTGTAGCTGTTGACTATGTCTCCAAGTGGGTAGAAGCTGTGGCAAGTCCCACCAATGATTCTAGAGTGGTGATAAAGATGTTCAAAAGCACCATATTTCCAAGGTTTGGAGTTCCAAGAGCTGTCATCAGTGATGGAGGCTCTCACTTCATCAACAAGCTGTTTGAAAGTCTTCTCAAGAAGAATGGTGTGAAGCATAAGGTTGCAACTCCCTACCATCCTCAGACAAGTGGTCAAGTTGAGATCTCTAACAGAGAAATCAAATCTATTCTAGAGAAGACTGTGGGGACTACAAGGAAAGATTGGTCTATCAAGCTAGATGACGCACTTTGGGCCTATAGGACTGCTTACAAGACTCCTTTAGGAACCACACCTTTCAACCTTGTGTATGGGAAGGCTTGTCATCTACCGGTTGAGCTTGAGTACAAGGCATTGTGGGCTGTTAAGTTGCTGAATTTTGATATCAAGAGTGCCAAGGAGAAGAGACTTCTCCAACTCAATGAGCTTGAGGAGATCCGACTTGATGCTTTTGAGAACTCAAGGATTTACAAGGAGAAAACCAAAGCTTTTCATGACAAGAAGATTTTGAAGAGAGAATTCAGTGCTGGAGATCAAGTGCTTCTCTACAACTCTAGACTGAAGTTGTTCCCCGGGAAGCTCAAGTCAAGGTGGTCCGGTCCTTTCAAGATCAAGGAAGTTCGGCCATATGGGGCAATCATGTTATGGAACAAGAATGGTGGAGACTTTACAGTCAATGGACAGAGGGTTAAGCTCTACATGGGAGCCACACCAGAGGAGGAAAGAACCTCGGTTCCCCTCTCTGACCCCATCCCCGCCTAGCCAAAAAGAAAGAAAGTCAAGCTAGAGACTTAAAACAAGCTCACTTGGGAGGAAGTCCCATGTCTATCCTTGTACATACTTCACTAGGACCCTAAAAAAAAAAAAAAAAAAAAAAAAAAAAAAAAAAAAAGAGAGGACTCGCGGGGTGTTGCCGCGAGGTCTAGGAGTCGTTTCGTGTCTCGATAGCTCGAGCCTGAGATGGAGCGGGGTTCGGCCGCGGGGTCTAGACGTCGCGCCCTACTCGAGTCTCGAATGATGGTTTGGCGCGGGGTGATGCAGCGGGGTCAGTAGGTCGCGCGGCATTTTGAGTTTCGGAAGATGGTTTGGCGCGGGGTGTGACCGCGGGGTCAGGAGGTCGCGCGTCATTTTGAGGAACGGACATATGTTCTGGGCGCGGGGTGCGGCCGCGAGGTACCGTCGTCGCTCCACGTCACCCAGGTATGACTTCTTAACCCGAAACCCGACAACCCGACCCATTGTATATACCAGTTTTTCTTCGCAATTGTTTTCGGTATCTCCTCCAACTTCCTAACACAGAGACTGTGTGAACTAAGTTTGGGGGAGGCATCAAGTATTTAATATGTTTTCTTTGATGATTTGAGTCTCATGCATTGCATTGTACATATATATATGCATAAAAAAAAATTAAAAATCGAAAAAACACAAAAAAAGAAACATGTAGTTGCATCACTTGCACTTTTAAGATTGAGTCTAGAGCATATAGGTTGCATTCACTTGCATTGGGAACGATGATTTAAAATGCCTTGCAAAGAACCCTTGTCTAGAACTCAAAATGACACCCTAGTTAAACATATCAAGTAGCTTAAGCATCTCTTGAAAACCTTGCACGCTTCGAGCCTTGAAAACTCTTCTTGAAACTTGTTTGCTTGCTTGATGTTAGCATTGTTCTTAAGATCAGCTCCAATCTAAACTTGGCTTGAATGAACTTAATTTCTCTTGCATATGGGCATTCGCATACTTGATCATGGATCTCACACACATTTGGGTTATCTTATTCCTTCATACCTATCTTTGTTAACCCAAATGGCACTCCTTATCCTAAAACCCTAACCATTCCTTGAGACCAAACATTTAATTGCATGAGTGAGGCCTCTTTTGATAGCTTGTCATGTGCAAAATCTTGAGAGTATTGGAGGCGACATAGGTTTATTCTCATCTCTTGCTAGCACAATGAGTTAGCATTTGGGGATGTGAGAGGGGTTTGTGTGTTTTAAATTTCAATATCTTGGGTTTGGAGAGTGAGAAAGATGAGAGATATGAAAATAAAGCTCCTAGGGATAAAAAAAAAAAGAAAAGAAGCTCTTGATTATGTAACAAAGAACCTTTCCCCTAAAAAAAAAAAAAATATAAAAGAAAAAAAAAAGAAAAAAAAGTGGGGAAAGAAATGAAAAAAGGTTAGAGCTTGTGGAAAGTGGATTAAAATCCCTAGTGAGTGTGTCAAATGAAAAGAAAAGAGAGTTGTACATTGGGTGAGTGATGTGAGGGGGTTTAGATTGATTTTGAGATGATGATAAAGAGGGTAGAACTTGTGATCATTTACAACAAAATGGGGTAGAATGATGAGAAGGAATCTATGTATGCATGAGTTGCTTCTAATCTTAGATAAATTTTGCATAATGATCAAGCTCCTTGTTTTGAGTGATAACCACCCTTAAATAAAAACATTTGAACCCATCTCTTCATTCATATTAGACCATTGCATGCCTAGCCAAATGATTGAGATCATGTGCCCATTTGTGAGACTTCACCTTGTGTGTGTGTGTGTGAATCAATGTGAGAGCTGATTGAAAGGACTTGTTGGTAAAGAGTATTGCAACTTGAGTAGAGGAAAAAAGAGTATGGATAGGCCTAGAGAAGCTAGAGTATAATAAGGAGAATGCTCATGCTATTTGTTATGTTTCTTTAGGATGTTAAGTTTAGTGCTAGGAAGTGTTACTTTTGGCTATGAGTTCCCACTTTCAAACCTCTCTCCCTATGAGTTCTTACAAGTCACTTGAGGACAAGTAAGATACAAGTTTGGGGGAGTTGATATCTTGCATAATTACATTGTTTTAACCCTCTATTTCTTGCATGTTTTGATCATCTAGATTAGGAATCATGCATTTTAGTCTCTTTTTGCACTGCATAAGTCTCTATCAGGTTTTGGAGTTTCCATTGGAGATATTAGAGGTACTTGGAAGCATTTGGGATCAAAAAGGGAGTGGAAAATGTTGTTTAGGCGAGCAAAGCACCAGAGCGGGGTACGGGAGCGACGTGCGACACCCGCTCCAGAAGAATCGAAGGCTGGCGCGACGTCTTGCACCGAGGTGATACACCCGCTCCAAGCCCAACTTCTTGTCGACGACTTTCATTATGCGGAGCGACCTATGGCAGCGACGTCACTCACCCGCGGCGGATGCAGAGCGACCTCTGGAGCGACGTCATCAACCCGCGCGCGTTTTGGAGAGGTGAAGCATGTGTTTCGGAGCGACCTATGGGAGCGACCTAGTGCACCCGCGCCGCGTTTTATCTTATGTCGAAAACTTATGTTTTATTTGGGCTTTTGAAGTGATTAATTAAGCCCATTAGGTTTTAGAAGTCACATAAATACTCTCTAAACCTAATTGTAGGATCTTATCTTGTTTTCTATCTAATCACAAAAGAACTTTTAGGTGAAAGATCCTATCTTGATCATTTTTCTCTTGTGATTGCTTGATTATCTTGATCACTAATCATGATTAGCACCAAATCATCTTTGATTCTTGGGCTCATCATGGAAAGTAGTGAGTAGTCATCTTTGGATTCATGGGTTAGGGAGATTAAGGGTGATTAAGCTAGATCTAAGGTGTTTAGGTGTAGATCAATCTTATTCCTTGCTAGTAGAGGGCTTTTAATGCAACTTTAGAGTTGGCCTCTCTAAAGTTGAGCTCTAGGCATTTCATACCCGGAAGGTGTTTGATGAAATGCCTGAACCAACTCTCCTAAGCTTTTAACATCCTTTACCAAAGGGATTTGTTGTTAAAGGTGTTAAGATGGCTAGTAGACTTGTGATTAATGATTACCTAGATAACATTCAACCAAAGGGATTTGATGCTTGAGTTATCTAGGTAAATGAGCATTCATCTAGGGATAGAGTTTGTTTAGGATTGTGTCTAGGTCTAAGGTAGATATAGATTGGTTCAAAGTTGACACCTTTAGGTTGAATCTTGATCACCCAAGATCGATTCCCATAGCCCATGAGTTCTCCCTTCTTATAAGAAAGAAAGCTTTGTCCTTTATTGCATTTTAGGTAGTAATCTAGTTTAAAAACATCTCAAAAACTGGTAGCATTTAGATTAAGCATGGTCTTGCATTCCCTTTGCTTTAGAATCACTTAGAACTGGTTTGACATCCTTTATACTACAACATTTGATTAGGAGCCTTGAAACTCCTATCATCAACAATGCTCCAGCAAATCGTAATGCCTCATATTGAATGTCTGAAAAAAACATATACAAAACTATAGTTTAGTTTGAATGATGCTTTGAGTTCCAGAATCATTTAACTAAATTAAATCTTGGGCTCCTACACGAGGGTATTTCCTCGGAGACGAAAAACCAGTTGATTCGTGAACAGTTTTGTACCACCATGAAGCCCATACTCCATCTTCTGGTATGGGACCAGCCTCCCATCTTCAAGAAACACACAATGATACATGACTATAGTTAGTGGGTTATGGTTATTGATTAGAATAAGGGGTTGGTTAGAGAATTTTAACTAGTTAGTGGGGTTTTTTTTTATCGATGATCTTGATATTTTTACGTTTTATATTAGGTTTAAGTTTTCTTTGTGCCTTTAAATTATACTCCTATATAAATTGTTCTTATGGTTAGTTATAAATCAACTACCAAAGATTAAGAAACTTCCAAAAGTTATAAGAAAAGTGTTGTGTCATCTTAAAATGTATTAGAAATATGTGTAGGTACGTAAATATATAGTTATTTGCCTTAAACTCTAGTCTCTTGTTAGATTGTCATTGTACTGTTAATATATTATTAAGCATTTCAGTGTAGAAATTAAGACCATTAGCTTTTTCTTTGTATTTTATATGTCGAATTCTTTTTATAATGCAATGGTTTCAAACTAATTTTAATAAAATAAAGTGTTAGGAAAACTTACCCTAATCATTTTTAGTTTTCAAAGTGAACAAAGATTCTTATCACACAAACAATGAATCATTGTTTTGATGTTTACGCTTAAATCCAAGAGAACGCAAAATAGTCTTACTTAAGCATAGAGGCTTGAAACGGGATATCCAAGTCATGACAAAGACCACGTAGCGTAGCCTGAAAATAGATGGATGATACACAAAATATGCATCTTCTTACATAAGATAATCAAGTTTTCTTGTTTTTTTTTTTTTTTTTTGTAATCAAGTTTTCTTGTTACAATATTGATAATACAGCAATGAAACCTCGGGATTTCGCTGAAGGTCGTCTGCATCGATGACTGGTGGTGGTGTTCCCATCTGGCAGAGATCGCTGTATATTGAAACTAAGTCTGCCAATCCCACGTCGAGAAATGATAATGGGATTACCTTATCAAAAGAAGGCTGCATGAAAGTACAAACAAACAATAAGAACGAGAACCCCCAAATTTTTATGAATTAGTATATGGATATATATAGGATCCACAGAATATTTTAACTATCTTTTATTGAATTTTTACTAAATTGTTTATGGCGTCCAACATTTTAACACCAGTCATGTGCAAACCAATTCAGAAGAATTTCATAACCAGAAGTGAGCTTGGGAAGCTTAATTACCAATATGTGAACCGGATTGCGTATCAAGATAAAGTGCTTTCCTTTACTCATTAGTTCACTTGGCAAGCCAAGAATACGATGTTTTGCCAAATTCTGTGCATAGAAGAGCCATAAACACAATAAAAATCACACACTTTATCTCAAAACAGAGGGTGTATAGGACGAAACTGAAATCTTCGGAAAGAGAAGCGAGTATATATAACCTTACAAAACCTATATTTCTTCTTTCCTGGACCATAAATGATGTCTTTCACCACTTTATGTCCATCAATTTCCTATCAGAAAATGCACGGTTAATATTACTTTCTCCACGATGAACAAATTCATCAATGTCTTAAAACATATCTAACTCCACTCCATAATTCATTTCGAAATAATTTGGAATGTAATCTTTTCTAATCCTTTTTAATTTTCTACTACATAACATAGTAAAATATATACATTTTTGTCTTTTACACATCTCTATTTTTATTCCAAATGGAACAAAATTTGAGAAAATATCAAATTTATTATGAAATACTATATTTTAAAGAAAATAATAAGTAATATATTAGATGTGCTCTTGATACGTCGAAACCTAAATTGATTAGTTATTACTGACATACCATGCTAGCGAAAATCTCATCTCTGTATGGCCTATCAGCACCTGTAGCTTTAAGGAACGAAGCGTTTAATGGCTCGTCCAGCACTTCGATGTCATCTCTCTGAGTGATTTAAAACCAAAATATCTTTTCAAGATATAAATCACAGACAAACATTTTTCTGTCAGTCAAGATAACTGTTTCCCATGTACCTGGGCAAAGGAGTACATGAGAGCGGTGCTGAGTGATCTTGGACAAGACCATGAGTGAATCACCTCCATTGAAGACGATCGCTTCGAAAATCAAACAGGCACTTTGATCTGTTATAAAGTCAACTTCAAACTCAAATGATTGCCTTTGTACCTGTTTTGTTTATTCTGTCAGTGCTTGTCTTTATATATTACAAGAACTAGACCGAGAATCTTGGAGTTATGTTAAAAGGGAAAAAAGATTCCCTTTTCCCTTTTGGATAAAATTATACATGTTCAAAGGTTTACCAGATTTGGCCTATTGGTCAGAAGATATGTTTTATTTTCATTTTAGGCTGTCATTGTTTTCAGATTTTTGAATCAGGTTTTGGTTTTGTTTTTTTAAACATATTTATCAGCCATCCAATATTCTGAATAAAATATATATTTTCAAAACTTTTACAAAAGTAGGTTAAGTAATATTTCTAAATACAAAATTCTGTTTTTAATTCAAAATATATTCGTTGCTTTTCATTTTTCTTTATTTTCTACTTTTTATAAGTCAATACTTAATTATTTTTTTTTAAAAAAAATTGAATTTCTTGCACTGATTTATATTTTTTATGATAATGCTTAATCACTTTGATAGCGTTAATTAATATCTTTTCATAGACACAATATTATTTTTTACTCCTCCGTACCATTAAGATAAATGTTTTAGGAACAAAAAACGTTTCATAAGGACATATTTTTGTGTGATTCTAAGAATAAGTTGTAAACTTCAAAAAAATTATTGATGGAATCACTATTGGTTAATCACATTTTGGTGGACTGATAGTTTCTATTAGACGAACAGTCGTTATGTTGGTATAGGCCAAAGATTAATTCTCATCTAGTGCGAAATTACTAATTCTACATATGGTCTTGCAGATATGGATACGTTGCTTAAGACTCTTTTGAAAACTTGAAGAAAAAATCAAGGGGTTTTTGCAAAATTGACCTACAACTTAAAGTCAAACACAAAACTAACCTCCCTTTTTTTTGAAAATTGGTTTTGCCCTATTCACCCCACAAGTTCATATAATTTACGAAAATGCCATCAAATTTTTTTTTTTTTTTTTTTCGAAAATGACATTTTTACTCTCTCACCCTCATCATCTTCAAGTAATTACAAGATTGCCATTGTCATCAATACCACAACCACCATGAACAACCAATTTGAAGCTCTTAATGCTCCCAAAATCGATTTACCCTTCTTCTTTTTCCATTCTTGTGAACTAAACACAACATATCTCTCACTTTCTCTCCACAATGAGCTAAAAAAACCCAAGATTTTGATTCTAAAATTTTTATGGTTCATAAAGTCATAGAAGCTAACGATTATGGGTGGGTGACTTTCGTTTGTGATTCTGTGTGCTTGGAGAAGCCTTATGTATGCTAAGGAACTTATCTCACCAATTTAAGGTATGAAATCGAGTTTTTTTCCAGATCTGTTCGTCAGACGACTTACTTGGGAAGTCGTCTCGCTGTAGACGACTTACCTTTCAGTCGTCTGGCTGTAGACGACTTACCTGGAAGTCGTCTGGTCAACGCAGAGGTTATTTTTGCAATTGACTTTGAAATCTGTAACCTGAGACGACTGAAAGTTAAGTCGTCTACTATTGTTTGGTTTCAAAAAAAATTCCAAAGAACCTAGACGACTTACATTTCAGTCGTCATAGGTTAGTTTTGCATTTGACTGGATAATTTCAGAAGTTTGACTTCCCCAGACGACTTACATTTCAGTCGTCTGGCGAAAATTAAAATAATAATATTTTTTTTAAAGTAAACGACTTACAATTAAGTAGTCATAGGTTAGTTTTGCAATTGAAAAAAAAAACTTCAAGATTTAATTATACACAGACGACTTATAATTCAGTCGTCCACCAGACGACTTAATTGTAAGTCGTCCAGGACTTTTTTCCGAGATTCTGGTCAAACCTCGTAAATCCTGGACGACTTACATTTCAGTCGTCTCGTGGACGACTGAATTATAAGTCGTCTGTATATAATTAAATCTTGAAGTTTTTTTTTTCAATTGCAAAACTAACCTATGACGACTTAACTGTAAGTCGTCTACTTTTAAAAAAATATTATTATTTTAATTTTCACTAGACGACTGAAATGTAAGTCGTCCAAAAAGTCAAACTTCTGAAATAATCCAGTCAAATGCAAAACTAACCTCTGACGACTGAAATGTAAGTCGTCTAGCTTTTTTGGAGTTTTTTTTTTAACCAAACAATAGTAGACGACTTAACTTTCAGTCGTCCGAAATAACAGATTTCAAAGTCAATTGCAAAAATAACCTCTGCGTTGACCAGACGACATATAGTTTAGTCGTCTAGACAACTTAGATTGAAGTCGTCCGCGTCAGTCTTTAATAAACTTTCGTTTTCTTTGTTCTAAGTTTGCTAATGTGTTATATTTTGACTTTTTCAGATGATGCGTCAGTTACATGCAGTGTATGGAGAATGGTTGTTGAAAGATGGATGTTGGAATTTTGTGGTTGATCATTTCAAAGGAGCGAGAATGTTATTTTTGAATGAAAGTTCGACACATGCTGATCTTGTTGCAATGGCTCAAGAAGATTATAACCTGGACATGAACACAGAGTCTGTGGAGCTAACCTACTCATTACAACAGATGGCTCCAGACCTTCCTCCTATTCATGTTACAAGTGATAGACAAGTTCGGAACTTGCTCGAGATAACTAAAACGCATGAAGTACGTCTTTGTGTATCAAGCTTTAGCAAGATGAGAACGGTTTCAGAGGAAAGGGATGAAGATCATGTGGGGGATGAAGCTGAGGAGGGGGATGAAGCTGAGGTGGGGGATGAAGCTGATGTGAGCGATGAAGATGAAGAGGGGGATGAAGCTGAGGAGGGGGATGAAGCTGAGGAGGGGCATGAAGCTGAAGAGGGGGATGAAGCTGAGGATCATGATGGGGAGGAGGATGCTGACATCCCTGTTGTTGCTGATGCTGAGGATTATAGTGAGTATGGAAAGGTTAAAGATGAGGATGAGGAAGAAGATGATGAAATCTGTTTTGATGATTACAAAGGGGCATATGGTTGTGAAGGAGAAGGATCATCTGCAGACAGAATCTATGTCAACCAGAGTTTTGCTAGTAAGGATGCACTGCTTTCAGAGTTGCGGTTGACAGCGGTGAGGCGTAGGTTCTCCTTCAGAATATTCAAGTCAACGAAAACTCTGTTTGTGGCAACATGTCGTGTTAGTGGTTGTCAATGGAAGGTCCGAGCAAGTGTGAAACATGGGACTAAAACGTTTTGGGTAACCAAGTATTTGGCAACTCATACATGTTCCATCCCAGACAGAATCGCTCAGCGGAAACGTTGTACTCCGAAGTACATTGGTCGACTTTTCATAGATCGAGTTGGAATCATTGATGGGTTGAATCCGCAGCATATCAAAGATGCAATGAAGAACATGTTTGGCATGACACTTGATTACACCACTTCATACAGAGCATTGTTATATGCGCAAGAAATGGTGAGAGGATCAGCGGAAGACGGGTATGAGCGACTGCCTTCATATTTGGAGCAAATCAAGGCAGCAAATCCGGGTTCTATCACAGCTATAGAACTTGATTCTCTGAATAGATTTAAGTATCTATTTCTTGCTTTTGGAGCTTCAATCAGAGGATTTAAGTATCAGAGAAGGGTCATTGTGGTAGATGGGACTCACCTAAGTGGGAAGTATGGGGGTACTATGTTGGTTGCAGCCGCACAAGACGGTAATTTTCAGATATATCCATTGGCTTTTGGGATCGTAGATGGTGAGAATGATGAATCTTGGGAATGGTTTTTCACAAAATTGGCGAGCTGTGTATCTGATGAGTATCCTCTGGTGATAGTCTCCGACAGGCACGCCTCCATTATAAATGCGTGTGAAAAGGTGTTTCCTTGGGCAACCCGAGGAATATGTTATTATCACCTTCAAGAGAATATTGTCAAAAAGTATAAAGGGAAGCATCTCTTGTACTTGGTGAAAGGTGCTGCTTATGCTCATACACTTTACGATTTTGATCGGTACATGGATGAGATACGGAGTGCAAATCCGGATCTTGCTGAGTATCTGGAGGAAGCCGATGTGACCCTATGGTCTAGGGTTCATTGTCAGGGAGACAGGTACAACTTAAAAACGAGCAATATCGCTGAATCAATTAACTCCGCACTGAAGCGAGCAAGAGGATTTCCTATTCAGTTCCTGCTGGAGTTCATAAGGGAGAAGCTAGGAAGGTGGTACTGGAAAAGGAGAGGAGATGCTTTGAGTCTTACAACTCAACATAGTCGGGGTGTTGAACACTTGCTTGCTGTCCGAGAGGAGAACGCGTATACTCTGAGAGTCCAACAAATTGATGGATGGAAGTTCTTTGTGAAAGGTGGCAATAGGGACTGTAATGTTGATCTGGAACTTCAAAAGTGTGATTGTGGTGTCTATCAAGTCGAGAAAATACCTTGCTCTCATGCTATAGCAGCTGGAACAGCAGCTGGTGTGCATATCTCCACACTTGTGTGGCCGGTCTACTCAAAGGATACTTTGTTTGCAGGATACTCAGAGAATATATATCCTTGTGTTGGACAACTTGTTGAGGCACGCACATGCTTTCCTCCGGAAGTAAAGCGTGGTCCGGGGAGACAGAAGAAATCAAGATGGCAATCTTGGTTGGAGCTATCCAGGATGAGAGGACGCAAACCCCGGAAGCAACACAGGGTTTATAGGTGCTCAGTCTGCAAAGAAACTGGCCATAAGCGTCCACAATGTAAGAACTGACGTGGAAGACCTTTAAGTAAGTCGTCCAGAAGACCTTTAAGTAAGTCGTCCAACGTCTTAACTAGAATTTTCTTCTGGTAAGTCGTCCAGAAGACCTTCTGGTTAGTCGTCCAACGTCTTAATTAGAATTTTCTTCTGGTAAGTCGTCCAGAAGACCTTTAAGTAAGTCGTCCAATGATTTTCTATGTTTTATGAACTTCTCTGTAGTCGTCCAGAAGACCTTTAAGTAAGTCGTCCAATGATTTTCTATGTTTTATGAACTTCTCTGTAGTCGTCCAGAAGACCTTTAAGTAAGTCGTCCAATGATTTTCTATGTTTTATGAACTTCTCTGTAGTCGTCCAGAAGACCTTTAAGTAAGTCGTCCAATGATTTTCTATGTTTTATGAACTTCTCTGTAGACTCTATGTTATGAATTTATATGTTTTATGAACTTTTCTTTGTAGACCTTCTATGTTAAGCATTACATATTCCGAAACTAATTCCAACAGTGCAATTTAAAAAATACAAGTTAAACATTACATATTCCGAAAGGTTACTGCACTACCAAACTAATTTCCTACGGAATTCTAGTTTGGTGTGAGGATAGGTTACAAAAAACATCATCCTATCCTGACCCTGTTAACATCCCCTAATCTACCTAACAACAGTACACAAAAGCATCAAGTTCAAATACAAGCAATAACACATCCAATATCTAATCATACGTTGCCAGGTTCTCATCATTGTCTTGGTTTTCCCATTCATGGCACTTAGGAAGCTCTCGAAATATATCCAGCGCCATCTTCTCCCTGATGGTCTTCCCGTGTTTTTTGTCAAACGCGGTGGGAAATTCTATCCCAAGAGCATGACATTCGATGTACTTCAGAGTGAAAACCCCACAATCACCAGCTCGGCACTGAGGTACTCCAACGGTTTGTCTCGCATATGTGTATGGCTCCAATGTGTATTGAACCTTTTGTTCGTCAGAGAGCGCGCACTCAACAAGCAGATAAGGGACCATTGTGACAAAAGGCTCCATTACCTCATCGAGTTCTGCAGGCCTAATATGAGAGACAATGCTGTCCCAGACGACGATGTGCCTCTTAGGGATCGATATCCATATAGCAATCCAATGCTCGTTCTTGAAGTTCACAGGTGCATAGATATCATCCACATCCACCCCCCAAACCTTCTTAGATTGGCAAAAAGAAGGTATCAAGCCTGCATGATAATTCCACGCCCCACCAGGGAGTCTTCTTCCTAAACCGTTGGCATCAGGAGCGTCGCTCTTAAAATCAGGGTAGGAGGCCCTCCACTGCCGAGAAAAGACATGATCAAGAAAGCACATTCTGTCGCTCCTGAAATGTTCTGGATGGTTTTGGTACCGTTGCCTCAGTATATTAATAAAAGCATCCATTTGCTGCATATAAAACAATACAAGTCAAAAAAACTTACAAACGACTTACAGACGACTTAGAGACGACATACAGACGACTTACGTAAGATAACTACCAGACGACTCACAGACGACTTAGAGATGACTTAGAGACGACTTAGAGACGACTTAGAGACGACTTACAGACGACTTACGTAAGATAACTACCAGACGACTTAGAGACGACTTAGAGACGACTTAGAGACGACTTAGAGACGACTTACAGACGACTTACGTAAGATAACTACCAGACGACTCACAGACGACTTAGAGACGACTTAGAGAGGACTTACAGACGACTTACGTAAGATAACTACCAGACGACTTATAGACGACTCATAGACGACTGACAGACAACTCACAGACGACTCACAGACGACTTATACAAATCAGAAAAGTACCAGATAACTACCAGACGACTTATATAAGAGTAAGAAAATAGCAGAAGACTTACATGGTCGGTTAGCCATTCTAAGGGGGTTCGGAGGACCTGATAGAATCGACTTCGACATCTACGTGGTTTTTTTTTCAGAGGCAGTTTATAAGAACTGCAAACACAAAATGTAAATAATCAAATGGAAGCTTTTTTTAATCAAATATAAGTAAGCATATTTTTAACAGCAACTTACGGATCTTTTTGCACCCATGCAGTGAGCTCCTTCGACTTCATCTTGTCAATGGGTGCAAAAGGATCATAGCCTCCGCCAACCTGTTTGTTTGGAATGATCTGTTTGGCAGTGCTGTTTCCCTTAAAAGGAGTTTGCTGTGTGGGAGCAAGCTTCCTTTCTCGCACACTTTTTTTACGGAGATTCACCAAAGCAGTCTCCTTCTTTGTCTGCCTTCTAGCTTCTTCAACGAGTAAATCTGAAGCGGTCGAAACTTGTTTGTCCAATATAAGAAGGCTAGGATCTTCACTCGGTAAGTCGTCTGCAGGACTCACAAGACAGAGCTCTCTCGAGGAACTCGGTTCTGTAGTAAGACTCGGTTCTTTGGCTTCCTTCTGTCCTGCTTTCGCCCCATTCACACTTTCACTCTGCAATTTCGAGTTCACAGTGTGTTTAAAAACTATTAACAAAAGATCAAATTCACACTAGAAACAAAGCACACATGTTCAGAATCAAGGCATACAGTGGTTCATCAAAGCACACTAGAAACAAAGCACACATGTTCATCAAAGCACACAAGAAACAAATCACATCAGTCCTGACTCTTCCTAACACATTGCCTAGTGACTCTCTTCTCTGCAATTTTGGGAGAGGTTTTGGTACTAACCCCGGGTTCGTCAACAGGTTTTGGTGGATTTGAAGTGGTTGTAAGTTGACGATCATCAGATGAACCCCCTCTGTTGGTGATTCCCACCTTCTTCTCCACAGCTTCAATCCTATCCGCCAGTAACTTGAGCTCCTTAAGACACGTCCCAAAGCCAAGATTAATGGCATCAGATATGTCCTTCAAGGTCTTTTCAATCTGCTGACCTTCACTACCCGCCGCAGGTTTCTCAGCAGAAACAGAAGACCCTTTACGAGCTTTCTTCCGAGGTCTGCTACTTTCTTCTTTCACAACACTCTCTGACTTCACGGGACTCACTTCATTCTTCACTGGAATCACTTCCATCTTCACAACCTTGCGAGTACCGGTGACTGGCCAGCATTCCATGGTCCACTCCCATCCAGGATCATTAAACATGACTTTAATTATGTTATCCGCGGCAGGGTCATCTACGTCTCCGTCCCATTTTGGAAACATTTCATCAAAATCCTTCTGAACGAAGTTCTTCACGATAGTCTGCAATAAATAAAAGATATAAACTTAGTTAAGTCGTCTGAGAAGTATTTTGTTCACAGACGACTTAAAGTTAAGTCGTCTGAGAAGTATTTTGATCACAGACGACTTAAAGTTAAGTCGTCTGAAAGTCTTCCAACAAAAAGACCACTCAGACGACTTATAAGTAAGTCGTCTGAGTGGTCTTTTGTTGGATGACTTCCACACGACTTAACTTTAAGTCGTCTGAGAAGTCTTAGGAGTGAAGTTAAGTACCTGTTTATTGATAGCAGCCTTAAAAAATTTGCGTTGTCTTTTGCCACCCTTGTAAGCCAGCAACAGTGGAGACGGTCTGTTTGGTACGGGAGACCCATAATTAGCACCCAATTCTGGCAGAGCATAGTACGCCCACACTTGGAGCACTTGTATGAACCCATCAACAGTGTAACCAGTTTGCGTCAAGTCTTTTGCCTTCAGAGAATCCATCAGCACCTTAAACGCCACTCTCCCCCATGGATAATTCTCAAATTTTTCTAAATCCATCACTAGCCTTGCAAGACTAGCTGATGTAGCGGATGAGAACTTTTTCCCTTCGATGTACCCTGCGTAGATGGCAAGGTATCCCAGCCGCATGCGATCATCCCGAGACCACTCGTCGCAGTTGTAAAATGCTTCTGTTATCTGATCAATACTTGGCCCAGTATCGATATCAACACCCATCTTCTCCCAGAAAGCAGCCATCTCCGTCGTAACCTCACACCTTGGATTTTCCAGGTCCTTGATGTAATCGCAGTTCAGCCCAGTGAGGTATTCAAACTCTATCAGTGAAAACCTCACAGGTTGTGAAACGACAAGACTCCAGAGCTCAAACTTCTTCTTGATGTCTAGCTGGAAAGAGAGCATAAAATGTACCAGCCTTGAAGTCCAACCAAAGTCAAGCTCCTTGAATTTGATGAACACTCCTAACTTCGACGCCTTCAGATCCTCATATTCGTCAGCTGTGAGACAATCACATAGAGCTTTAAACAACTTCGTGTCATCAGAATGATACGAAATGCTCCTGATTGCATCAGGCTCTTCTCCTAATGTAAACATCCTCGGCGGGAATTCTGGTAAATCCATTTAAAGGCCTGCAAATAATCACAAACAACCATCTCAAACACATAGGTTGCGCACTATGCTAAATGCTATAGAAGACTTCCAGACGACTTCCAGGAAGTGAGAAGACTACTCAGACGACTTCCAGGAAGTGAGAAGACTACTTGGACGACTTCCAGGAAAGTCTTCTACTATGTCTTACTCTCTGGACGACTTACATGTAAGTCGTCCAGAGAGTAAGACATAGTAGAAGACTTTCCTGGAAGTCGTCCAAGTAGTCTTCTCACTTCCTGGAAGTCGTCTGAGTAGTCTTCTCACTTCCTGGAAGTCGTCTGGGTAATCTTTCAGCAAAAGACTACAACAATCTCAAAATCTTTTAAACAAAAGACGAATGACTTACAGTTGGAGAATATATTGTCCGAGAAGATATGGTCGGAGAAGATGTGGCCCCAAGCCGTTACAGATCTGCAAATCGAAGGGAAAAGAAGAATCAATACTAAAATATTTAGGGTTTTTCCGGCGGCTAAACGCCTTAATACATGAGAAATAACATACCGGCGGCGGAGTTTGGCAAACGAGATTTCAGATCTGAAAAAAAGAAGCGGACGGTCAGTTTAAACTACGAAAATACTCTACGGCATGAAGGAGAAACGAGATTCGTCGTAATCGGAGAGATTACCGGCGAAGATAACGGCGGAACACGACCACGGTAGGGTTTTCGTCTTATCGCCTTCGAAATCGCCGTTGGAGAGAAACGGCGCTAGGGTTTCGTAAAATTGTGAAACAGTGAAAAAAATAGCTTTTATATGTCCGGTAAATGATCCGGTTAGGTTAAAACGTACATTGGTAAAATTAAAGGTTCGGTACGATGTGGACGACTGAAATATACGTCGTCCGTGTAAATTATTCAACAGACGACCGAAATATAAGTCGTCCACACCCTAAACATAACCCCTAAACTTATTTATCTAATTAAACACTTCATAAAATCAAATCAAACTTGAAAAGTGTTTACTATACACAGAAATAAACACATATTGGTGAAAACTAATTTTTGAAAAAAACATTTTAGTTTTCCAAGATCTAACCCTAACAATACATACAATACTACAACATATGTTTGCCAAACTCCTAAACCAAAGAATATAATGATACACTACTTCCACTCATCTATCTTCAAAACAAATCAATTTTATCATATCTTAATTTATATCACTTAAAACTGTTTATAATTACTTGATTTTTATTTTTCACGCATCAAAATATTTTTTACAAGATTTATAAATTATTTTTAAAATAAGCTGGTACCAGACGACTGAAGTTTCAGTCGTCTAGACGACTGAAGTTTCAGTCGTCTAGAAGACTGAAGTTTCAGTCGTCTAGACGACTTCCAACAATTCAGACGACTCAGACGATTTACTGGGGCTATATTCGTAAAAATGGCTTCTGTTTTTTTGTTTGGTCACAAGGGACTGAGCTGTAATTTCACTAGGCTTTTAGGTTAGTTTTGCATTTGATTCAAGTTTGGGTATAGGTTTGGGATTAAAATCAAGTTGTGGGTTAGTTTTGGCAAAAACCCCAAAAATCAATGTAGGCTACATCTCCACTTGGAGAATTAGTTTAGAATTTTCTATATACTCGAAATACCCTTCAAGTTAATTAAAAAAATTACTTAAAATATTAAAATTTTAAATTATAAAAATGATATTTATTATAGTGATCCTAATGACTTTTTTTAAATGTGTAAAAATATTAAAAAATCTGTTTCTTTTTTTTTGCTGAACGAGATAGTATTTTGTAAAAGTAGAAAAGAACGAAAGTATTCCGTAAAAGTAGAAAAGAAATCACGTGTTTTAGGTGTTCAAAAAAAAATCACGTGTTTAGTTTTTAGTCTTTGTTAATTTTAATTTTTACGTTATTTTGTATTTGCTTATGGTAGTGCTGATTTGTTTATGGTAACGCTGATTATGAATCCATAGTTCCACGATATCTATTGGTTGATTTTTATAAAATAGTGACAAATCTTTCCTCGTGCTTTATAGTAGTGCTGATTACGAGTTCATAGACCCACGATCTTTATCCCTTATATATTATTTGAGAAGCATTACAACTTCTTTTTGTAGCCACATGTCATCACTAGGATGATTCTTAGAATCATTAGAGAAATATGTTGGTCCATCTAATTATATAATAAGTTTTTTATTAAACTAACAATAAATTCATTATTAATGTACTTCATTATTTCCTTAAATAAAATTTACGGAATTGCCTAATGTGGCTAAAGTATATATGACATTAATGATTTTGAATAATAAAGATTTGATAAAAAATTAGTGTATCTTTTATCATATTTGTTTAATTTTAAACTATTAAATAAATTAAACAACCACAATAACCGTATAATAAAAAAAATTAGATTTTTTTTGTATATGTTATATTTTGAATTTTGAAAAACGACTATAAATAACTAAAACTGTTTAAAGTCTTACATTCAAATGATTACAAAATTATATAAGTGAAAAGTATAATTTAATTAATTATTAAGATTGATATATATATATATATTGTTTTAAATTAAACTATAAACCATATAAAATACATAAATCTTTTAGTTTCAAAATTTACTTTGAACAATTTTTTGGTAAAAGTTTTGAACGAACATTGATAACTTATTTTTTTTAATTATAAATTATTAAAACTATTAATCTCACAATGAAAATTTTGTTATCAGTAATTTAAATTTTTCTCTATAAAAGATACAAATGGTCAAAAAAAAACTATATGAAGATGGTTTCGGAACCAGAAGAATGGCTAGCATTTGAAAGCTATATGGAAGACATTAAGCTCTTAAAAAGAAGTTTCAACAACTCAAACATCGTTCATGTACCACGGGTGGAGAACCTACGGGCGGATAGCTTAGCACGCAGTGCTAGGAAACAACCGTCTTTCGTCGTTCACATGGATATGGAATTACCGATTTGGTTTACAGAGTCAAGTTGAGTTTGTAAATGTTTTTTGCTGTCAAAAAAAAAAGTATATGAGTAGAAATCATCATTTAATAGACATTAGTATTAAAAATATACTATGTATGTTAGTATCATTTAAATTTAATTACATATCCTATCAAATATTAAAAAAAAATTGGATTAATAAAATTGATTTATATGTTCACACTAATTTAATTATATATTTAATAGTTACTGACTTTTAATTATTCAATATATATTTATTATTTCATAATATGTAAAAATATTTAATACATAAAATAATTTATATATATATAATGTTCATTCCGCGTAAGGCGCGGGTCTTAACCTAGTTTTGTAATATTTCTGAAAGCAACGAATCTTTTTTTAATGTTCTATTTTTTTGTCTTTGTTAAATTAACTTCTTACCAATTTTATTTGTTTATGGTAGTCTGATCTGTCTTTGGCAGCGATAATTTTGAACTAATAAACCCACGTTCTGTATTTGAAATTTATTTGAAAGTAACAATCGTTTCTAGTGCTTTAAATTTAATCTTTGTTAGTCTAACTACTTTCACTAATTTATACTATTTGTTTATGGTAGTGCTGATCTGTTTATGACAGCGCTAATTAATCTTGAACCCATTGACCAACGTTTTCTATTTGTTATTTATTTGAAAGTAACAAATCTTATCTAGTGCCTCTAGTTTTTAGTATTTGTTAATTCAATTTCTTACACAAAATTAATTTAATATCTGTTAATAGTAGTGCCGAATTTGATCTACCATTTATTTTAATCAATTATTTTAGAGAATATGCCTTCAACAACATGTTTCACGGAAGCACAAAAGAGGCGAAAAGAAAGAAGATGATGGGTTGGTGAAATCCTTGCACGGTTTTATTGAGTAAACTAAAACAACAAATGCTTGATAAAAAATAGGGTCCTAAATAATATAAAAGTAAAATTTAGTTTTATTGGTCTATGATAATTTTTTTTTTATATGTGTCATATGTGATCTAGCAGAGTAGAGACTAGACAGATATCATTGTCGCATATCATAAGTGTGAATGAGTTTTCTCCAAATAAATTCCAATTCTGCAAAATAAGCTTCAGTTATCAAAAAAGTGATAGCGTTTAGCGGTTGTTTTGTTAAGCCTTAAGCTGATTCTGACATAACCGCATGAAACACGCGATTTCTACCGCCATCTATCAGACATAACCAAACTAAATACCATGTCCCGAAAAAGTTTACATTTTAACTATTCAAGAATCTTTAGTTTCAGTTATAAAGAAACTACACTGTTCTAATAGAAACACATTATATCTGGAGGATACTGAAAAGATTCTGACGCTTAAGCGGCCGTACGAATGCGTATACGGCAATAGCTCGAAGTGAAGCCTAATAAGTTTTCTCGACGTTGGAGTTTTCTCTCAGTCTCGTTACTAATCCGAACGAAAAGGTAAGAACTTACAAATTAATAATATTAGAAAGTATTCTGGCATTGGCCTTTAGATTATGCTATGTGATCATTAGCGAGAATAAGAAGTAGTGGCCTCGATGCGAGCATTATCGCTCATGCCAGTGGAACAAGAGTAGTAGAGCAACAACTTCTCATTTAGAATTTGAGTGCATGACGTTTGACCAACGATCATGTTATATGTTTCCTTTGGTTCAGTATTGTATGATCCACTGTCCTTTGTCCAGGTAGGTATTCCGTTGCGTTAACTTGTCTCATTTCTTTGTCTTAAGTTCCCAGTGTGATTTTGTCTTCAAATGCTAATGGCAGAACCGATTTGAACATTGACCGTGTTGCAGTTCTTGAATGAGATAATTACAATTATGATGTAGCTATAATTGTACTGAAGGGTTGTCAATGCAAATTCTGTTGTAACTATCTGTAATGATATAACTAAACATATTCAATATTTTCAGCTTTCTTCTTATTCCTCGTATTCAAATTGGTATAGGAACAAAAGTAAACCAATGTGACTTTGAACCAAAAAAAAAACCAATGTGACTATTAGTAAAGCTTATAGCTTCCATGAATGCTTGAGCTTATTCCAGGAGGTCAAATTCAGACTTATACACAAAGCCATGCAGACAAGCTGTAAGTGATGCTATTTTGTGATCTCATAACTGATAACAGCTTAAGATTCACACTGATATGGTGTTCTTTATTTGGATACAGTGGAAAAAAAAATCAAGGAGGTTCTTGAGATCAAGCAATGAAATCTTCCATGTCCAATGAAAATAATTATTGACAAAATGGAAATGTGATCTGGATGTGTTAACAATTAGTTTGATTTATTAGGGATATGCAAATACAAATTCACATTTCAAGAAGTCTTTGCCTGTTTTGTGACTTTTTTATTATGTGAAAAAGTCTGGATTATCCATGATATAAGAATACATCAAATGAGTTATCAAAAATTATTATTCATATTCTCTGACAAAATATTTAATGTTTCTGATTTTCTATTTAATTTTTTTTATAGACATATGGGTATCATGTTTCTGAAACTAATAATTATATTATTGAGGAATTCACATTATTAACTAAAGATAATGGGTAACCAATGTAAATTTGGATTGATTCTACAATAGAACAATGACACTAATGCAAGCACACGAATGAAAACACATGTAAATTTGGGACTTGTTACTTACATATTTGAGGTTTTTTCTTTAAATATCAAAATTTGACATATATTTTCTGTTAGATTCATTACTTTTGTATTCTGAAAATTAATTTTAATTTTATCATCATATTGACTAAAATGATAATTGTGTCTATTTTATAAGCATCCTTGTTCTAGTTTTTATTCACAACTAATAGTTTCTAACTATGTTATCAAACTAGTATTGTTATCATTTTGTTTTTTTTTTCTTATATTTTACTTGGATATTGCTTATATTGGCTTATTTTATTATTGAGTCTTATGTGAAATTTTTAGCAGAAAATAATGAATAACACTCATAAGTTCTTCCATTAAATATATAAATTTTGTTGAATACTTTATATTTTACATATTATATTTAAATTTGGTTAGGTACTTCATATATACTAGTTCTTCCCTCGAGCTGTTTCCACCTTATCAGTGGAAAAGACTTGTTAAGAAAGAACCATAGTGGCCTGACAACTCTGGATAACAAACGTAACATTTGCTGCAGGTTTTCATGCGTTCTTTTCCTCTCGATGTGTTCCTGCTACGTACTTAACATGGTGGCAATGCAAACCTCAGTTCATTGGATGTGACTTTGCCATCACTCTTTATTGCTATAATATGTATGACATTTGCATTCTTTTTTTGGTTTATAAAGTTGCTCGGAATCCTTCTCCCTCACGTTTACTATATCTTTTGTGTTTCTGAGTTTTGTAGATGACGACGAAGGCGAAAATTGTAAGACCTCTAGTCACAGGATTGTGAAGAGGGCGGAGTCAGTTGAGAATGATCTCATGCAATGATCACATCAGACACTAGTTAAAAAGAGATGTTTAATCATAAATATGGTTGCTCTCATTAGATGAATGGTTAGAATTCTGCATTTTTCGCTAGCTTATATATAATGAGTTGCTCTTATTAGATGAATGTTTTTAATCTTTGTTACTTTCGCTGCTTTCACTAATTTATATTTGTTTATGGTAGTGCTGATCTGTTTATGACAGCGCTTATTAAATCTTGAACCCATTGACACACGTTCTCTATGTGTTATTTATGTGAGAGTATAAATTAGTGTAAGAAATTAAATTAAAAAAAAATAGAGGCACTAGATAAGATTTGCAAGTTTTGCAAGATATATCCACTATTTTATTTTAATCAATCATTTTAGAGAATATGCCTCTAACAACATGTTTCACGGAAGCACAAAAGAGACAAAAAGAAGGATAGAAAATGAGGTTTTTTTGAAGACTTGGCTCAACAAGAATTTGACTTGATGAATACAAGGACAAATCATATGATTCTTGATAGTTTCTGGTTGATTAGCGAGTGAGAAGACTTGTTTAGCTGCCAAGATTGGTCTCTAAACGACTAAACCGATGGTTGTTAATTATAGTCAAATTTGATTTGGCAGTGTAGAGGTTTTTGTCACAACGTTGTACGTTTTATGACATGTAGAATCCTAGTTATGAAGTTTGGACTAAGAAAAACTTAGTTCAAACACCTTTTTTTCTAAATGAAAATGATCATTGTTCTTCACATAGTGTGTGTTAACTCATGCTCTAGGAGACAAATGTAGATTGTTTTTCAGACACTTGTGTTATTTAATCAGACGTTATTTTATTTGTATAATATATGAACAAACGAATTCACAATTCATTGTAACGCCAAGATTCTAGCTTTTTATACAGCAGCGTCCTGGAACGCGATTGCGTTATAGATTTATCGTCAATCGTTTGAAACTGGCGTCTGCGTTTCAGGAGCGTATGAGTTATGACACGTTTACAGAAGAGCACATTGAGATACGGTGCTCCGCGAAACAGCGAACCCAATCCGCCTTAAACCCTCCCGACCGAAGTCGACGAACAGACAACGATCCTCCGATGGAGTTTGAGATCAATGAAAGCTAGTTTCTTTTTTTTTCTCGAGAATGGCGCTCGTGAGGAGGCTTCAAACAGAATCTTCTTCCTTTCCGTGAGATTGGTCTTCCCTTTGATTGCGATTTAGGAAGCTTTATGGTTCCATTTGCCTCGCTTTGACGCAAAAAGATTCAATTTTTAAGCTTATTCCTCTTTGGATTGAGCTAAAAGGAATCAACTTTGATCAGGTTTCATCGTTTGTTTTCTAGTTTTCGAAGTGGAAATGAGTTCTCTTGGATTCAGAGTGGAGATGAGTTGAGATTAGGGTGTTGGAGGAGAGCTATCATTCTTCGCTTTGTCACGTTCTGTGAATCCTTTCTCCATTGATTTGACTCTAATGTAGTGTGCTTTTGAGTAATGTAATTGGCATGTTTCAGTTCCCGACACTCATGGATTAAGCGTTTATTCACGCTTATATGAGCGCTACAAAACACATTTGCTACAGACTACAACGGTAATCACCAGACTCATTTCTGCATTTTTTTTCAGTGGTAATCACTTTAGGAAGTGTTTTAGTATAATCTAGTATTTAGACATTGGAAGGCAGAGCATAGTTTCTCTTCTAGAGTTGAGTTTGTACTACCACTTTCTTTTGAATTGTAGATGTTTCAAAAGGAGCGGTTGGAAAACAACAAAAGAGGATTTTATACGGGAGGTTGAAACATCTTCATGCATTGTCTAGACCGAGAGATATATGAACATATACAAATAACATGTCAAAACTCTAAATTTCAGCTAAGAAGTGCTTACGCTATCGCAAAGTTAACAAAGACTGGTTACTCAAAGAATAAGTTCTACATTGAAGCACTAAAGTTATACAAAGAGGTATGTACTTGTACTGTTGGTTGTGATTCTTATAGTGATTTTTTTTTTTTTGCAAATTACCTTGAATTAACTACGCATGGTTTTCATCAGACTAACATTATGATGGCCAATGGTGACCAGAAGACAATAATGAAAAACTTAACTGAAAGGATGTTGTTTTCAGTAAGCTTTCCAACGAAATGATCATCAGTTTTTAGTATTATAAGAGACTGTGGTCAAGTATTGTTCAATGTTTGGTTTCTTTTTCAATGTAGGCAAGCATTGAAGAACGAAATTAGACAAAGAGAAGCCATGTGGGGTACTGTTTACGGGAAAATGGTTGAGGCGGTGATCAAAATCAAGACTTTACAAGCTAGATTGGTAAGTGTTTATACAATACAGTTGTTGAATCTGAAGCAACAAGCTAACCATTGTTTTCTTTTTTTTTTCATTCTTTTTGACAACTCCTTAGATACAGGACGGACCTCAATAAAGCTTTCATACAGCTGACACTTGAGTTTCTGACAAAGCAGGTCAGTGTTACTTTTAATTCATCAGTTTGTTTCTATTGCATTTGAAGCTGTGCTGAGTTCTGGAGATTGATTCTGTCTTCAGAAATTTGAAGCATATGATTCTAAAGGCAGTGTAGTAGCCGTAGACAAGAAAAAAGAGGTAAAGCATACTTTGATTCTTTTCTTTCTCTTCGCTTTGCAATAGGGGCATTAGTAGGAATCTATGATTGTTTCTAGGCTATAACTAATTGGTATTACATTTAAAAAATTGATTCAACTTAGTGGTAATCTTAAAGTTTGTTGCTTTCTGCAGGTGCTTGTACGTGACATCTGAGTCTTTGAGAAGTCTCTATTCCATACAGGAGCTTGCTGACGACTCTGGCTGGATTGAACTTCCAACAAAGGATAAAATCCAACCTGCCCTCTGATTTTTTGTTTGCTAGTCAGTAATCTCTATACAAATTGGCTTTCTTCTATTTTTCTCTTGCAATGTAAGCCTGAATGTTATCTGATTAGGCCCTAGAGTTGTTAGGCAAATGATTAGTAAGTACAAAGATATCAGAAAGAAACAAACCAGTTTTCTGTTTTGTTTTTGTAGTTCCATTAACAGAGAAAGGTTGTGTTGTTTCTATTGCTTACATTTGATCTCTTCTACTACATTTGATCAGGCAACAAGTGTAACATACTGTCTTTAAGTAGTGGGACCTTTTAAAAGATAAGAGTTGTGTTGTGTTGTGATGTGGAGGAAAACAAAAAGACAGATTTTCTTTTATCCAAAGTGTCCCCATGCACTTTTTTTTTTCCTTGCATCATTGCTTAATGTATATCCCCAAGTTCAATTTGTATACAGCTAAGAATCCTATAGATAAGAAGACAAATTTCAACAAGTTCACGGTTTTTTTCTCTCTAGGCGTACGTTAGCTGGCTCCCTCTTTTGGGCTTTATTCTCCAACTTCTAAAAATCTTCTTAGATTTGTGGGGCCTTTGTACTAAAAACACGTTTCCTCTAAAGAAAGTTAACCACTTTACTGTCTCTAGTACGATTTTATCTTCAGATCTTCAAGATAAGATTGTGTTTGCTCATCCTTTTCAAAGATCGTTTCCTCTTGCGTCTAAAAAGTTATTGCGTGGCTAAAGATCTCAAGAGGCCTAAGTTGGGGAAGTTTGTTTTTTTAGTTTGAAAGAAGTGGAAGTTTAGTGGTGTGGGGTTTGCGAAGGTTATAAGTTCGAAGAAGAAGATGTCTGAAATCCTCGACAAGGCGCTGAAGCATCTGTCGATTGAGGAGGAGGATGAACCGTTTGTGCTTCCTGACAGGCCAGAATTCTACGCTACGGAGAGAAACTCTATGAGTCTTATCGGTCGTCTGTTAAACCCTCATTGTCAAAAGATGGGGGACCTTATTCTCGAGATGCCAAGGAAATGGCAGCTCTATAATAGAGTGAGAGGAGTAGCTCTGTCAAAAAAGAGATTTCAGTTTATCTTTAAGCATGAGCATGACTTAATTGATATTCTGAACAGAGGAGTCCACACGTTTGATAACTGGTCGATTGTTTTGGATCGTTGGATGGAGAAACCACCTGAAGACTATCTCAAATTTATTATGGTGTGGGTCCAAATGAGAAACATTCCGGTGAACCACTATACCCCTGAAACCATTGAGGCAATGGGGGAGTTTGCTGGCCATGTGGTTGAGGTTCCTTTCGACCCGGAGAAGGCACAGGTCAAAGATTATGTGAGAGTACTGGTACGTTTTGACGTCTCAAAGCCTCTGAGAAGATCAAAAAAACTTACTTTACCTGGACGGGAGGTTGTCAACATTCTGTATGATTATGAGCGTATCCAAAAGAGATGTTATACTTGTCAAAGATTAACGCATGAGCAATCAATGTGCCCTTGGCGTAAAGTGAATAAGGAGACTATGGTGGGAGTGTCCTGCTCTTCGGCGGAAAGCAAGAATACTGAAGTGCTGAACTTTCTTGAGGAATCTGACCCGCTCTTTGGAGTCCTCTCTATCAAACATCTCGGTTCCGACCCTGTTTCAGGCCGGCCAAAGATTGCAAAGGAGGTTATGGATGGCATGAGACAATATCTGCAAGTTGCTGAGGGGCCAGAAAAGATGGCGAGAGTAGAAAGAATCAAGAAATCCCTGAAGGACATGGAGAATGATCCTTTAGGGCAGAAACTCTTTCTGCGGTTGGAATCACCTCCGATACTGTCCTCATCTCTTGATAAAGGAAAAGGTGCAGTTTATGACTTCAGCGCTCAAGCGGAGCCTCAACCAAGACAAGAAAAGCTTATGGCAAGCGCTATTGCGGCGGGTTCCAAGATCCTTCAGTCTGGAAAGGTTGTTTCTCCTGCTGCGGCCCCTAAGGAGTATGAAGTCTATGCTCAGTCCGGTTTTCTTGTGGAGGGTTCAACGGGTTATAGTGTAGGTATCTCTGATACTAGCACTTCCGGGACTCTGCTAAAGAAACCTAAACAGCGTAAAAGACCAGGAACCTATACGAGGAAAGCAGCAGGGAAAAGGGTAGCGAAAGCTGCGTCTGAGGGTATCGATCAGGTGGGAGAAGGAATGATCTCTGACGGCAAGAGGAAAGCACATGATGATGTCGAGCCATCTAAAAGCTCTGCAAGGTTTAAGAAACCATTGGTGGTCCCAAGTGAGGGACCGTCCAATATCTAAATGACTATGCTGAGTTGGAACTGCCAGGGACTAGGCCGTGCAAAGGACCTGGTGATTCCAAGACTTCGGGAGATACGTCAAGAATATTTCCCGGATATTTTATTTTTGATGGAGACGAAGCATAATCGTGATGATTTGGTGGACGTGCAAACTTGGCTAGGCTACGATAGGATCATGACTGTCAATCCTATTGGGTACAGCGGAGGTCTAGCCTTGATGTGGAAGAATTCTGTAAATATCGGGTTTAAGTTTGTAGACAAGAATCTTGTAGATTTCAGTGTGAAGTTTGGCAAAGACTCCTTCTTTGTGTCGTGTATCTACGGTGAACCAATCCAAGGTAACAGAGCAAAGGTGTGGGAAAGGTTATCTAGGATCGGGGCACATAGAAAGGAGCCATGGTGTATGATGGGGGATTTCAATGAGATAAGAAACAATGGAGAGAAAATTGGTGGTCCGCGCAGAGGTGAAGCTTCTTTTCAAGATTTTAATGACATGCTGGATATCGGAGAAATGGTGGAACTTCAGAGCAGTGGAGACAACCTGACTTGGGGAGGCAAGCGTGGAGATTCATGGATAAGATCGAGATTGGATAGGTGTTTTGGCAACAAGAAATGGATGCAACTCTTCCCAGCCTCTAATCAAGCGTTTTTGGATAAGCGAGGGTCAGACCACAGACCTGTTCTTGTGAGGCTTATCTCTTCATCTGAGCCTTTTAGAGGTAGTTTCAGATTTGATAGAAGGTTCCTTAACAATCCAGGGGTCAAAGATGAGATCAAGAAAGCCTGGCTTACAAACCACCCTCTCTTTGAGGCAAAGGTTTCCGACAAACTGAAAAGATGCAGGAAGGCACTGAGCAAATGGAAAAAAAAGGAAAACCTAAACTCGAGAGATAAGATCAAACAGATTCAAGTGGCTTTAGAGGTTGAACAGTCTTCAAGCTTCCCTTTGGGCAGGAGAGTCAATTATTTGAAAGAGGAGCTGATCAAAGCTTACAAAGAGGAAGAACTGTATTGGAAGCAGAAAAGTAAAGATCGATGGGCTGTCAAAGGTGATCTCAACACGAAGTACTACCATGAGTCGGTAAAGACTACTAGAGCAAAGAACAGGATCATCAAACTGATGGATGAGAATGGGCAAGAGCAGTTCTCTGAAGCGGCCAAGGCAGAAGTGGCCAATAATTATTTCAAGAATCTGTTCAGGTCCTCGAACGAGACAGATTTCAGTGAACTCTTTGATGGTTTCTCTCCTCGGGTATCAGTAGGGATGAATGAATTTCTAACAAGAGAGGTCACGAATGAGGAAGTCAGAGAAGCAGTCTTCGCTATCAAACCTGGTAGTGCTCCTGGTCCTGACGGGATGACGGGCCTGTTCTTCCAGAAATATTGGGACACGGTGGGGGTACAGGTTACTAAAGAAGTGCAACTATTCTTCCTATCTGGAGTTTTTCCTACTGACTGGAACTATACTCATCTCTGCCTCCTCCCAAAAACCCCGGCTCCAACATTGATGACAGACCTAAGACCAATAAGCTTGTGTTCAGTCTTGTACAAGATTATTTCGAAGATTATGGTCAGCAGATTGAAGCCTTTTTTACCTGATATTGTCTCTCCCACGCAGTCAGCTTTTGTCGAGGAAAGGCTCATATCTGATAACATCCTAATAGCTCATGAGATGATTCATGCCCTGAAGACGAATGACAAAGTGGCCAAAGAGTTCATTGCCATCAAATCCGACATGTCAAAAGCCTATGACAGAGTCGAGTGGAGTTACCTGAGAGCGCTCCTTAATGCGTTGGGCTTTGATGGGGTTTGGATTGAGAGAGTTATGTTCTGTGTCACCACGGTAACATACTCCACCTTGATTAATGATCAACCGTTTGGATGCATTCAACCTGAGAGGGGATTAAGACAAGGGGACCCTCTCTCTCCTTTCTTGTTTCTCCTTATCCACATGATGGAACAAGCGGTGAGACAAGGAAAACTACAAGGTATCCAATTTTCGGAGGAAGGTCCAATGATCCACCACATGTTGTTTGCTGATGACAGCCTGATGTTGTGTAAGGCCTCGCTTAGCCAAGTTTTCGAGTTGATGAAGATCCTTCAAGTCTATGAGAAAGCCACAGGACAGAAAGTCAACCTTGACAAATCTGCTATCACTTTTGGAGCCAAGATTGATGAGATATCGAAGCAATTGCTTAAAGACCTCACGGGGATAGTGAAAGAAGGAGGGACGGGGTCTTATTTGGGCTTGCCGGAATGCTTCAGTAGATCAAAAACTGAGATGCTTGCTTACATCTACGACAGGCTCAAGGACAGACTCTCTTGCTATTTTGTCAAGCTATTGTCGCAGGGAGGGAAGGAGGTTCTTATCAAGGCAGTGGCCATGGCAATGCCGGTCTATGCGATGTCCTGCTTCAAACTAACCAAGAAGTCGTGTGAAAATTTAACTAAAGCTATGGCTGACTTCTGGTGGAATTCTCTGGAGCACAAAAGGAAGATACATTGGCTCAGTTGGACGAAAATGTCTATGGCTAAAGAACAGGGGGGTCTTGGCTTCAAAGATATTCAGTTGTTCAATCAATCCTTGCTTGCCAAGCAAGCTTGGAGAATCCTAAACCATCCAGAATCTCTTTTTGCTAGACTTTTCAAGAGCAGATACTTTGAGAATGGAGATTTTCTCTCTGCTGGCAACGGACCGCGGCCATCCTACGGTTGGCGAAGCATCCAGTTTGGCAAGGAACTGCTACAACAAGGCATTAGAAAACAATTGGGGAATGGAAAATCCATGTCGGTGTGGGTGGATGAATGGATAGAAGGTGAAGTGAGAGGAAGGCCTCTAATGAAGAATATTTTTGTTGATCTAATGCTCAAGGTTAGTGATCTCATCGATGCTAATAACAATTGCTGGAAGTTGGAGACCCTCAGAGAGTTATTTTTTGAGGAGGATGTTAACAGAATCATCAAGATGAAGATTGTGGCCAATCAAGATGACTTCTGGGTATGGGTTCATAACAAGAATGGCAGTTACTCGGTGAAATCGGGGTATTGGTTCATTAATAGGCTGAGGAAAAGCGAACTAGTTAGAGAGGCTGAGGCAAGACCTTCCCTAAATGATCTTAAGGGAGCGGTGTGGAAGATCAAAACGGCTCCAAAGATTAAAACTTTCTTCTGGAAGGCTTTGAGCAATGCAATTCCGGCTGGTGAGTTGCTGGTAATGAAGGGCGTCAGATTGGATCCGTGTTGTCAAGCCTGTGGTTTCAATGGTGAATCTATTAACCATATCTTGTTTGAATGCTCCATCGCTAGACAGATTTGGGCCTTAGCAAATGTGCCATCACCTATCAACGGTTTCGATAAGGTCTCTCACTTCTCCAACTTGCATTATGTTATGAGTCTGTTATCCAACAAGAATGTGGCTGAGGAAACAAGGAATATGATCCCTTGGATAGTGTGGTATTTATGGAAAACTAGAAATGGGATCATCTTTGAAGGAAAAGCTTTTGTGGCACATGATGTGGTGAGTAAAATCTCAGAGGAAGCGGAATTTTGGTGCATGGCACAGAAGCTGGAGAAAGAGAAAGAAGAGGAGGAGAGAAAGAGCAGAGAGATGGTGCAGAAGCGTTGGGAAAGGCCCTGTGCAGGATGGTTAAAGTGCAACATTGGGGTTGATTTCAACAAGCAAAATTCAAAAAGTGGAGGAGCTTGGGTGGTGAGAAACGAGAAGGGCAAAGTGTTGTTACATAGTCGCCGAGTTTTTTCCAACATTGATTCCCTGGATGAAGCTAAATTTCAAGGTCTACTATGGACCCTTGACAGTCTCTGTTTTCATCGTCTTAACAGGGTCATGATTGCAATCGATGATGACACTTTGACGAAAGTAATTTTAAGGCCAAAGGCATGGCCAAGCTTCAGAGCTCAATATATGGAGATTGAGAGAAGACTGAGAAGAATGGAATGGTGGAGGATAGTGAAAGAAGAAAGATCAACTAACAGAGGGGCTTTCCTCATAGCTCAGAGTGCAGCAAGAGGTGGTTTCATCCAATCGTATGTGGCAACTGGTGGCCCTTCTTGGCTGAGACAGCTCTTTGAGAATGAGGAAGTTTCTCCCTGTGATTAGCTGACATGGGTCAGGCTTTTGGTGGCTATTTTTTGGTACACGCGTTTGGGAATTTTTTGTTGTTGGCTTGTAGTATGAAGCTTTGGCTGTTTGTTTAGCTTCTCTGCTCTATTGTATTATGAGTAGGTTTTAAAGTCGGGGTTATGATCTTTGTAGAAGAACGTTGATGTGGTTAACCGTTTTTTAATATAATAGATGACAAAAAAAAAAAAAAAGAAGACAAATTTCAACTAACTACTGACCAGTCTTACCTACCTAACCACTTCATGAAAAAAAGAAGATGTTTTAAATGTTGCCCAAACAATGGTTCTTTAGTAGATGTGGTTGGAGAACAGAATTTTCCGTGAGATTATTATTTATTTTTAAATAAATGGACAGTGTTGAAAATGCATCTAAATGTGACAAATTTTATTATATTATTTTTTTGGGTCAACATTTTCATTTATTATACCAACACTATATAAAATATTTTTAATACACATAAAAATAATCTTATAAAATATTCAATTCGTTTCAAAAATGTATAATTAAAATTTTCATACGTAGTAAGAAAAATAAATTATCTTTTATGATTAACTATTTTATAACTTTTATTCAATTAAAATTTAATAAACACAATTAATATTTTCAAAATTCACAATGTCTCACCAGCTAATAAAAATGTATATATACATTTTGAAACTTTTTAAAAATATGGACCATTTTTAAAATGAAGGAAATACTTTATAAAAAAATTAAAACCAATTAGTCAAAGATTTTGTTCTCAAATTGATATTATTAAAAAGAATATATTATTCCTCGAGGAATAATAGAAAAAGAGGAAAAAGTCATAAGTGAGCTTAGTTTGACGGAGATGTGATCTCATCTTCCAAAAAGCTTACGGTTGCAAATGGTCGGTGGCTGCTCTTCCCTGTCTTATTCCTCCTCTTCCACTTTCATTGCCACTACTACTACTTTGTCTTCTTCCCTTAAACTCAATCCACAAAGCTTCATTTTCCATTTAAATCTGAGAAAGCCTCCACCTTTAAGGTGTCTGAGCTCACTAACGATGGAATCGCCGAAACCCATTCTCGATTTCGAAAAGTTCGACGATGGGTTTGTTCAGAAACTGGTCTACGATGCTCTCGTTTGGTCTTCCCTTCACGGCCTTGTTGTCGGTGACAAAACTCATCAGGTAAAGTTCCTGTCTTTTGATGTTGGGTTCAACGTTTGAGGCAAAAGTCAAAATCTTTGAATCTCGTTTGTACCTGATTGACTGATCATTGTGTTTTGATTTACAGAGATCAGGAACAGTTCCAGGGGTTGGGATGATGCACGCCCCCATTGCATTGCTACCGACTCCATTCCCTGAAAGTTACTGGAACCAAGCTTGCGAAGTTGCTCCCATCTTCAACGAGTTGGTTGATCGTATCAGCTTGGATGGCAAGTTCATACAAGATAGTCTCTCCAGGTTTTAGCATTTGCATTTAAAAGTACAAGACCATGCCTTTTTGAATCTTGATTGATTTCTCTTTATGTTGGTGTAGAACGAGAAAAGCTGATGTCTTTACATCTAGACTTCTTGAGATACACTCCAAGATGCTAGAGAGCAACAAGAGAGAGGAGATTCGTTTGGGTTTACACCGGTCTGATTATATGCTTGACGAGGAAACTAAGTCACTTCTTCAGATAGAGATGAACACTATCTCGTGTTCCTTTCCAGGCTTTGGTCGTCTTGTTACCGAGCTACACCAGTATGTCCACATCTTCTGATTGCATCAAGTTAGGTAAAAGGTTACATTTTTTTACTTCTTACCTTTGTTTGCAGGTCATTGCTTAGATCTCATGGGGATCATCTTGGGCTAGACTCTAAACGTGTACCTAGAAATGGATCCACGAGTCAGTTCGCTGACGCAATGGCTAAAGCTTGGTTGGAGTACAATAACCCAAGGTTAGACCCTTAACCAAAGAACCAACAACCAACTAACTAGTTTCCAATGGTTTTTATGTTTAAAAGATTGAATTTTTCTTTGCTTCAGAGCTGTAGTTATGGTCGTTGTGCAGCCGGATGAACGCAACATGTACGATCAACATTGGCTAAGCAGTGTCTTAAGAGAAAAATATCCTCTTTTTAATCAACTTAAGACTTTTTAATACTTACCGTCAAAAACTGTGTTGTTAGTTCTTCCTTAACTTCAAAACACGCATAATATAGTAACCATCAGGAAGAGTTTAGCAGAAGTTGAAACCGAAGGACGTGTACATGAGGATGGAACCCTTACTGTGTAAGTAGTTTGTCTGTTTTCAAAAGCATTGATTCTTGAGAAAACTATGTTTACATAGTCTTTTTGTTGTTGGCAGTGCCGGCCAAGCTGTCTCTGTGGTTTACTATAGATCAGGCTATACTCCCAGAGATTATCCGTCTGAATCAGTAAGTGAACTATCTTCTCTCTCTCATCTTGTTGCTTGACCTTTTTGTTAAGGAAGTTCTGAATTGATATTGTGATTTTTTTTGAAGGAGTGGAATGCTAGGTTGCTTATAGAGCAGTCCTCAGCTGTTAAATGTCCTTCTATAGCTTATCACTTAGCTGGCACCAAGAAAATCCAGCAAGAACTCGCAAAACCAGGTGTTCTCGAGAGGTTTATGGACAACAAAGATGACATTGCTAAGCTGAGGAAATGCTTTGCTGGGCTTTGGAGCTTGGACGATCCAGAAATCATCAAGAAAGCTATTGAGAAACCTGAGTTGTTTGTTATGAAGCCTCAGAGAGAAGGGGGAGGTAACAACATATATGGGGATGATGTGAGGGAGAATCTTCTGAGGTTGCAGAGAGAAGGAGAGGAAGAAAACGCTGCGTATATCTTAATGCAGAGGATATTCCCAAAAGTGTCAAACGTGTTCTTGCTGCGAGACGGTGTTTACCATAAAGATCAAGCTATATCAGAACTTGGAGTCTATGGGGCTTACCTCAGGTACATATTAGAAAGAAGAAAGACTTAGGCATTGCTTTATATTTTAATCGCTACTTGAATCTATGGCATAATCTTTTGAGCAAATGGAAACTGTGTAGGAACAAGGAGAGAGTTATAATAAACGAGCACAGTGGTTATCTGATGCGCACAAAGGTGTCGTCATCAGATGAAGGTGGTGTTGCTGCTGGTTACGCCGTCTTGGACAGCATTTATTTGAATTGAGACTTGGATCATCACATTCAATAATCATCCTAATTAATTCATGTTTATGCTGGTTCATTTCCTTTTTCTTTAGTCTTCTTGCTTGCTTGTTAAAGATTTGTGTATTGATTCATGAAGATCTATAAGACAAGAGTAGACAAAGCTCTTCTAAACAATTCTTCTTTAAGATTTGTTAGATGGTATATGTTTGTAAACTAGTTTACTTTATGTATGTATCCACTGCATACTAGTTTACAAACATCTACACACAAATACTTTACTTTTAATTGAGAATTAAAATGTTATATTTCCAAATTTTCCTAGTTATTTTTTTTTAAACGACGTATTCGACCAAATCAGTTAAAAATATTTCATCAAACGTTTGTGAATGGCTGATTAGGGTAAAATTTCCAGTTTTTTCTGTTTCCTTAATGACACATGCATAATTTAAAATTTTTGCCAAACACTTTCAAGAGATTTAGAAAATTTCACTTGTTGAAATTTTTAGAACGTATTCATTTTTCATGTCTATTTTTTTTTCCTATTTCTAATAAGGTTAGCCATATATATAGACAAGCTTAGTTCTATCTTGAACTTAGAAAAATAAAGTCAGAAAGAACAAGTTTTTGTTTTGTGAAGAAACAATATGAACAATTGCATATATGGTGCCATGGCGTTTGGTATAACGTTTGGTATAGGCAGCTTGATCGTTCTCTTGTATTGTGGAATTAGGACATGTATTCGGCGTCGAGGCAACCGTCTACAACAAGTTACGCGCTATTCTGATGGTGATGCATAACTATTGTTTTATTTTAAATGATTTTATATTTTTTTAGATTATTAATCCATCGAATATCATATCGATAATGCAATGTTGCAATATGTAATCACTGAACAGTGAAGATTTTTAGTTTATTTTATTAATTTAATAAAATTATATCTTTGTGTTTACATACGTTTGCAGTGTGATCCTACATGATTACTAGTGTATTTTTTTTTTGGAGCAATTACTAGTGTATATATTGGTGAATGTCATTAGTTTATGTGTACTGAAAGGAGGGCAAGCATTTCAGTTATTAACGAATTAACTGAAAACTTTACGAACACCCGAATAGTTCCAGTAACCAATGGTTGATATGATACTCAACGAAAGTTGTTTTATCCAGAACCAATGGTTCATATTCGCCGCTGCTAATAACCCCAAAAAAAAAAAAGTCCCTAACATTGAGTCCCATTTGATGAATACTTCATCTGAATCAGTATTAGCTTTACAGATTTGTTGCTGAATGGTTATGTTGTTTCATAGTGTGGGACTAGCTCAATGTTCACACCCGCAAAAGTATATAGTCTTCCCTAGGGGTTGTTACAGATGCATAGTTGTTGGTTCATCTGAAACAGCGTTGTCAAGAAGAAGACAAGCGTTGGAGCAAGTGGATTCAGAGTTGTCTAGTGGAAACGAGAGAGCTGCTTTGTCACTTGTCAAAGATCTCCAAGGAAAAGCTGGTGGGCTTCGTTGTTTTGGAGCAGCAAGGCAGGTATATATACTATGTAATATCAATGTGATTCCCCCTTCTATGGCTCTTGGTCCCTTTGGAATGCATCATTTAGTTTCTTAAGCTTCTAGGTGCCTCAGAGACTCTACACATTGGATGAGCTGAAACTGAATGGCATCAACGCAGCTTCACTACTCTCCCCAACAGATGCAACACTTGGTTCCATTGAAAGAAACCTTCAGATAGCTGGTGTCTCAGGAGGGGTAGTTGCATGGAGAGCCTTAGACTTGAGCTCTCAACAGCTGTTCTACATCTCTCTTGGTCTTTTGTTCCTGTGGACTTTGGATTTGGTAACTCAACTCAAAACTCACACACACTTTGTCTCTCCATAGACCATTAATGATTTTGCAAGCCTCTTATCTATAGGTCTCGTTTAATGGTGGAATTGGGAGTCTGGTTCTTGATACAATTGGTCATACGTTCAGCCAAAGATACCATAACAGAGTTGTTCAAGTTAAGACCTACATTTTCACTCCACTTATCAATCACTTTTCATTGAACTGAGAATCTTCTATAATGGCAGCATGAAGCAGGTCATTTCTTGGTGGCCTACTTAGTCGGTATCCTCCCACGCGGATACACGCTCTCAAGTCTTGAAGCATTACAGAAAGAAGGTTCTCTCAACATTCAAGCTGGCTCAGCCTTTGTAGACTTTGAGTTCCTTGAAGAAGTACACACACAACCTCTCTCTTTCTCTTTCTCATTCTCATTCAAAAATCCAAAGCTTTTAATACTTTGTTTCTCAAACCTGAAACACATAGGTTAATGCTGGCAAAGTCTCAGCCACAGTATGTTTTTTTTTCTTTTGCTTAGTTATGCACTTTTCTGAACTCCACAGCGCTCTAACAAAACGAGTTTGTAACCAGATGCTGAACAGATTCTCATGCATTGCACTTGCCGGTGTAGCAAATGAGTATCTCCTCTATGGTTATGCTGAAGGTGGTCTTGATGACATTAGCAAGGTCCCATTTTTTCTCCCTACCCAACTCTTCTGATCATTGAAGTTTACATGCTAAAATGGTATTTGATGGAAACAGCTAGATGGTTTGGTGAAGAGTTTGGGGTTCACACAGAAGAAAGCAGACTCACAAGTGAGGTGGTCAGTACTCAACACTATACTGCTTCTACGTCGCCATGAGGTGGCTCGATCCAAGCTTGCTGAGGCTATGTCCAAGGGAGAATCTGTTGGCTCTTGTGTCCAAGTCATCGAAGATTCTATTGACCCTTCTGATATCTAGAAAACATAATGTAAAGAAAGAATTTTTTTGTTTTTTTTAATACACATTAATAAAGGTTCAGACAACATTTTATTAAGACATAAAAAAGTGTTGCAATAATGTTCTCTACAAAATAAAAAATTAACCTTTATCCCCAAAACTCAAATCCCTAGATTATTGGAGAAATTTTCTCTAAGAGAAAAGGATAAAAAGATTTCAACTTTCTGATTCGAATCGACAAATAGATCAAAACCCACATCGGAGATTTCGTGTTTTCTCGAATTCGATGGAGGTACAATGGGTTTTGGTGTGTCACGGGATGGTGACGTTAACGGTGGTTGTCTCCTTCCTCTGTGGCCATTCGCCTATTTTCAAAGGCACTCCCATTGGATGGATTCACTACTTCCTCACTTTCGGCGCTTGGGATTACTTACTGTACTTCTCCTTTTCACTGCAACTCTGTGTTTTGTGTTGTGAATAGGGATTGGTGATCGTGTTGTTGTTGTTGTTGTTTTGATGTAGGAGGTTTGTTGAGTTTGTGTTCGGTTCCAAGGGTACGGACGCGGTTCTGTCGGTTGAGGGTTTCTGCTGTGACCGGCCTAATCCTTTACTGCAAGTTAGTGTACTTCAGATCTTCTTGCTTTGATTTGGTTTGTTAGTGAGCACATTAATAATCCAAGTAGCTAATTCATTGGTGAAAGATTTGATTTTGATTTGAGTTCCTAGCTCTGAACTAGTCTAACTGTGAAGGGCATGTTGAGGATCATTATTGGTTATTGTTACTGTGTCTTAAAATGTTGTTCCACATGTTGCAGATCATATACCTCGTGATTCTTGGATCAACATACTTTATAACTGTGAAATCTTCCTTTGTCTATATACCTGGATACTACATCGGCGAAGTTCACAAGTAAGTCATGGTTTCTCTTTGTTATCTTCTTTAAAACGTTGTATGATAACACCATAGACTCATTCAAAATTTATTTCTTTGTAGGTATATGAGCTTTGGGGCTGTTATGATTGGCGTCTTGCTTTTCCTGTTGACAAGCTTTTGTGATCCAGGGACTGTGAACGCTAAGAATGTTTCGCAGTACGTTTCTGCTTACCCTTACGATGATATCATTTACTCGGAGAAAGAATGTCCAACGTGTAAAATTCCAAAGTGAGTACATTCAAAACCCTGTAGGCTCCCTTGCTTCGAGTTATGTTGTCTCTTCTTGACTGTTTGTTTTCTCATTCAGACCAGCTAGATCCAAGCACTGCAGCATCTGCAACCGTTGTGTGGCGCGGTTTGATCATCATTGTGGGTGGATGGTTTGTACAACAGCCCCAAAGCTTTAAAATGAATTTATCTTTAACTCTACTTGTTGATAGTGTGATTGATACCAAGCTTCATGTTACAGAATAACTGTATCGGCGAAAAGAATACCAAATATTTCATGGCCTTTCTCTTATGGTAAGGTCTCGTTCTAATACTTAAAACCAGCCTTTATTGGATACTACTTGGTAATAGTTTATATAAATGGTTATTTAGTGTTTTGTAGGCACTTCCTTCTTTGTCTCTACGGTGCTGTAGCCATTGGGTTTATTCTTGCTGGGCGAGTAAAAGAACTTCGCATTGTACATATTTTAACCAGTAAGTATCATACCAGACCCTTGTCCTCAACTAGTATCTTAAAGCTTTTGATATCTGAAGCTGCTGAATATGGATTCTCTCTCTCTTTACAGCCTATTACGGGATAAAGAACTCTTTCCGCAGCTTAGCTCCACGTGTTTTACAGGTAAGTAACAACTTAATCTTTGTCTCTTTTGTTGCCTACTTACAGAGTAATCTAATGGCTCATGTGGTTTGTATTCGAAACAGTGGCTAGTTGGTACATACAACACCCAAATACTTTTATTGGTGTTTTTCGCCCTTATTTCTCTTCTCCTTGCTGGCTTTTTCGCCTATCACCTCAATCTTTGCTTAACCAACACAACAACTAATGAGGTAAATAGAAAATTATCATATCTTTAGCACATAGTCACCACTCTGTGATCTCTTCATCAGCGGTTTTCGTTTGTTTGATGATAGAAATTCAAATGGAGAGAGTACACAAGTTTGCAGAAGAAGATAAGCGAAGCAAAGGCAAGTGCTGCTGCTCTCAAGGCAGGCATGAGCAACACCGAGCTGGAACGTCCAGCAATGAGCAAATGGAGGGGACTTTGGAGAAGATCTGAGGCCAAAGCTGAGTCCATCGTTGCCAAGCGGAATATGTATGATAAAGGAAACTTCCGGAACATCTCAGAGATTGTTTTCCCATTATCTTCAAGACAAGCTTTCCTGAAACCATATCATAAATCTGAATAGCTTTAGTCTGTATGTAGTTGAGATAGGTCCCAGTTCAAAACCTTTTATACATCTACTCAACTTCGAGAAAAAAAGGTTTATTGAAACTATTGTTGGTTACCTACAGATTTATACAGATCTTTGACAATCATCTTCCACATAGCTTCTTATCATTCTCTCATACAACAATACTCCCTTCTCAATCTGTTTGACATGCTTCTAGTATTGCCTTGATCATAGTATTGTAGCCAACGGTGTCAAAATCCATAGTATCCAACCATAAATTATTTAGTTTCCAATTTATGATTGATTGATTATTTGTTTCAGTTACCTATCTTGATCTCTTTCTCAATTATTAAATCTCACTTGATTTATTCAATTTGATCAAACATTTTTCTCTCGTGATTATATTATATAATTCAGTATGTTCTTCAGGTTTTTAATTTAGCATCATGCTAGAGTGAATCCATGATTATAATATTCCAAGGGGTCCAGAGTTTAATCTGTGATCTTTAGAGTATGATTAGTAGGCATATGCATATAAATCGAGAATCAAAATCAAACAGAAAAAGTCGAATCCAAAATTGAATCGATGTTAACAAGTATCTAAACCGTTGCTATATTTTTGGAATCCGGAAAATATATTTCTTTCTCTCTTATTATAATATATTCAGTCTTTTCTTCATGTTTTAGTTTAGCATCACATTCTACCATCACATTCTAAACTAGACAAGATTAACAAAAAGAAAGAGACTTAAGCTTCTTTTGAGTTAAAGACCAATTAGTGCTTTAGAGTCAAGCTCCCACCATTCGTAGTCTCCACTTCTCTCACGTCTGAACGCTGGAACCTGATGCGAGAATCTTTTCCCTTCCGTCTTTGGAATGTCTACAAACCCAGCCACTGTCTCCACACACCTTCCGTAGAGAAGCTTGTTACACACTTTAGCAGTCAATAGCACCACTTGTACGCTCTGCTCGTTGGTTTCAACTACTTCCACAATCTCAAGTTCTTCTTCTTCAGTCTCGGCACAATCTGTAGTGTTCCAGTTCTTGTACAAAGCCCATATCTCACCCTTTCCTGGATACACTTCGTATCTGTTTATACCTTTCTTCACAGCTTTAATCAGATGTGAGAAGCTGCTAGGTACAAGAACATCTGCTGTACCTGTTTTCAACTTAAAAGTGCCACAGCACAGAGGATGTGTCATGAGATTTGGAGGACGACACAGCTCTAGAGGTGCTACGTGTAGCTTGAATTCAGGACTTGTGTCGATTCTTTTAACCTGAGCGTACTTTCTTGGCATCATCCCTTTGTCATCATTGCTGTAAATAGCCCATATCTGACCAATCTGAAACTTGTCCTTGGATCTCTGGTTCTCAAAGTTATAAGCGTTTGCTAGCCTGGTTGTGCAACTGGATGGCCCATGAGTCTCTGAAACTGAGGATTTTTCAGTACCATTCAACAAACCACTACCTCTGGACTGAGACAATGACTCACCATTTCTCCCACGCTTCTTTGAGTTCCCTGTGGATGTGTGTGTTCTCCTGATTCTTGAGGAATCAGCTGCAGTGACGACCTTTGCAGGTTTCTTCGGTGTAGTCATCGTCTCATCTGAGAAACAAAACACATCTGGCTGTCCGCTGGACACATCATCGTTAGCACTCTTCTTCTCATCTTTCTCTTGGCTTGGGCTTGAAGTTGCTTGGTTGTTTGTTTCACTCAGAACACGAGGGGATTGTCGCAGTTTCAAGCCATCCACTGCTTTGACACTCTTCTTGGACTTCTTCACTGAGTTCATTTCATGATTCAAGCATGTTCCTTCAGATGCTTTGGAGGACGAACTGTGATTGCCATTGAGTTTTTGATGTTTCTTTGCATGCACTTCAACTTTAGGCTTTACAACCTCGAACATGTCTTTTGGTAAAGCAGCAGTGTCTAATTCGAAGCACCCAGGAGGAACACCTTCTCTCTCCCTTCCAGTCAATTTGAATGAGGGGACTTTGTGAGAAAACCTTAGCATCTCGTTTGGCGGAATCTGAAGTTGGAGAAATCCATACTTCACATTTCGGCGAAACAGGGAAACAAACCCTTCCACTTTTCCCAAGTAAGCCACTTCAACGCCATCCACATCATTAAAATCACACAGAACTTCAACAAAGTCATATTCATAAATTCCTTTATGAATACCTGAGCTACCATTCCAACTGCTATCCCAGCCTCTGAAAACTGCCCAAACTTCTCCTGCTCTTGGATAAATAACGGTGTTGCTGTCACCAGGTACATGAAGCATCTGACAAGAGAATATCAAACGGTCGTCTACTTCCTGTGGCTCCCTATCTTGGAAAACTCCACAAGCAATGGGAACAGAGTTATCACTATCATCTTCTAAGGGGTCAAGCCACGTAATACACACCTTGAACTCAGCTTCAGTCACTTTTGTAATACGAGCATAAGACCTAGGCATACCATCAGTCGGATCATACAGAGACCACACCTGGTTGACAGCAAAAGAGCTTGTTGCCAGTTCAAAATTATGAAAGTCTGGATCAGGTGAATCATGCGTAACAGGCTTGTGGTTATTGTCTTCCGTTGACAAGCTTTCTTGATATCCAGAATCCACCCTTTTATTAGCCTTTCCATTAACAACACATGAAGGGGCGGAAGAACCACCAGAAGCAAGACGTTTGGATGATCCAACACCTAACTTTTGTTTTTTGGTAGTTCGCTCAGATTTTAATCCAACTTTTGAGCTTGACCTGTTGGTGTGAGGGCTTAAAGCACCATCACTTCTTCCCTTCTCTCCGCTAGAAACCTGCTGCCTTTTCCTTGGAGATGTCCTCCTACTATTATCCTTTGAATCTGTTCTAACCTCAGTCGTCTCCTCACCAATCTCTCTCCTCTTTCTTTTGCCCTTGTTCACTGAGGCTGCCTGACTAGTCCTTGAAACTGATTCATCAGGGACAGATCTTGATGCAACCTTTTCTGGTTCTGTAACCTCAGGTTGTGGCTTCAAACCATCAGCTTTGGGTAGATCAGCTACATTGTCCACCTTCTCCTCACCTTCCTTGGGTTTATCATTCTTCATCGATCCATCCTCCATTTTGGGTTTTCTTACTTCAGCATTTTTCTCACCTCCTCCACTCTTCTCGTTGAATTTCTCTTTGGCAGATTCTTTCTTATCAACTTCAGCTGCTACACTTCCTGGTTGAACACAAGTAGACTCCACGTTTCTACTCACAGGAGTGCCACAAGGTCCCTGATGTTGAACTTCTTTCTGACTAGTGCTGGGTTTAGGCGGCACTCCATTAAACCCAACGTCGTAGGCCATGAATGACCTTTGACAACGGGAACAATACATTTTGGAGTTCACATACTGTCCCAAGTAATTATACTTATAGCCACAATCACAACACGTCCAAAACGTTTCCTTCTTAACTGTACTGTCACCACCACTCTTTGCAGCTCCAGAGTTTGCATTCCACTGTCTGCTAGCAACCTGTGAATTGATCCTGCGCTTGATATCATACTGACTCCGTTTCTCCTTGTCAGCAAGCAACCTGTTAGCTTCCCCAACCAGCTTGAAAGCAGCCTCAGCGCCAGCAAACTTGTTTTTGTCAGGATGGAGAAGCAAGGCGAGCTTCCTGTACTGCTTCTTGATCGCAGCATCGTCGGAAAAATGCTTAACTTGAAGAATACCGTACCAGTTCTCAAGACCGTTGATTTTCTGGTCGGCGGAGCAATGTACATCACACACGGCTAACATTTGGGGCAAGCTGTCAAGACCTGAGAAGAGCCTCTGAGCCTTCATCACAAGCTTCTGAGCCTTGGGGAAGTCACCTCTCAGCATCATATTCTCTGCCAAGGCCTTTGCCCTGGAGGCCTCTTCCTTGTTACAGTCCATTATAAGCTAAATATCTCAGAGACCAGATCAAACTCAAGGGAACTTTATAGCATTCTGCAAACAAACAAACAAACAAAACCATTGCAATGTCAATTCCTGATCTGCCATTACAAAAAAAATAGAGACTGTGAAGACAGAACTCAGCTTACCAGATAAGAGACAAGAACTGAGAATTTTTCATCCTTCATAAGCTAAACAAGCCTCTGGACCTGCAAACAGAAACTCAGCAAGTAAGAAGAAGAAAGCATAAGTCATGTCTGGTTTAATTGCAATGCTGAGATCTTAAAATAAAGTTTTGATTTTTTTCTTTCTTCAAAGCAGATGAGAGCAGATATCATCAAATAGAATCTAAGCAGAGCAGAGGGTTTCGTTCTCTAAGAAGAACCAGATTGAAAGCTAAAACCTTTTTGCATCACAACAACAACTGTGAAACGAGAATTTGCTATTTTCCAGTGATAGGCAAAGATAAACCCTAATACGAGGGGAAACAAGAAACCCATAAGTTAAACATACCTAAAGGCTTGAAACTCGAAAGGCGGATTGCTCCGGAGAAGATTAAAAGAACCTAAATTTCCAGTGAAGAGGACAAATCGAGATAACCAGAGAGAGAGAGAGAGAGGGAACTTGAGATGGAGAAGTTTTAAAGGTCGTCGCTCTCTCTCTCTTTTTTTCATTTTCTTAGATGGAAATAAATCAATTTTTACCTTTTTACTCCTAAATTTACTTTGTTTTTTTTCTTTGGGTGTAAGATCTTTTATACTCCATCCATTCCGAAAAGATCCATGTTTTAAAAAAATGTTTCAAAATAATACATTTTTTATATTTGCAATGCTTTATTTAATAGTAAACTGTAAACTTCAAAAAATATTATGTTTATTAAAATTTTATTGGTTAAAATTATGAAAAATATTACAATAACAATACATTAATAGTTAATATTTAATATGTTTTATTAATATGTATGAAAAATCTAAGAGCAAAAAAATTGGATGAGAACTTACACTAAGAGCAAAAAAATTTGCTTGCAGTGATCTGTGAGTTTAAGATGTGAAAAATTAGTACATGTTACTCTTAAAATAAGTAATGCTAACAATATTTCATAAAAGTATTATTATTGGTGATTTTTTCAATTGAGTTTTAATATTTTAAAATAATTTAATTATGAAACTAAAATGCAGTGGTGTAAATCAGTTATAACAAATAAATGATAAGGAGCCTATCATTTGAAAAAAAAATTGTGAAGTTTTCCAACTCTCTTTTTCTTCCATATTTTTGACTCTTTTTTTTTTGTGAGACTATTGAGTAATTAGTAATGTGAGAATATTGAGTGATTAGTATGCAGATGTTCTCAGATCACAGATTAATCTATGAACGTCTTGGAGTTTCTAACCATTGATTCACTGATCTAGCATGAGCTTACTGACTTGAACATCAGAATGTTACTTTATGACCATTTGGTATCTACGCAACATCAATGTTACATTACCATGTCAACTAGAAAGATCTGAAGCAATGATTACAACATAAAATGTCTGATTAGAAAAAATCTGATGCAGTGATTAGTACATAAAATGTCTGATAAGAAAAATCTGCTGCAAACAACAAAAAGAAAGCACCCACAAAGCTATAATACACTTAGAAATGATTCCTGTGATAAGGATCATACTGTTGATAATATTGGTGATACTGATACTGAGGGGGTCCCTCCGGTTGTGTCCACTGGTTATGATTGTAGTCAGAGTTGAAACCTCTGCCGTAATGATCCACCGGCCAAGTCAGTCTTTGATTCAGGGAAGAGCCATGTTCAGGAAAGTGATTGCTTGTGTGAGAAGCAACATGTACTGAGCTCTGACTTCGCTTTTGTCCTCTCGAACCCGGTTTGCTAGCAGAGGAGGAAACAGCCGCCGTCGTTGAATGTTCCAAACGTGTGTTGTTGCTGCTGACAGAACCAACCTCTCCTAAACTTGGTGGTTCTGCCGTATCAGACACGTTTCTTCTAAGCTTCAAAAGCGACTTGATCCTCTCCTCCAGGTCGTCGAGCTGGAACTCTGACTCAAGTTTGTGACACGTTATGCATTTAATGCCGGCTCTTAGGGACCTGATCTGCCTGTCTATTGCAGCAACCTGTAAAGTCTACTCTGCGTTACAACATAACTCTCTTTTAAGTTGAGAAAAAACAAAGAAAGGACATGAATCTTTTACCTGTGATGCAGGTTCATTCTCTGCGTCTCTAAACGCCTTCTCTGCAGACTCCTTTGTAATCCTCAATGAATCGTTTATAATAGCAGAAACAGGATGGAACTTATGTAACATACCAAAGGAGTATATGTAGTTAACTGCCTTGAGGCGATGCCCAGTCTTTATGAGGTCTTGAATGAAACCTGTTCACAAAGTTCATGCATGTTTAATACTACCTCCTGTTCTTTAAAAATAAATGCATCATTTTTTTTACAATTATCAGTTTTCAATAATTTTTAACTAATAGTACTTCAATAAATTTTTAAGTCCACAATTTCTTCTAGAAAACATAAAACATATATCTTTGTGAAATAATTTCTTTTTTTAAAACATTTATCTTAATAGAACGGAAGGAGTACTATTTTTCACAATTGTGGGAGAGTAAAGAGAAGAGAGAATCACCTGTAATGGCATTGTCTAAACCAAGAAACTGGCAAAGATCAGGACATGCAGTGTGCCAATAAGAGTTGTCCAGTAGATTTAGAAGGTCAGTGGTCTTGAACTCTGACACTATCCCATAGATACCTAGAAACTTTAGGAAACAAACTACTTCTAACTCATCACTCTTACTCTTTGTAATCATTTCTCTCCAGTAAACAGCAAGTTTCTTTGCATCCCCTTTTACTGGATGTCCTATTTGAACAGGGAGCTTCTTCAGCTGGTCCAACAATAAGTTGCAGCTATCTGAAGTAATCAGCAGCTTGAATTGGTAGCTGCTCCCTTCAAGGTTTGTAGGACATAGAGACATGGATGTGTCTAGAACTAGCTTTGCTGGATTTGATGTGCATCTGAAAGCATTGGAGAGATCACTCTCTAGAGGTTTCTTTTCTAGTACCTCCCTTAACATGTCTGCGTTGATGGAGCCACAGAGATTGTTTGGCTTAGCTTCAGTGCTTGGTGGATGTGTTTCTTTGCCATCTGGCTGATGATTAACTCCTGATTCATCAATCTTCTCACCTGAAGAAACATACACATGTGTTCTGATTAAAGCGAGTGTATTAAAAGTAAGGTTGATAGATGAATCAACAACATACCTGTTGAGTTCTGTGTAGGAGTGGTTGGTTCGGTTAATCTTTGTCGTTTGGTTGTGTCCTGATTCTCAGAACTTTTATGAACTGGTTCCATTGCTCTCTTGGCTGCTGATTCACCGTTCTTTAGTAGACTCAGCTTATTAAGAATCTTAGGAGGGAACATATGCTCAGCTTTCCTCTCTTGGATGCACTCAAGTGCCATGGTTGCATCAGCTTTTATCTTCTCCTTCCTCGCTTTCTACAACAAGTCAACAAAGCTTAATCAACTTACACATCATAAGCCATAGAGAGAGAGAGAGAGAGAGAGAGAGAGAGAGAGAGAGAGAGAGAGAGAGAGAGAGAGTTTAGCTTTACCTGCGCCTCCATTAAGTTTACAGTTCCAAAAGGAACTCTAGCAGCTCTTTCTGATGAAATCAAGTACGCATGCAAAAGGGCTCCTGGTCTCCCTCTTGGACAAAGCTTGTATAACCTGAACTCACATATGAATCTCAGTACTGCTAAGTACTCTTCCTTGTTCTTTAGAGTTTCAACCACACCTATTCACAAAAACGTTTCAGCTTTTTGGGAAACAACTAAAAAAGTAGTCAAAAGTCAAGTAAGCATTACCATAAACACTATGTTCTAACTCCAGAAGCCGAAACAGTCTCGGCGCTTGATCATACAGAAGGAACCGCTCTAAAAGGGTTAACAGCACTTCACGAGTAGTCACAGAGGCCAAACCATAAGCAGCCAGAAACAACAAGCAACATAACACCAAAGAGTCATTGTTTGTGTTAGCTTTTGCCATACTTATCCAGTTAATACCAATTTGAGTCGCTTCTTGGTTCACCTCCCATGTGATAGGTAGATTCATCTCCATCAGTTTCTCCAACAAAACGGTGCAACTTTTAAGAACAACACTATCATTAAAATCTTTAAGAGACGCTTGTATAGCATCCAAAACAAGCTTTGCCGGGTCCAAACACGGAATCATTCTCGCCAAGGCTTGATTTCTCTTAACCAAATCATCCACAGACGTTGCAACACTTGAGCAGCCTTTGTCTTTACCCAACATTGAAACAAGTGGCTCAAACTCATGTCTGAGATCTCTCTGCTGCTCTAGTTCCTTCTCCATGGACTCGATTCTCTTTGTAAACCCTTCAAACTCTGCCTTCCTTGTCTCCAAAGCTTCCTTGCACTCCGAGTGAAACCTCACCTCCATCTTCTCAAACTCATCCACTTTGGCTTTGAACGAGTCATGAACCGAAGAAAGCTCCTTCTCCTTGTCCTCAAGTTCCATGGCTCGGCCATTGAGTGATTCCTCGCGTGCTTGTAGCTCTTTGGCTCGATCTTCGAGAAGGCCTTTCGTGGAATCGAAGTGCCCTTCGATCTCTTTCCATTGAACGGAAAGGAGAAGAAGAGAATGAGCGCTTTCCTGGAGAGAATCTAGGGTTCGGTGAAAGTTGTGTTTGCTTAGATCAACAAGCGCTAGACTGCTCCTTGCCTTCTCCATCAAGTCACCCATTAAAAAAAAACAAATCAAAAGAAACGAAACCTAGAAATTCACAACACGAACGAACTTGATGATGATATGTATCTTCACGTCTGCTTTTGAGTTTTTAACTGCTGTTCTGTCTTGTGGCTTCTGTGTTGTAGATAATGATGAAAAGAAGCTAGATAATATATTTGTTTGGATTTCCAAATCAATTTAGTATTATATTTCCAAAATCAATGAGTATTAGTAATTCATTTATTTACCGTAAGAGTTACTAGAGAGGTCCGGTTAACTTAGATTAATTATCGGTTAAACTTCCTTTTACTAAACCGTGTGTATGAATACAGATCGTAAACTGTGAAATAATGAGAGTATTTTCAGTTGTATAACAATTTCTTTAATAATTTGTGTTAGCCACTGGTTTGATTTGAATTAATCCAAGTATCCGCACATTGAGATTTATGTTTCAAAAAGTTTACAGATCATAATAATATGAAGGAGACGACATCAATGTATACACAACTTTTCGAAAGAGCTTTTGTTGCATTAATAATTAAAATTCAAGATCATAACAGCCTCCAAAATTCCATAACAAAATCCATTAAGTGAGAAACCATGGAGCTTACTAAACCACAATAGCTGAGACTTTATCAAACCCAAAGAAACAAAAGATGTTTCTAGTTAGTTACTTCCTACTACTTAGCTAGTTATAGCCTTAAACTTGAGACATAGAGCACTAGAATTTGCCAAAGCCTGGTGGTCGATTGATGCAGGGTCTAATCACCAGTCTAGAACCCTCAGGATCCTCCACCACCCTTGGACGTTTAGAACCAGCTTGATGTGAAGATTGACCTTGGAACTCAGTTGAACCACCAGCTTCATACGTTTCTACCGGTTGATTTGGCGCAGCACTAAAGCTCGGGTTTGAGACATCAGTGGCAATGCATGAGCTTTGAAAAACTGTGTCTGAAGCCTGCATATGCGTTGATTGAACACGTTGGTTCTGAATTTGAAATTCCCGAGGAACCATGAATTTAAAGATAAAATCCACAGGTATGTCAATTTCAAGCTTGAAGTCTTCAATGAGTTCCATTATGTCCCTCAGTGTAGCAGCATCTCTGTTAGCTTCTTCAGCCTATAAGCCACAACATAGATTGCAAAGTCAACCATCAAACACAATATACAGTTTGACAAGAAGAGATGGATTGGAGAAGTCTTTAACCTGTGATTCATATCTTCTACTTTCCTTGGCTGAGCGTCTGAGATTGTTGATCTGTTCCTTCAAGATCTCCAGTGGAGAAAATTTGTTCTCCACCTTGAAGTAAAACATAAACCGGACTGCAGGAATACACATGGCTTTGTTTAGGAGCTCTGTGACAAAGCCTGTGGAGATTAAAAGAAGAGTTTGATCTTTGTTAGAGCAGAGAGAGTTTAAAAAAAAACACACCAATGCGACATATGTGTTGTAGAAGTAATACTTACCTGGGATGGCATGAGTGAGACCAAGAGACTCAAAGAGCTTTGGCGCATGTTTGAAGTGAGAAACATAAGAGGCAAGCTGTAGAGTTTGATCCGGCTGAGTTTGTTTCACCAATCCAAATGCAAGGATGAACTGCAGAAACGCCCAAGCCTCAAGCTGCGACTTTTCAACACTAGCTCCCATCATCCTAACCCATTCACGTGCCACTTTGGTTGCATCAGACTGTAGACCAGGATCAGTAGAGATACCAACACGTGCCAGCTCCTCCAGAAGGGGAACCAAAGCCATTAGTATAGGCTCTTCTAAACTCAACTCTCCTCTCTCACTAGCGTCCGTCAGTGCCTTTTCGACAGATGTTAGAACAAACCTGCCTGGATCTTTAAACATTTGAAGTTCAGTAGAGACTTCGTTCAGCGATAGAGATGTTGAGTCCTCAATGTCCCTGAGAATAGCATCTTCATTAGGAAAATGAGAAGCCACACTATTGTTGACTGGTTCTTCAGGCTTCACATCCAATGATAGCACATTGTTGACTGCAAAACAAAAAACAATTCAATAAGCATCACAGGACTCAAAATAGACCTCTACTGTTATTATATGGGATCAGGTTATAAAGAATAACTTGAAGACAACACACACAAAACCGAAAATGTTATCTTTATGGTACTAGAGAGACAATTGTACCAGGTGTTAGAGAAGGCGCAATCTCAGCTGAAGCAAGTTGTTCATTGTGTTTCTCAAACAACAACTTTAGTGACTCACATTGTCTACTCCTTTCCTCGATTAGCTTTTGAATGTTCTCCATCCGTTGGCAAGCCTCCTTCATGTCACTATTCAAGGACATGACCGTCTGTTCCCTCAAGTCAATTTTCAGACTAAGCACTTCCAACTCTTTCTCTTTAGAGACAAGCTCAGATGACCGTGTCTCAAACATCTTCTCACATTCCGCAATATTGTCTTGAACCAACGTGAGATCTTTCAACTTCCTCTCAGCTGCCTCCTCCAACTTCCTCAGAGTCTCCATCTCTGCGCTGACCTGAGCATGATATCTCTCAAGATCAGTCTTCATCTGTCTGCATGTTTCCACTACCTCACTAAGCTCACTTGCCTTTAATATTTTCTCTGCCGCACACTCTTCCACCAATCTCCTAAGCTCAGATAGTCTCACTTCCTCTGCATTGGACTCGGCTAGAGAAACCTCAACCTGGTTCTTGATAAAGTTTAGTTCTTTCCTCTTTGCTTCAACTTTCATCTGAAACCCATCAGACTTCCTCTCTAAATCAACAAGCCGGGCTTCTGCTTCTTCAACCTTTTTAGCTCTTTCCTCAAGTGCAAAGCTTTTATCTTTCAACTCCACCTCTTTAGATTGCAACTCTTTCAAGCTGTCTTGAATCTTTTTCTTGACAGAACTGAGCTCAGCAATAAGATCAGTAAGTGAGCTCTGAACCTGATCACGTTGTTTCATCTTAGCCTTCAACTCACCTGAGCATTCCGTGATGGTCTTGTTGATTGAACAAACCTCTTCTTGTTTCAACTTGAGCTGTCCCATAAGTTCCTCAATGGAGCTATTCAAATCTTGCATCATCTTCTCTCCTTCCTCAACTTGTTTATTTCTCTCAGTGAGTATTGATTCTACAGACTTCAACTCCTTCTCTTTGATATCCAGATCTTCGAGGCAATCTCTGTATCTATCCTTCACAGAGCGAAGCTCTTTTTTCTTTGACTTATGCTTAGCAATGCATCTTTCTAGATGTCTTCTCGTCGAATTCAGCTTTTTCTCTGTCCAATCCACTTTGTTCTCTGCTGAATCTTGTTTCTCAGAGAGCTTTTTAATAAAAGCTTGAGCTCTTCCCAATGTCTTCTCTTGAAAGACAATCTCCAAGGATAACTTACGAATATCATCCGTTATCTCATCATATCGCTTCTCCTTAGAAACAAGTTCTTCACTGTGTTCCTCAATCAACAACTTGAATGACTCACAATGTGCACTCCTTTCCTCAATTAGCTTTTGAACGTTCTCCAACTCCTTGGCTTTTGATTCCATGTCATTATTTAGGGATATGACAGTCTGTTCCCTCAAGTCAATGTCCAGACTAAGTGCTTGCAACTCCTTCTCTTTAGAGACAAGCTCAGATGACTGTGTCTCACGCAGCTTCCGCTGGGAATCTAATTGCTCTTCCACCGATTCTAGATGCCTCTCACATTCCTCAATTTTATCAAGAACCATTGTAAGATCCTTCCTCTTTCTCTCTATCTCCTCTTCCAATTCTCTACTGTGAGTTTGAGTCCTTTCCCAATCATCCTTCTCTGTGATGACCTTAACGCGATGCCTCTGAAAATCAGCTTCCATCTGTCCTAAATCTTCTCGCTTACATTCAAGCTCATCCTGAGTCTTAACCAGCTCTGAGGTGCTTGTTTCAAACAGCTTCTCACATTCCGCAAGCTTTTTCTGAACCAATGTGAGATCTTTTGTCTTCCTCTCAACTTCCTCATCCAACTCTCTCCTGTGAGTTTGAGTTCTACTCAAAACCTCCATCTCTGCGCTAACATCATCACGGCATTTCTCAAGATCAGTCTCCATCTTTGCTAGCTCTTCACCTTTCAAACCAAGCTCAACATGAGTCTTTCTCCAAGATTCCACCATCTAATTAAGCTGACTCTCCTTCAACATTCTCTCTTCCTCACACTCTTCCACCAATTGCCTAAGCCGAGACAGTCTCGCTTCCTCTGCATTAGACTTGCCTAGAGAAACCTCCACCTGTTCCGTGAGAAAGCTAAGCTCTTTCTTCATTGCTTCAACATCCATCCGAACCCCATCAGATTTCATCTCCAAATCAGCAACCTTAGCTTCAGCTTCTTCAACCACTTTAACCCTCTCTTCAAGTCCAAAATTTTGACCTTTCAACTCAACCTCCTTGGACCTCTCCTCTAATTTTGACCTTTCTAACTCCCTGAACCTCTCCTCTAATTTGCCTTGGACTGATTCCACACACTCATTCAAGTCTTTCCACTGAACATTAAAGACAAGTATGTCGGAAGCATGAGCGTTAACCTTGTCCAACGCCTTACGAAGACCCTCACCCCTCACCCTACACTCGTTCCCCACGTTCTCCACCTTGATCTCCTCCATCGTTTAACCCTTTCTTCAAACCCACGGAAGAGTTTCCAAAAATAGCAAAACAAATCAGACGAGAACATAACAAACCCTACAAGCCAAATCTCAGCCAAAGCTCCAAACTTGAGAAAGGGAGAAGCAGAAGCAACACAAACCCTAAAATGGGTTAGTGAGAATGAGTTAAAAAAGGAAACAACTTTAATCGAGAAAACGAGTTTGAACCAACAATGGGAAGAGAAATTGTATTGTCAGTAAAGCTTCTGAGGAGAGTGAAGAGAAAGGAGAGACCTTTTGTTTAGTTGTGCGAAGACGACGACTAGAATCAACGAACGGTGTTGTGTCTTCTCTTCTTCCTTCGCTTACAGTTTTTGACACAGAAAAAGTAATTATTAATCGGTTCAATTTCTACTTAGCCAAATTGACAAAGAAGCAAACTTTATACATTACCATTTAATCAACAAATTCAAACAAAATTTATTAATAATCAACGCATTGATTAAATTATGTATAAATTTATTTTGTTTTGACATGTCATATGAGATAAGTAACAAACATGACATGACATGACATGACATGCAGCACTTTCCAATACATCTAAAGTATAAAGCTGCTTAGAATTTAGTAATTTACAAAACAAAACTATTTTGTATACATTTATATCCGTTCATAAGTTTTGAAAATTTTATCGATAATGTTCATTTATAAAACTTTTGTACTTATCATCATATCAGTTTTTCCTACTACATTTATAAATCCACAAAATCAAATTATACAAGAAAATTATGAAAATATATATATACATATTTAAGATGAAAAACTGAACTAATGCAATATGTATAATTCAGTATAATCCAAAAATGATATCATGAACAATCTAAATTAGTATGCCAAAAATCAAAAGCATAAATTCAAAAAAAAAATTCAAAATATTAATTTGTTTCAGCACGAAAATACTATGGTTAGATTTGGAGAAGTAAATAAAATCCATTATACCTAAGCAATAATAAATCATACATGTAAATTACAAAATAGTTAAAATTAAAGTTACAATATTAATAATTTTATAATATATTTATTCTGGTCGACCATTTCGATCTTTTACTAAAATCAAGTTAATATATCTTTATTAGCTTCAGTTCACTTAGCAAGTTTTTTTGTTTCAAAACACAAAACTATATCATGTGCATTATGATAACGATATTTAAACTTTCTTACATATAAATGTCTTGTATCTAATCTATTAAAACAGAAGTACAAATAGTACTTAACCCTAAGTTTTCCTCAATAATTACAAGAAAATGCCACTGGAATTAAAACACAATCGTTTCTTATACAATCATTAATAATCCTTTCCTATCATTAATAATCATTTCCTTCCGTGGTCAATTGATTGTGCTAATCTAATTGTTCGCCAGCCCATCAATTTACCAAATACGAATAAATTAGTTTAGGTTAGGCTTATTATAACTTTATGGCCCATATAATATTGACTATTTATAAAATTCAAAACCAAACCAACAAAACATATGACCAGTATTTTTATCCATTAGCTAACCTATAACAAATGAAACGATTGATCTAAGTTTACAAAAACATGAAATTTGCAATTTATATGAGATTATGTGTTTAAAACTTACAAAACACGTTTTCCTTATCTTTAATAAGGTATATTCTGTTTTTAATAAAGTGTATAGGAAAAAAGGGTATGGATCTGTAATAATTTAAATATATATTTGGTTTGATTTTAGCCTACCCTTTCCAATCTCAAGTATATATATCTCTTAGACCTTGATTGGTAGAGCATAAACATTATCATTATGCTTTACATTATCCAATCAACAATTGTTAGATAAGCATTTATTAAATACTAATGCTCTCCAAATGCTCTTTTGGCCAATGCTCTCATATGAAGCTTTTAGAAGAGCATTTGCATTTATAATTTATAAAATTAAAGAAAATATATAATTAATTCATTTATTTTATTTAATAATATCGTGAAATTATTTTTATATCCAGAAAATAAAATTTTGAATTCTGAAATTAATTTACAATAAAAAAAATTTTAAATTGTATTTCACATTTAAATATAATTTAATTTACATAATTTAATTTATTTTAAATTTCAGAAATTATTTTTTTAAATATATATTTTAATTATAAAATTTATTTTAAAATAGTACTTTTTTGATAAAACAAAAATATTTTTCAAATTATTAAATAAAACAAATTAATTATATATCTTTTAAATTTAATGTTAATATATATTATAAATATATTCATTAAAAATAAATATATTATATATTATATGTTATATATTAATTTTTATAATAATTTTAAATAACATACTCATACTGCTCTTTTAATCATCCTATTAAACAGTTTAGCAAAAACACACAATTCCTGCAGCATACTGCTTCTATAACATACTGCTACTGCTAATGCTAATGTTCTGCCAATCAAGGCCTTATATGTATTGTCAAACACATAACAAAAAAAAATATCCACAGTTTTTACTCATCTCACAAAATGTCATGTGCATATATAAAAAATATGTAATACTATAAATATTATACATATATAGTATTAAATATATGTTTTATATAATTTATATTGAAAAAATTATATCCGCGCGGGCGCGCGGGTCAAAGGCTAGTTTCCTATTAAATGTCATAGTGAGCAAGAGAATACTAATGTCCTTAATGTGGTATGTTATGTCATCATGTTCACTTTACACAATGGTGGGAGAGAGAGTAAAGAACAAGGAATCATCACCTGTAATGGCCTTGTCCAAACCGAGGAACTGGCAAAGATCAGGACATAGAGTTTGCCAATAAGAGGTGTCTAGTAGAGTTAGAAGGTCACTGGTCTTGAACTCTCTTGACACTATTCCATAAATACCTAGAAACTCTAGGCAACAAACGACTTCAAGTTCTAATCACCGGTCTAGAAGTCCCTCAGGTTTGCAGATCATAATATGAAGGAGACGACATCATTGAATCCACAACGATTCAAAAGAGCTTTTGTTGCATTAATAATTAAAATTCAAGATCTTAACTGCCTCCCAAATGCCATAATAAAATACAAGTGTATTATATAAGAGAGAGACCATGGAGCTACTAACCACAATAGATGAGACCTATCAAGCCCAAAAAACAAAAGATCTTTCTAGTTAGTTACTTCATACTAGTTAGCTAGTTATAAGCCTTAAACTTGAGACAGAGAGCACTAGAATCAGTCAAATCATGGTGGTCGATTGAAGCAAGGTCTAATCACCGGTCTAGAACCCTCAGGATCCTCCACCACCCTTGGACGTTTAGAACCAGCTTGATGTGAAGATTGACCTTGGAACTCAGTTGAACCACCAGCTTCATATGTTTCTACGTTAACAGGTTGATCTGGTGCAGCATCAAAGCTTGTTGGAAGGCTAGGGTTTGAGCCATCAGTGGCAATGAATGAGCTTTGAAAGGCTGTGTCTGAAGCCTGCGCATGGGTTGATTGAACTGGAAGGTTTTGAATGTCCCGAGGAACCATGAATCTGAGGATAAGAGCCACAGGAATGTCAATTTCCAGCTGGAAGTCTTCAATGAGTTCCATTATGTCCCTCATTGTAGCAGCGTCAGCCTATAAGCCAACAACATAGGTTATAAAATTTAACAGTTGATGACAATATACATTTTGACAAGAAGAGATGGATCAAAGCAAGCTATAACCTGTGATTCATGTGTTGTTCTCTTTTCCTTGGCTGAGCGTCTGAGACTGATGATCTGTTCCTTCAAGAACTCCAGTGGAGAAAAGTTGTTTGTCACGTTGAAGTAAAGCATAAACCGGATTGCCGGAATATAGATGGCTTTGTCAAGGAGCTGTGTGACAAAATCTGTGGAGATATAAAGAGTACACAGCATAATCATTAGTGGTAAACTCACACACACACACACACACACACAAAGGAAACAAATGCATTGTAGAAGTTCAACTTACTTGGGATGGCATCACTGAGACCAAGAGATTGGAAGAGTCTTGGAGCCTGTTTGAAGTGAGTAACACGCGAGGCGAGTTGTAAATTCTGATCTGGTTGAATCCGCAATCCAAACGCCACAATGAATTGCAGAAAAGCCCAAACCTCAAGCTCTGACTTTTCAACACTAGCTCCCATCATACTCACCCATTCACGTGCCACTTTGGTTGCATAAGAGTGTAGACCAGGATCAGTAGAGACTACACCACGTGCCAGCTCCTCCAAAAGGGGAATAAAAGTCTTGACTATAGGCTCTGCTAAACTCAATTCCCCTCTCCTACGAGCGCCAATGAGTGCATCATCGAGACAAGTTAGAACAAACCTGCCTGGATATTTAAGCATTCGAAGTTTAGTTGAGACTTCATTCGGTGAAAAAGAAGTTGAGTCCTCAATGTCCCTAAGAGAATCTTCATCAGGCAAATGAGGTGAAGCTATGCTTTGTTGGACATCCAAGGAGCATGGATCACTACTATTGATGACTGGTGCTTCACGGGGCTGCTGCTCAGGCTTATCTTCCAATGATAGCACATTATTGTTGACTGCAAAAAAAAAATTCAATAACAATGACAAGATTAAAATAGAGCTTGATAGTGTTTTGCTTGTAGCAGTATCACATATGAGACCAGGTTTGAAGAATAATTTAACGACAACACACATTGATTTTTGAGACATTAGTACGAGAACATACCAGGTGCTAGAGCTGATACTCCAAGAGCTTTGCATAGACTGAGACCATATTTGCAAAGGAAGTCAACATCAAAAAGACTTTGGACTTGGTCAGCATCAAAAGCATATGCGAAACTGAATGCAGCAAGAAAGTTTAGAAACTCCAACACCTCCACTGGATTCTCTGCCTCAACCAGAGTTATGTTCTTCCATTCAGTGGCAAACTTGAAAGCTTCTCCTTGTACTTCAGCTGTGGGGTTTGGTGACATATCCATCAAGCATTCTAGCAAGCAGATGCTACTCCTTTGAACACTCTTTGGATCAAGATTTGTAGCTTCTGTCCTTTGGTGAGCTGCGTAGAGCCCATTTACTGTCTCTAACACAAGCTTTGCCGGGTCAGAAGATCTTTTAATAGAAGACAAGACGTCGAGATGAAGCTGATCACGTTTCTTCAGATGCCCACGTAAGAGTAACTGCAAAGTTTTCTCGTCGCGTACGTTAGCGTCTCGTACAAGGTCAGCTTGTTGAACCGTGTTGCCTTGTTTCTTTGCTTTCAGCTCAGTTTTCTTAGAGGATTTTGGCAACTTCTGTTCTGTTGATATCAGTTGCTGAGCCTTGTGATCAATCCTTGCCTCCCGAGCACTAAGCTCTTTCTCTTTCAGTTCAAGCCCTTGAAAGTCTTTCAAGCTGTCTTGAATCTTTTGTTTGACAGAGCTAAGTTGGCTTTCTGTTGACTTGAGCTCAGCAATAAGATCAGTAAGTGTGCTTTGAACCTTATCACGGTGTTTCCTCTTAGCCTTCAACTCACGGGAGCATTCCTTGATGGTCTTTTTGATTGAACAAACCTCTTCTTGTTTCAACTTGAGCTGTCCCATAAGTTTCTCAATGGAGCTATTCAAATGTTGCATCATCTTCTCTCGTTCCTCAACTTGTTTATTTCTCTCAGTGAGTATTGATTCTACACACTTCAACTCCTTCTCCTTGATCTCCAGATCTTCGAGGCACTCTCTATATATATCCTTCACAGAGATAAGGTCTCTCTCCATTGACTCATGTTCGTCAATGCAACTTGCCAGATCTCTTCTAGTCGAATCCAGTTTTTCCTCTGCCGAATCTTGTTTCTCAGAGAGCTGCTGGATAAAAACTTCAGCTCTTTTCAGTGTCTTCTCTTTAAAGACAATCTCCAAGGATAACTTCCGAATATCATCTGTTATCTCATCATGTTGCTTCACTTTAGAATCAAGTTCTTCACTGCGTTCCTCAATCAACAGCTTGAGTGACTCACAATGCACACTCCTTTCCTTAATTAGCCTTTGAACCTTCTCCAGCTCCTTGCCTTTTGATTCCACTCGTTGGCAAATCTCCTTCATGTCGTTATTTAGGGACATGACCTTCTGCTCACTCAATCCAATGTCCAGACTAAGAGCTTCAAACTCTTTCTCCTTAGAGACAAGTTCAGATGACTGTGTCTCAAGCAGCTTCTGTTTGGAATCTAGTTGTTCTATCACCGATTCAAGCTCTTTCTTCTTTCTTGATATCTCCTCTTCCAGTTCTCTACCGTGATCTCGCGTCCTCTCCCAATGATCCTTCTCTGTGATGACCTTAACGCGATGCCTTTCAAGCTCAGCTTCCAACTGTCCTAAATCTTCTCGCTTACATTCAAGCTCATCCTGAGTCTCAACCAGCTCTGAGGACCTTGTCTCAAACATCTTCTCACATTCCTCAAGCTTGCTCTGAACCAATGCGAGATCTTTCGTCTTCCTCTCAACTTCCTCATCTAACTGTCTCCTGTGAATTTGAGCTCCACGCAATCTCTCCATCTCTGCGCTGACCTCAGCACAACACCTCTCAATATCAGTCTCCAACTTTGCTAGCTCTTCACCTTTCAAACCAAGCTGACTCTCCTTCAACATTCTCTCTTCCTCACACTCTTCCACCAATCTCCTAAGCTGAGACAGTCTCGCTTCCTCCGCGTTAGACTCGCCTACAGAAACTTCAACCTGTTTAGTAAAAAAGTTAAGCTCTTTCTTCATTGCCTCAACATCCATCCGAATCCCATCAGATTTCATCTCCAAATCAGCAACCTTAGCTTCAGCTTCTTCAACCACTTTAGCCCTCTCTTCAAGTGCAAAGCTTTGACCTTTCAACTCAACCTCCTTGGACTCTAACTCCCTGAACCTCTCCTTTAATTTACCTTTGACTGATTCCAGATACTCATTCAAGTCTTTCCACTGAACACTGAAGAGAAGCACGTCGGAAGCATGAGCGTTAACCTTGTCCAACGCGCTATGCAGACACTCACCCCTCACCCTAAACTCGTTCACCACGTTTTCCTCCTTAATCTCCTCCATGGCTTTACCCTTTCTTCAAACCCACGGAAGAGTTTCCTAAAATAGCAAAAAAAATCGGACGAGAACCGAACAGACCATACAAGCCAAATCTCAGCCAAAGCTCCAAACTTGAGAAAGAGAGAAACGGAAGCAACACAAATGGCGAAGTTTCTGAACAAAACAGAGAAGGGTTAGTGAAAATGAGTTAAAAAGGAAACAACTTTAGTCCAAAAAAACGAGTTTGAACAAACAATGGGAAGAGAAATTGTATCAAACATTCAAGCATCTGAGAAGAGTGAAGAGAAAGGAGAGACCTTTTATTAGTTGAACGAAGAAGACGAGCAGCATCAACGACTGTGTGTCTTTTCTTCTTCTTCTCTTACAACTTTTGACAGAGAGAGAGCGTAATTATACACGTTCAGATTAAATTTTTCCTTTTTTTAATTATTAGAGAAAGTGTATGTGTGAGCTAAACCGAATAATCTCTGCTTTTAATTTATCGGTTCGATTCTACTAAACCATATTGACAAAGAATAAATGAACTTTATTCATCGATTAAACCAGCAGCAGTTAATTATATTTGGGTTTTTTGGCCACCTACACATAACCATTTTCCTTAGATATTTTAAGTTAACCAATATTTTTTTTTTTTAATTTATTAATCATCATATTAATTAAATGTAGGATAAATAATTTTCCTGACACGTCATATTGATAAGTAACAAATTAACAATCATAACATGCAGTGCCGGCTTTGAGGGTGTGCCAGAGGTGCAGTAGCACAGGGCCCTATTTTTTTATCACAATTTCTTTAAAATTTAGGGTCCAATTTTTTTCTGAAACTGTTATTATTCAACAAATATACAGAAAAGAAGGTGAAGTAAAGAAAAAAATATGTGTGGCTTTGGGATGAAAAGAGAAACCACAAACACGTGACTTTAAGCTATTTAATACTCACAATTTTTTTACACGTCATTGTTTTCCTGATTTTTAACATTATTTTAAGCACAAATTTTACGGATCTATGAATCATTTTATATATAGCACAGGGTCTGTTGACAAAAAAAAAATAGCACAGGGTCTACCAACACTTTGAGCCGGGCCTGATAACATGCATGCTTCTCTAATATCAAATCGGTCGACCATGCTGATCTTCTAGTAAAATCAGATCACGACAAGCTTTCCTTTGTTTCAAAACCCAAAACTAGAGCATGTAGTGAATTATGATAACGATATATAAACTCTTTTACATATAAATGACTTTTATTTCCAATTACTAAGTGAGCAAGAGAATACTAATGTCCCAATTAATAATGTGGTATGTGACTATGTGGTATGTTATGTCATCATGTTCACTTTACACACCTTGGGAACTGTTAAGAGTTTTTATTGAACAAAGTTGGAATGATGAACATTCAATTTTTTTGAGAATGGCTTTTTCCTTGAATTTTTTTCCATATTATCTATGTTTAACACTAAAAGACAAAAAATATACACGTATTTAATATGGCTTTAAGAATAAAATGAGAGTAATCATAGCAATGCAATATTATAAACCTCTTATATACAGAAAACATACCTGACATTTTTAAATCAGTGATTTAGTCATAAAAGTCTACTTAATTAGCCTCAAGTTTAACTAAAAAATTATTAAAGCTCTTCATCATTATAGTTCTTATCATTTGTGAAAATTATTGAAAATTAATTTACAAAAAATTGATTTAGTCATGAAAGTACATTTAATTAACCTCAAGTTTGACTATAATCTATTAACGTTCTTCATCATTGTAGGAAATCTGATTTATTATCATTTATGCAAACTATTAAAAATTAATTTACAAAAATTTAGCATATTGCAAATAGAACAATTTCATTTAAAATTTTATAAGAGAGTATAATTTGTTGTTATAAATTCGTTTATATAACGGTTTTTTCATATTACAACATAATTACCAAGTGCTAAAATCAATAATCTATGTTATAATGAAAAATGTATAACTAGCTCTAGATACGAACAAAAAAAATGCTCAACAAGAGGAGCTAATGATTTACCAAAAAACAAACAAACAAGAGGAGCTAATAAGGGTCGACGATATATAGCAGCAAAGAGAATGTTTGGCCGAATAATACAAAGCACATGTTGAAGTGGACATATATTAATGTCACATAATATGTCTATTATTCCCCCACATTATTGTCTAAATGAGTTTTTTTGTACGTGTATGTATGAATTTATCTTTCCTCACGTTTTGACATTTATGTCTTACATCATATGGTTCCAAGCTTCGAATGTTCACATGTCTTAGCAAACATTATAAGGTAGGCTCCATACTCTATTGCTTCCTCCTCCAAAGCCCTTCATAAATTCAAAGCTATCTTTTTAATAAATTACCATGTATAATTTTTTTCTGAAAGTACACTTAATTTCTACAACGGATATATATATATATATATGTTTGAAAAATAAATTACAGAAACAATTAAAAAACTATAAAATGAGAACGAGTGAAACTCTTTGGCACCTGTCAGAAGTGAAAACCATTTATACATGAAAACTGGAAAATTCCAAGACACATCCAGAGCCTGCAGTGAACATATCACTTGCATGTACTTGACTTAGTTGGCTTTTAAGTCAAATTATGTTTTTGTTTGAATTATCGTTTGAATGAGTTCTCTGGTGCAGCATAGCTCATGCATAGTCACATCACATGCATAGTTCAAGCCTCATGTACAGTTTCTATTAAATTATGATCACTATACAAAATTTTCTTTCAAAAGTAGAATAAAAAGCCTTATAATGAATGTGGTGTGTAGACAAAAGAAAAAAAAACATTTACATATAAAATCACTGGCATCACGAGGTAACCTAGTCGTCATTAGTCAATCCTAATTTTCATTGATTTGTGTCTAGGATAAAGTGTACCATCATTGAAGTAGAGTAATGTTGTTAAGTTATCTGATTAGAAAATGCTATTGTATAAAGGGAAGTGGCAAACTGATCATATAGTATACTACCTCTAAACATCCCAAACCATATTAGTGTAGATATGAAAATATACATAGAAGAGAGTTATGGCATCTCGTATCTGCAATCTCAAGCTTTACAAGCTCCTGGGGATGTAGATTGTTACCAAGGTCAAGAAGTGTATTGTATTTTTGAAAATGCTATCCAAAAGAAGAGGAGATTTATATACAAAATAGTATGTAAATCACACTTTTCATGCTACTTGCACCTCACGTCACTTGCTGTGTATTCCTCAATGTCTTATTTGCTACAAAGAGGCTCCCTGTCATATTACTCCTCTATGTTTTCATAATTACGTTAATGCCCAATAACTATCATAATGTTCCAATTTAAACCTCATTGTTTCGCTCTCTGGTCAAAAACCAATTATAAGTTGCAATCACATCCAAGATTCCACCAAATTACCAAAACCACTCACACCCATTGATGAGATGCGATTCCTCGAGGAACTACCGCTGTCTCCTTCTCTGATTACACAGCTAAACCCTAATTCAACCGCCAAAGGCTACGGCGGCGGATGGGTCGATAGGTGCCATGGGTTTCTACACAACACGCTTCTCGTCGCTGCTTCTCTCTTCTTCGTGGGTTACTTAGCTTACGAGGCGAGGAAGAGCTTCTCCAAGCTCTCGAATCGGAGATCTTTCATCATGATCGGTTACTACGCCTCTCTCTGGCTCGTTAGCTTGCTCAATCTTGCTTGGTGCTGCCTCCAGGTTCGAATTCAGTTGTTGGGTAGTGAAAAAGATCGAAACTTTGATTGAATTGGATAAGATTGGTGAAATTCAAATTTAGAAACTTTTTTGGTCTTGAGCTGTTTGTTCATGGGCACTGGTCTTGGGATGAAAGTGTACTACTTTGAAGAATAGCATGTAGTCATTTGATTGTATTTGGATTGATGTTTGTTAGGATGATCATAACTGTAAGTAATTGAAAAGACCAGAACTTTGATTGAATTGGACTACCTTGTTTAAAGACTGTTTTAGGTTTGGTGAAACTCAAATTTAGAAACTTTTTGGTCTTGAGCTGTTCATGGGCACTGGTCTTAGCATAAAATGATAGTATTTGGATTGATGTTTGTTAGGAAGATCATAACTGTAATTGAATGAAAAGACCAGACCTTTGATTGAATTGGACTATAACGACTATTTTAAGGTTGGTGAGACACAAATTTAGAAACTTTTTGGTCTTGAGCTGTTCTTGGGCACTGATCATAAGATGAAAAGTGTACTACTTTGAAGGAATATACCTGTAATCATTTGATAGTAATTGGGATGATCATATATGTTCTATGCTGTCATCTTGTGTATCCATTGAGCTTTTGATTTAATTCTACTACTTGGAAGGAATATGCATGTATTCATTTGATAGTAACTGGATTGGTGTTTGTTAGGAAGATCATAAGTGGAGTCATACATGTAATCATTTAATAGTAACTGGATTAGTAACATTTGCTAGTAAATCTTATACGCACAGTTTGTGATTTGGTTATATCATGTGTATGGTGTTTACTCCTGTTTGGTTAATTTGATTATTTTGCATGCTATAGGGTTGGGAATGCTCTCCTGGGAAGGAAGTAGCGTGGAATCTGTTGACTTTGTTCACAACATCTGGAATGCTGTTCCTGGAAGTAAGCTTGGTGGCGTTTCTCTTCCAAGGAAACTATGCAAGCGGTGCAGAAGCGTTAACTAGAACTTTCCTAATCTCGGGGTTTGTTATAGCTCTCGATTTGCTTCTCAAGGTATCACATCTTGTCTACTCTTATACCTTCTGAAATCTTACCAAGTTTAGAGTTGTTATGGCTGAAGTTGGTTCTGTCATCTCCTTACTCCTTCCGGTTATTATGCTTTTTCTCAGGCGATTTATGTCTTTGGGTTTGGTGTGTCATTGTTCATTGACAACAATGAAAATGTACAAAAGTACAAATGGGGATTATGGGTCATTCACAAGCTTTTACTCACTGGCGTTTATGGGATGATATTTTCGATGTACAACTCTAGCTGGAGAGAAAGATTACCTGGTAAGTTAGTTCATCAGACGCTTACATCTTCACTAGCCCATAATAGCCTTTCACTGGTCTCTTCTGTTTCTCATCCTTTGTATCTTCTTGTTTTGACAGCAAGGCCTGCATTTTACAAGTACATAACCATCATGTTCGCCTTGTATGGACTCTACCTAATTGCATCTGCGTTTTCTGCAAACGGCGCTCATTTTGGATTCTGGTAAAATTTATCTATTACCATGCTAACAGAGAACACTGTCTTGCTTTTAACACCAAAGAAAGATAAACAATAAAAACTCAAAACTGAATGCAGGCTCTATGGGGTCATGAGTGTCTGCTACCACGCCTTATACCTTCCTCTTCTTTACATTACTTTTCTCGCAGACTTTTTCCAGGTAAAATAACTCATCATTCCTATCATTCATACTTCTCTCTTGCTCTCTTTCTTATTTGAAGGGCTTTTGCTGCAGGAAGAAGATCTAAACTTGGAGAATGTATACTACTCAGAGATGAAGGATGCTGGCTTTTTCGATGCTGATTGGGAATAGGACTAGTGTAGCTTCTTCATCTTCCGAAACTGTGAATAGAAGTTTGGTACGAACACGTAGGAGTCAAGGTATTGCCGCTTTTTTCAAGGCTTTAGTTTTCAGTTGTGCGTAATGAGACTGTAGTATGTGTGCGTTTGTACTCTTGAATAAAACATGTAACATCAAGGTCCTTTGTTTCTCAAACTGAATAATCTAAAAGAAAGCTTTTGTAGTAGTAGTCCAAAGATTGACACAATAAACCACTAGGGCAAAGACATATAAGCATATGATGAGAAAAGACAAGAACAGAGGCACATTTAAGCGGTTTTCTGTTGGATGAGTTCTTCAATGAGTTCAGCAGCGTGTTGGACTGTTGCAATCTCCTTTGCTCTTTCTTCCGCCATTGTTATCCCGAACTCTTCCTCCAAACCCATTACTATCTCCACCTGCAACTCCCAGAGACAAGAGTTTGTTCATGATGGAGCAATGAGTTATGACATAAGACAAAAGGATAGAGCAGTTTGGTTTGGTGGATACCGTGTCAAGAGAATCAGCTCCAAGTTCGGTAAACTTGGTTCTGGCTGTGACTTTTTGATCCTCGGCGAGAGACAATTGCTTCTTCACAATCTCAGACACTTTCTCCACCGTCTCTTGCTTGACCTTGAACCACATAAAGACCTCACGTTACATTATCAAGTCTCTGTAATGCAAAGATCAAAACAGGCTCAAGAACTCAATGAAAGGTGACGTACTGCACAAGAGATTGCCAGGCGAGCAGGGATGGGATGTCTTTGACTGAATGAGAGATTAGTCTTTCCATTATGGAAAATGGAAGCCGGTTTCTGAAGACAGAATCTTGTTGTTGTAGCCTGTTTAGTTCAGCGACCAAGAAGCAACGATGGAGTTTCAAGACTATAAGTACAACTCTATAAGCTAGAGATTTGTGATTCAAGTCATTGACAGATTCAAATGCAAGTGTTGTCTGATTGATCATGGTATCAAAAAACGTGACACCATTGTGTGTGTTACAAGTTATAACGTGAAAACGACAAGAGGAGGAAAAAGAAGAGAGACGTACCGAGAGGTCCGAGACACGAGCTTGCATAGAGATTGAGAAGCTGAAACTTGTAGCCATTATCGATCTTCAGGCCTGATCTGATCAAGAGAGAGAGATGGCGGATTGTACAAGGGAGTGTGAATGCAGTGGTAGCTGAGTACTATTGGGATGTATTTATACAAAGTTGGTCCAGCAGAAACGACAACGTATTAATGCAATCACTGATTTGGTTGGGCTCTTGTAGTGCTAGTTATTCGGACAACAAAGAAACGCCTTCATCTTTTTATTCCAATTGTCCAAAATCGAACTAAACCGTTCCAAACCGGTCCGGTCAAGTTCGAATCAGTAACAAGATTTCAATCACACTAACAAATGTATAGTTTTGTTCCATTTTACAAGTTTACAAGTAAACAAATACATTGAATACATTGCAATCAGAACCCTTTCAGAGAGTTTGCTTACTGCTCTCAAAACGTAGGGACAGCTCAGCTCTCTCTCCTCACAAACAATACTACAAATAAATAAATTAAATACTTACAATCACAGACACTTCTCTCAAGCTCTACTGAGATCAGTAGGAGGGTCTCTCTCAGTTGGAGAGCCAGGGACAAAGGGGACAAAGCCACGTCCTCCAAACACAGGCCTCATGAAGGAGTCATCAAACTGTCTCCAGTAGTAATGCACTGTCCTAGTGGGCCGTGTCAAGAAGCCACGTATACTGTCTGGCCTAGGCACGTTGTGGTTCCCTGCAAACTCAATGAACGAGTCTTGGTCTATCAAAGGGATCTGGATGGACTTTGGCGTGTTGCCATCAGATAAAAAGCTCGTGGTGGCTTTCTGGTGCGGCAATAGGAATCTTATTAGCGGTTTTGTCAACATACCAAACACCTGTAAACACCAATTCAAGAGAATCATATTAACCAAATACATCAAATCAAATAAAGTTATGTAGGTATCTTACCACAGTGCTAAAGAGACAGACGGTTATGGTACTGGTGATCATGATTGCATTCCCGCGCAAATCCGTTTTCCCAGCCCTTGTAAACTGCAATGTCAAGCAAGTGTTGTGTGTCATTGAAAGCTTCATAGAGAATTAAGTAAATAAAGTAACATCTACTCTTTATACCTTGTTGTATGCAAGAGCCATTGATACAGCACCTCTCATGAGACCAGACCACCAAATCACAACCTGAAGGAGATATAAACAAATGAGATTCAGAAGAGTTATTTGAATCCATTAGTACTAAGTAGGAATGATTCATACTTGCATCTTAAAGTCGATTCTCTCGCTTTGGTTCTTCTTGGCTAAGTTTGAGAGAAACGACAAGGGAAAGACGAATGCTGCTCTTCCAAGCATGAGCAAACCTATTAGGATTGAGCTCACTGCCACCGATGTTCCCGGACTGTCACTCACGGATCTCCACTTGTCAATGTCCAAAGCATCCATTCCCACATACAAGAAAATAAACGTCTCCGCAAGAAACGACAACGTTGCAAAGGCGTGCCTGTGTCATGTAAAACGCAATCAAATAAGCATTGGGAGGTACACTACAAAAGTGTTTTGAACTGAGTGGAGGCTTTCATACTTGGTAGTGATTCTTGAACTCTCGGTTACGTTGTGCCAGGTGTAATGAGACATCACAATCCCACAGAAGAACACAGTGAGAATACCACTCAAGTCGAAAAGCTGCAACCCCAAAACAATATAATCTCAGAATACTTTTGTCTTTGAACGCAATTTTTGTTTGGAACTAGAATCTAACCTCAGCAAGCATATAAGAAAGATAGGCCATAAGCATCATGAGGGCAACCTCTCGGTCAGTGGAGTGTCTGAGACATGCCATGTGAGGGGACATCTACTTTAGACCAAACATGGAGAAATAAAATAAAATAAACAGTCACATATATTAAGCTGAATGTTTACCTTCCAAAATATAGCTTTTTGATGATATATGCACTTATCAGACCGGTCTGCAAAATGAATCAAGAAGGGTGTGAACACAAGAGCATGCAAATAGCAGCCACAAGAAAGAATGGTAGAGAAGAAGAAAATGGACTTACCGCAACACCAAGCAAGGTGCTGAGGAGAAACAGATAGAAAAAGTTCCCAAGAAGTCGAAAAGCAGCTTCATGGTTAAGGTGAGTGAGGTCAAAGCTCTGAATCGCGTTGAAGACAACAACTGACGTGGCGTCATTCACAACACCTTCTCCGAATACAAGACTGTAAAGCAAAGGTGTCTCGTCTTGATTCAGAACCTATAATCACAACCACAAGAGGAAACAAGAACTAATTGGTCCACTTTGTTTATGCGTTTGTAAGTACTTTCTAGGAGAAAACACATTACCTGCAGTGTGCAAACGGAATCTGTTGCAGCAAATATAGCACCGATTGCTGCGAATCAAAACACAAACAAGAAACAAACTTAAGTCCCCTGGAGTGAAAACTGTTAAAGCAAAGCCATTGGTTCAGAGATGTTACCAAGATAATCACCCAAGTCAAAGGTCCCAATATCCAGTTTCTTAAAGAACTGCGTTACACCTGTTTCACACACCACCAAACAATCACTAGATATACAGCAACAAAAGAGACTGATGATCAACAGGATCTAATCCGTAAGCAGCTTTCAACGGCACTTCAGCCTAACGAAATGGGAAGTAAGGTTACCTAGTGTTATGACAGTGCAAGAGACAACAGTTCCAATAGCACCAAAAAGCATAATAGTCACGAAGTTGCGGAAAAACTGTTTCTTTTTCACTTGAAACCTGAAACAGACACAACAATGAGAATAAAGTTATCACTCTGAGAAATATCTGGAAAGGGCTTAGGGAAAATGAAGCTGAAAAGAGTAAATCCATGACATTGACAAGGACAAAGGTAGGACCACCAACGTGCACGTGAATAAAATCTAACTAGTTCACCAAACACATGAAGCTCTCTCCCTTTTCGACAAACACAAGTTCTACAAAAGTTGATGTATGACATGTGTTCATATAGGATCAGAACCTAAACTTTCTAATTAACACCTGTTAAGTTTTCTACTTATACCACCTAAGAATCACATAGTGCCTGTTTCTCTAAAACTAATTTTGTTGTAAAGTATCTTTTTGAGTAATTCTCGTGTTAGTTATTCATATACCAATCAGAAAAATCTTCTTCTATAGCACAAACCCATACCAAAGAAAATTCATATATTATTAAAAAGATTAAAATGGATGCAAAAGAAACTGACCCAGCATTGAATATAATGGGTGGCAAAAGATAAATGAAGAAAAGATCTTCACTGAAGACCAGAAGATGTGAGCTTTTGCCATTACTAATCAACAAAATGACAACACCAGTAGCCAGCCCCTGCAACCAAAAAAAGTCATGCAAAGATGATTAAAATCATTCAGCTACCTGAAGTTTGTAATGAATCATATATAATACGCAGTGAAACACTTACAATCAATAAGGCAGTGATGGATTCGTTCATCCATCGGTTCTCCTCCAGAAGATGGCCAAGGACAATACAAGCACAAAGAAGTGCAACAAAGAGATTGAGTGAGACCACAGAGGCGTGATCAGAGGCAGACAATGAAGGCATTTTAGACACTAAAGTATCCAAAAGCGATGCCATCATTGTAGATCCACCTATTCCCTTTTGCACTCCCAGATTATTTAAGCCGATCAATAATTACAAGTCCAAGATTCAGATATGGATCAGCAAGATTCCGTGCTGTCCGTTGAATCAAAGTCCTGTAGTAACAGTAAGAAAGGTGTTAGTGTAATGAAATAGATTATCATCTTCCTCTGTATACTACTCATAATTTATTAAGAAAATAGAAAAGAACAAGCTTGTTTAGACAAGGAAGAAACAGAGGTGAGACCACAAGCAGAGATCAGTGAAGCTGTAATAATGAATCAGCTTTGAGCAGAGCTTCTTTTATACATTAAAATCATTACTAAAAAAAACGCAAAGGGTGTTCAAGAAAGGCTAATCTATTAACGGGTATGCCAGAAGTTTCCATTTTTGGTAAGAACCCATCTAAGCATGACACGAATAAGGTTGAAAGCCCTGATTTTTATTTTTTATTTTTTGTGTTTCCTAGCAACAAACACACAACTTCAAAAATAGTACGAATTGCTTACCTGATTGCGTTTCCGAGATCGAAACTGGATTTTTCGAAGCTAAAGCCTGAGGAGATTCTTGAGCGATTCGAAGGAGATAGAGAGTCTCTCTCTCTCTCACGAAATAGAAAAAAGAAAATCTAAAGGAATCAGAGCACAAAATTACGTACGCGACTGTGAAGATTTTTATACGAATCAAAATTTCAAATGAGAGAGAGAGAGAGACGTGTACGGTCCTGCTTTGAGCAGCTAGAGAGAGAGAGAGAGAGAGAATATTCTAATTTCTTATTAACACAGTAGAGAGAGAGAGAGAGAGAGAGAGAGAGAGAGAGAGAGAGAGAGAGAGAGAAAATAGACAAAACAGGAGAGAAACAGAGAGTATTATTATTCTCTTCAGGTCAAACTATTACAAATGATCAAATCACAACCGTCCATTTAGAATACTTTCTTTATGCATATATTTTTAGTATTAAGATTAGTGGTAAGTTGTAAATTATAGTTTGTCAAATAAAGTTCACTACACTTTCTTATTAAAATATAGCTATTGCATTTTATTTTTCATAAATATAAAATCAAAAAGAAAACATGAAACCTAAGAAAAAATTGAGATGATTTCTCCTTTTTAATATTTATTTTAGTAATATATATGTTTAATATAAGAAAGTAGAAGTTTTGTACACAACAAAATGGAATGAAAGTTTTATTATTAAAGGTTTCTTAATATTTTTTACAATTTTATGTCATCATCTTCTTAACATATCTGATGACGCTACCCACTTGTTTAATAATGACATTATCGAATATGCTGCACTAACCACGCTTGGTTATAAACTCTGATTGCATAGCTTGTTTATATTATTTAGATTGTGTAATCTTAGATGAGCTAAATTAGAATAAAAATGCATATTTGGAAACAAAAGTCAAATTTAAATCAGATGGAGATGTGAGTAAAACTATAGTTTAAATTCTATGGAATAATTTTATGAAATTATGGGGTTCTATAAGATTATACATTAAGTTGGGGGGCAGACAAATGTCTTTTTCATGGTAAGCACTGCCCTGCACAAAACCTATATGCCGATTGCCAACTAAATACAACCGGACTCAAATTTAAGTTTTATAAATTTCATATGTGATGTGAATTTAGCGTTTAACAATTATTGTATATGGTTTAGTGACATTTTTTTTTAAGTATTAGCTATGTTTGAATAAACGTACTTGTCATGTTCTTAACTTTGAGCCATGTATTATGTATGATATGGTAGAGCAAACACAAGCATAAAAGATGACCACATAATTTTGAACTGCCTTCAAATGTCAATAATGTTAAAGATATATTATTTGTGTGATTAAAACTTCTTAAGGTACTCGTGAATCATGATTAAGTTTAAATTGTATAGATTCATACAGCTCAATTTTCAACTTATATTTTTTGACTGAAATTACAGCTTATATTAAGAGTGTGAAACGCACGAATCTAAAGATATAATAAAGTTGTAGGATCTGAATCTCAGGACTCAGGGGAAAGAAATGATCTAGCTAGCTTGGAATATTTTAATATGAGTCATTCTGTTAATTATTAACAAGTTCAATTATCAGAAACTTGTAAAATCGTTAGATTAATAATGCCGAGTTTGCTCATATATAGCTAGGAAATATGTCACAGCCGTATACCACTTATGGTGGTTCTACCATATTCATTTATCAATCATGTATGTTCAGAAACAAACATAACAATCTAATATCTTCTCGTGTTTTTTTTTTTCTCGTGTCTAATTCACCTAACAATTGTCGTAATGCTGTTCTTTAATCTAAATAGATTGAAGAGGGGATCCTTCAACCAAACAAAGAAATATAATAAAGAGAGATCATTGGTCCGCAATTATTGAGTCATTATTTTTACTGTCAAAGAAAAACATATTATAATCAGACCAAGATTCAATCTACGTGAGGATAACATAAAATGGTCTTAATCCAATCATACAACACTCCAAAATCTGTCCACGTCGTAGAAATGGTCTTTTAAAACGTTAAAATATATATTTTCGTTAATATTGGATTTTCATTCCAAGTTTATACAGTTGTTCAATATTTGACGTGCAAATTAGTGCCAAGCAAGAAAGATGATTTTTAACGTAGGCAAAAATAAGGATATATTAACATACTTAGTTGCAAATTATTGCCAAACAAATTGTTTTAATTATCATGGTTATCATACACAAATGAATTGACTCTTCCAATATTTGAAGGTCATGTGGTTGACAAAAAAAAAGGTCATGTGAAATTTATGTAAGAAAAATATATGATGTCAAATAAAACAGGGGCAAGCTAATATAATATAAAGTATTCAGTTATTTTCGGAATTAAAGATCATGAAAATGCATCATCTACACATTCAAATAGACCATCATATTTCTGATTTCACCTATTGATGATAATTTTAGTCTTTCTGTAGTTATACTTATAATATGTCCACAATAATACATAATATAACTATTTAAAACTTGTTGAGGGAAAATAAAAACTAAAAAAGCCACATATACATACTACGTTGTACTATGGTATAGCGGGGAAGTAACTTAGAAAAATGAGTATATGATTTTATGAACCCTTCTTGTTGGGAACAAAGTTTTGACACATCCTGGTAGTTGGGGTCGATGGTTTTGTCTCACTTGGTCCATGCGGAAACATGTTGAAAGTAGGTATACAAACCTAACTCCATGGCCATGTCTAACCTATTTTTACTAAACCTTGTTAGATATACTTTAATAAAATTCATTAGAAATGCAAGTTTCTGGCAAAATGACTAAGCCTTACAAATAGATGATCAGTTCTTAAAAAGTTTTCAAATAACACCTAAGGCAGAAACAAAAAGACAATAAACGCACTCAAAAAAAAAAAAATTAAACTCTCTTCAAGCCTCACTCTCCTTTTTCTTCTTATCCTTCTTCTCTTTCTTCTTGGCAGGCATCTCAGTTGTGTCTTCCTCATGCTTTCTCTTCTTCTTCTTCTTTGAAGGCTCCTCGGTTATAGCCTCTTCGGTCTCAGGCTCTACTTCAGCCTTCTTCTTCTTTGACTTCTTCTTAGACGGCTCCTCAGTCTTGGCTTCTTCTTCCTCCTCTGCATCAGCCTTCTTCTTCTTCTTCTTTTTATCCTTCTTCTCTTTCACACTCTCCTCAGCTTTAGAAGTTTGTCCCATGAGAGAGTCCGCAGCAGTGTTGTAAGTCTGCAACCAAAAACACAATCCAAATCAGCTTCACATCCACAGCTTCAGACATTTACAAAAAACAAAATTTAAATCAATCTCACCTTAGCAGGAGTGATCAGACCACCAGATCCGCTCTTCTTATCCTTGTCATAAACCTCAACCTTTGGCTTGCCTTTAGCTGAGCCAGAGAGACGTCCTAGATCTTTCCCTTCAAGACTCCTCAACCTCGCTTCAAGCTGTGTCCAAAAACAACACGGTCAATAAGGTTGTTCAGATCAACATCACAGAAGAAAACGTTACCTTCAAACGGTTCTCAACTCCCATACTGTTGTCCTCACCATCACCAAGCGCATCGCAACGGATAGCAAGAGCAGCTTTCGCAGCCAGCGACCGCGAGATTTTACCCTTGTGCTTAGGCGCAGCCTGACCAACCACAGACGCATGGTAGATCAAACCATACTTAGGAGTGGCGTGTTTGGTCTTAAGCGCTCTGAACAAAGCCTTCTCAGCTCCAAGAATCTGAATAGTGCTCCCAGGCTGCTTCGAGAGGTTCAACAAACTCCCACCGTGAGAGATTAACCGAGCACCAACAAGCTCACCAACAAGACTAGTCAGATTCGGCGCAATAGTGTTCATCCTGCTCTTCAAGTAGTCATAAAGCTGAGCTCTGTACTCAGCAAGAGACAGAACCTGATCACAAAGCTCCCTGATGTGCATCAAATCAAGGTCACTGACTTCAGTTCCCATGGAGATCACAGCAGCCTCTTTCAGCTCAGCTTCAACTTCATCAGCCAGTATCTGCCATAAGTGTTAAAGGCTTAGGATTCATGAAACTAAAAATAATAGACAAAAGGCTTAAACCAACCTCAGAGAAGTCTAGCTTCGCTGCGTTGATCCTGTTTCCCATTAGCTTCACAGACTTGGCGTAGAGGATGTTGTCGCTTATGATCTTGGCGAGCTCTGGAAAATGCCAGCCGTACCACTCACGAACCCTCATGGCGTAAGTGTTGAGCTCCTTGTCAAGGTCATCAAGCAGACCAATCGCTTGGATGATCATGGTATCAACCTTGTCGGAGCTGAACTTAAGCTTGTATCTCGCGAGGCTGTGAGACAGCCCCAAGCTCATCGGAGCCAAGTCTTGGTCTCCCAATCCGGAGATGAGTTCGGTCAGCTGGCTTCTCACTCCTCTTAACAACTCCATGACAGCATTGTTGTGAACACAGTCTATTTTCTAGAGGAGTGGGAGCAAATGCGTCAGAAACACAAACTCATATAACAATGCAGATCTTTAAATAGATTACACTAACCAGTTTCTCTTTGATAATGTTACCGAGCTTAGAGTCAGCAACGGCTAAGGTTTCGCCTTCGCAGTTGGCTTTCAGAAACTTGCGGAGACCCTTGCTGGGAGTTCCTTCAAGGAGCTTGGCAACGGCTTCAAGAGCTTCGGAGGTGTTGTCAAACTTGTCAAAAGCCTTGAGCTTTACCATCTGTAACCAACAACACCAAAGCGTTAGTTACTACTACACAGAAGATAAAGCCAAAAGAACTATATAGCCAAAAACAGATGAATCACCTTTCGGGCAGACTCTGCAGAGGAGAACACATTACCCAAATCCTACAAAACACGAATAGTTTTAGATAAACAAAGACGGTATAACAAAAAAAGAAAAGAAACTTGAGAAGGTGAAGATGGTAATAACCTCAACGTTAGAGAGCTTTCCTTCATCTAATACTTTAAATACGGCGAAACCAGCTGGCGTCTCAAACAATAGAAGCATTGTCGCAAGCTGAAGTCAACACCTGATGATTATAAGATTGAAAGCAAACAACTTTAATTAGCTAAACGTACACTTATAACTTACATTTTGGGAACTAGAGCTAATGAGCCAATAAATAAGTAACAACTTTTAAAGATAAAACTCTTTTAATCCCTTTTCTTAGTTTACATATTATAAACTTAATGAAAATACAGGAAAAAAACAAGATAAGACAGAACACGAGTTCAGTTAGAGCTACAAAAAAAATGGTTTGCGAGCTAAAGCTAATTAGCTAGTAAGAAAAAAAAAATTAAAGGAGAAAGTCTTTTGATCCATTTTCTTAGTTTACATGTTATAATCTGAAAAATACAGGAACAGCAAGAGAAAGAGACAGAACACGAGTTAAGACCGAGGCTGTGTTTCAAAATCTCTAAAACAGCAAACCATGACCCTAGAACTATACTAAGACCAAGACCAATAACTTGAAGCCATGTAGTACATACAGGGTGAGAAAGATTCAATACCTGGGAGGGTTTAGGAACAGCGGAGAGACAGCGAATGAGAGAGAGAGAAAGTAGGAGCCGCGAGTTAACTAGGGTTTAAGATGTTCTTATAGTGGATGAAGAAAGGGTATGAGTTATTCTGTACGCTGCGTTTTAATGCCAAGTGCCGTTTTTATTTTTGTAACCTAGGGTTTTTATAAAATCCGGCCTTTTTGGGCTCAAACTCGGCCCATTAAGTGGAATCCTGTCGAATTAGTTGATCCGGGAAAGTAATAGAACAAAATAAATTAGTTTAAGAATGAAAAGGCAGGCCCATTTTTATTTTGTTAAAGATTACAGTTTATACAAGTCAAGTCAGGATGAAAACTTTTTTTTTTTAACTCAACAATGTTTCTTTGGTTCCAAGTTCGATTCTTATCTTAAGTCTCAAGATTTGACATGGTCTACCAGGGATCAATCAAGAAACAGGTCTGGATGTTAGGGTGGTTCTTTAATTGCTACTTTAGGAGCATTTTGCACTTGTGGATGTTGCAGTTCTGGTTTTAAAGGGACACAACAACTCAAAGTTACATTGTTTTTAAAACATCTAAGAACTTGCCTACATGTTTTTGTGTGTGACTATTATTATTACTTGTTTGTTTCAAAGAGTTATATTGTTGTGTTCTGTAATTCTGTTTGTAATGCGAGTTACATTTTGTAATAAGATCTGAATTTAAAGCTTAAGAAAGTTTAATCTTCAACCATTGTAACTTATGCACTTCATTCTGATCTTCTTGGATACTTGTTGGCATTAATGTGGCTTACTTCTAGTTCAGCTAGGTACAATTAAAAAGAAGTTTCAAAATCTTATATTATTATACACATCAACATATATACAAATAAGCTAGTTTACATACTTGACAACTCGATACCATTAGTCACGTGAGTCTCAAGAAAGAAAAGAATGGGTATCACTTGGCTTGATTAATCCGAGCAGCTGCAGCTACAGAGGCGGCCACGCCGGTTGGGTAAGTAGTGAGGTGAGGATCGTTCCTCATCTCTGCACCTGTCACCCCCTCTGCGTCTTTCCTCGTGGCGGGTTTGTCTGATGGTAACTTGCTTCTTGCTCCCTTTCAGTACCATTTGGTCCCCCCCAAAAAAGGACAAACATGGTTAGAGCTCGGACACAAACTGTAGAAACTTTACACAATCTATCAAGACATTGGCAAGATTAGTTCTAAGATTTAAGAGACCATAAATATTTTTATGTTAATCTTAATAAACAAAACTTTTGATAATTTGGGGGATATATAATTACTTTTTTTACATTTGTAGCCAAGATAAATGTTTCATCCCGTTGTACCCATAACCGGTCATGAACATTAGATTGTAGCATTATACTCACAGTGAGAACAACGGCGAGTGTAGTCTTGTCGTCCTCCGAGTTAGCTCTAGCATTGAGAGTGGCAGCAGATTGAGCCGAAGCGGCAACACCGCCGGGCATGATGTTGGTCCTTCCCGTGGCTCTAACCTCAGCCGCTTGTATGGCCGCTGCGTCACTCCACTCCACCGGTTTATTCCCTGCCGTGAGAACCGCCGCCTCTAGAGCCTCTCCGATCGTTATGGTTCCTTCTGATGCTGGAGGATTTGCTACAACCTTTTTCTCGTTTACTTCTCCCTCCGCCTACAAAGTTAAGGTTCTATGTAACATGTTGAAATGTAACACGTATTATAATTCATCGGATAATGTATTGACCTGTCCACCGGAGGCATCGGCGACAACACCCTTCTCTTTGTCCTCCGCCGCTTCACTGCTTTTCTCCGTCGCCGGAATCTTCTCCACCTCATGTTTTACGTCGTAAGTGATAGGTTTCTCAAGCTGTTCTACGTTCATTTCTTCTTCCTCTATGAGGTCAAACCTAAATTCTCTCTGTTCCTTGTATACCACGCAACACGAATATGTAATGTTTAAAACTTTATATAGTTTTACACGAACTATTCAATTCTGTGATCCTTTTACACAATCAGAACAAAGGGTTCTCCTTGACTTCCTCTCAATTTTTCCCTCCCAACAAGCCAATAAAAAACTGACACGTGTACAGTTTAACAACACTTGGTTCGGTTTAGCCTAAACCGACAATATGCTATTGCCATTCGAACCCGTTAATAACTAGGGTTTCTAAAGGTTCCAGCTTGACTAGAAACAATCACTTCATTTACTCCGCCGTAACGTCGCCGATCACAACCTGCTTTGCTCACCGTCTCGCCGGCGTTTAACAGGTGTTTCTTTTAATTCTCTCTCTATTACATAAAGTTTCCACCTTTACTTGTCTCGTTGAATCTGTTGTCTGAATTTGGAATTTGTTAGCTCAGTAGTTTTTTATTTATTTGATCAAATAGAGAAAGAGGAAGGAGAAATGGATTCAAGACCTAGCGGACCAGTGGTGTTGACGGCGGAGGAGAAGGCCGTTCTGAACGAAGGAATTGGTTTGATACTTTCACGGTGGACAGCCATGAGAGCCGCCGTCGATAACGGCTGGGGCGGCCGAGACTCTCATCTGAAAGCGGAACGCACCGTTTCGAATGTTCTCGATTACTTCATCCGTTTAAAAGGTTTCATCTTTATAGCTTTTTCCATAAAAAGTTTCGATTTTTATATGAGTTTTGCTGTTAAAGATGATAGCTTTCTGATTACTTCACTCTTGTGTGTTCATCTTTCTTGAAGATCCAACGATGGGCTTTGATGGGTTAGCTGATATTCTAGAGAATGGTCTTAATGAGCTTAACACTCTGGCTGATGATGGAAGCCTTGAGGAGGTATAGATTGTTTTTTTTTTTGGATCTTGATGTTAGTTTCTTGTTACTGATGGTGTTTTTTTTTTCTTGTGTGTTGCTACTGATAGGTGACAGAGACGTTGCTAGATTTGTATTATGAATGTCTCGAAGGTAACTACCAAAGGGTTGAGAAGCTGAGGGTGACTAGTTCTCAGACTAGTGCAAAAGTTGTCAAGGTTTGTAACTGTATTTTCTCAGACATTCTCTTCTAGATATTGGCTGTAGTGAAGACACGCTTGAGATTCATTTTATATTCCATTGATGTCCTGATGTCTGTGTGATTTCATTAGTTATAGACGTTTGATGATTGTGAGAGTATTTGATAATGTTATATATTGGTAGTTTGGTTAAGATCATTTTCGAGGTTAAGAAATGAGGCTTTCTTGGGTATTGCAGGTTTCAAACGGTAACGATGAGGATGAGGATGAGGATGAGGATGATGAGGAGAGCGATGATGAAGATGATGATGATGAGGATACAGAGATGAGCAATGATCAAAGCACAGACATGATGGTGGATGCAGCTGAGAACTGCTCAAACGGGAGACCAGAAGCCATGCCGGTTGACGAACCAAAAGCTGATGATGGCTGGACGGTTGTTCCAAGTAGAAAAAACAAGGGCAAGAGGAATTAAACAGTTTCAATGGTGTTATGTAATGTTAACAGTTTTGGCTTGTTTTGTTTCTAAACTGAAATACATATAATATATTGTTACTTTCTAAACAAAATCACAAGGTTGTGTCATTGTTTTCACATACTGATTTGCTTTAAGATTCTCATCCACTTGGAAGATTTTTCCTCTCTAGGTTCATTGTTGAAGACACTAGAGAAGGTCACTTTATGAGTAACCAATCCATCTCAAATCTTGAAAGCAACAGTTTCTTTCACAATTTGGTATCAAAACGTTGTACCTTCTTTCGTGCTATTTATTCTGTTTTATTGGTGTTCATTTATAGGATGAAGATAAACATAAAGTATGCACATGAATATGCAACTTTATAGATTTTACAAATGATCAGGAATAATCAGACTGTAATCTTGGTACAAACATCTTGTATCACAACCAAACCGAGTCACAGATGGCCACTCATTCAACCGGCAAATTCTCTGCTTCAAATCTAACAGAATCAAACAGTTTGGTTGATAAATAACGTTCTCCTCCACTTGGAAAAAGCACCTGCAAAAACCAGACAAGAACCGCAACATTAAATAATCTAAACTCAAACATTTATGTTTAGTCAGAGACAAAAAAAAAATATTTACCGCAATGAGTTTGCCTGCGTTTTCTGGCCGCTTTGCAACCTTCAACGCAGCAGCTGCTGCTGCTCCAGAGGATATTCCCACCTGCCAGATTATCACACTGATCACATTAAACTCCTATGTTTCATAGTTTTATACACTTAGAAAAAAGGTTAAACCAGTTGTACCAGCAATCCTTCTTTAAGAGCAAGAAGCTTGGCTGTTTCAATAGCTTCCTCACCAGTCACCTGAATCAACAAAAAAAAAGAGATTGCAAGTCTCAGAAACATTGTTTCAAGATTCAAGAAAGTGTGTAGATAAATCTTGGCTACTTACTTGAATGATTTCATCAACAATGCTTAAATCCAAATTGGCTGGGATGATACCAGCACCAATCCCTTGTATCAAATGTCGACCTGGTTCAAATGCATTATGATTAGAAATGCAAAATCTCTTGGGAAATGAAGACAAAGGAAACAATGTTTCTTGACTCACCTGGTTCTCCTCCACTGAGTACTGGACTCTCTGTAGGTTCCACAGCAATAACCTGTTGCTCAAGAATGTAACAAAAAGTTATATATACTTTTCTTGAAAACCCTAGTATTTAGACTTAGTTTTCAAGAAGTTTTTGCACCTTAATGTCTTTATTCATCTCCTTGAGAAACCTCCCTACTCCAGTAACCGTTCCACCAGTTCCAACACCAGCAATGAAAATATCTACTTTCCCTGCTGAGTCTCTCCATATCTCCGGACCAGTGGTTTGGTAATGAATCTGCAAGAAACAAATCATTAGAGTCAAAAGAAAGAGAGTACTCAAACAACATGGACTTTTTTGATGTATGATATTATATAAAAACCTCAGGGTTTGCAAGATTTTCAAACTGTTGTGGAACAAAACCACCAGGAGTTTTGTTTAGCATCTCTTCAGTTTTCTCCAACAGTCCTTTAATGCCTATGCTCATGTCTGTGAGATGGAGCTCTGCACCTAATGCTTTTAGAATGATTCTCCTCTCTAAGCTCATCGTTGACGGCATCAGGAGAGTTACTTTATAGCCTCTTGCTGCTCCTATGCAGGCTAAACCGATCCCAGTGTTACCAGCCGTTGGCTCTATCAACGTACTCTAAACCAAGAACAAACAATGAAACTATATTAATGAAAATATTGAGAGAGAGAGAGAGAGAGAGAGAGAGAGAGAGAGAGAGAGAGAGAGAGAGAGAGAGAGAGGTTATATTATATTGTTTTTAAGTTGTTTTGTATTAAACCTCTCCAGGCTTAATCAAGCCTTTGTCTTCTGCATCTTTAATCATACTATAAGCGATTCTGTCTTTGACGCTAGAGCAAGGCTGCATCATCTCAAGCTTAGCAGCTATACGGGCTACGCAACCGTCAACAATTCTGTTCAGATACACCATTGGTGTGTAACCAATCAACTGTACAAAATGGAAAGAAACACACAGAAAATGCTTTTAGACATGTTCTTTATTGCAAGAAAGCAGATTGATTCAGAGGAAGAAAAACAAAACAAAACTAGAGAGTTATTACTTCAGTGACATCTTTTTTGATCATGCAACCATCTTCCATGTTGGTCCCTCTTTGATTTGACCTGAGATTCAAAGAAGAAGACACACAATCCCCAAAATACTTAAACTTCTATGTTCTCTAAACATACTAAAAGTAGCAGGAACAGCGCACAGCTACTTCATGTTTCAATGGATTAAACGAAAAACAACCCAAAAATAAAGTGTCATACCTTAAGAAAGAAAAGGAAGTCAACCCTTTTATAGTTTGAAGGATATAATCAGTGATGAAGAGAAAATCAGCCGATGATTCTCTAAATCCACACCAGACACTATATATTATAGACATATTATATAGTATGGAGTAGTTGTACAATCAATATAATTATTAATTATGTGTATATAATATGGTTAAATGATTTGTTAGTATACGTCACATGTGACCTGTGGTGCACACTGCACGATGTGAATGAAGTATTAAGACGAGTTTGGCATGCATAATTTTGAGTGATAAAATAATAACGTCCAAAAGTCTTAACAGTCAACATGTGTTTGTTTAATGTCAAGATAATATCTCACACTATTATTTAAAACTTTATTGGCATTATGGTCTTACTAATACTAATAAAATAAGTTAAATAACTATAAGCAATACTAATCCAGATTGGATTCTAATCAACTCGGATAATAAAAAATAAATTGTCAACTATACCAGCTATAAGCAATCACATAGTCACACATCTACACAATATTAACTACACAAACTATATGGTTAACGTAAAATGTGTGATATAATTATATTTTATTGCTAGAAAAGTGGACCAAATATTTGGAATTCAACAAGATCAATCTGAACCAAATAAAAATGGATTATAGTCAATTTAACCAATTAAAATCAACAAAAAAAAGACATTTTCTATTTGAAAGGGGTCAGTTTTCTGTTTGAAAGTGGCCGAGTTTAGGCTAGATTATCGAATTATAATGTCCAATCTATTTTTCCAACAACGACCAAATATAGTTATGATGTTAAGTACATAACGCGTGGTTACATGTATGTTATTTTAAATATATAATTCATGTAATTATTGATACCAATATGTGTGACTGAACTGTGATGATTTATTACTACTATAAATCTGTAACAATTTTTTTTAAAAAAATTCTTAGCTCAAGATGTGCATATTCTTTTCGTTTGATAAGATTTATGCGATACCAGATGAAGCTACTTAGAGCATGCGCAGTAGAAATTTTAAGGAGAGGATCACACGTTTTACGAAAAAAAAAATATTAAAAAAAGTAAAAGAACTCGGTTCGTCTCGTCTCTCTTAAAGTTCATCACTGTAGCGAGGGTCCACGACACGTGACGGCCTGAGATTGGTCAATTTTTTTTTCTTTTTTTTTTTAAAATCAGAAAAAAAGAAAAAAATTTAATAATAAAAAATTAAGAAGATGAACCCCAAAGGGAAGTTCACTGATGCTCTCGCTCTTAGGTAGATTAGGATCATCTTTAAACAGTTTTAGACCGGGGGACTACAGTAATGAAGAACAACTATAATGATTCATCATCTAATACTATTACAGATTTTACAATGATCTGAAACAATCAAACCGTAATCTCGTTACCAACATCTCTCACCAAACCAAACCAAATCACACATTTGGCAATCAATCGATCGACAAATGCTCTGCTTCATATCTGACCGACTCGAACAGTTCTGTTGATAAATAACGCTCTCCTCCACTGGGAAAAATCACCTGCAAACAAATCGATAACCGGGATAGTTAACTCGGTTCAATTTCTGTTAAATCCAGTTTATTAAATGGGCCCTTTAAACTTTGGGCCCATATGGTTGAGGGCCGACAGTTTTGCTTACCACAATAAGTTTGCCTGCGTTTTCTGGCCGTTTAGCAACCTTTAATGCAGCGGCTGCTGCAGCCCCTGACGATATTCCCACCTACAAAATAATTAATCATTGCGTTTAATCATAAACTCCGGTTTGTTGTCAATCTCCGGTTTATACTGACAAACGTTAAACCAATAGTACCAATAATCCTTCTTTAAGAGCAAGAAGCTTGGCTGTTTCAATAGCTTCTTCACTTGTCACCTGAATACAAAAAAATTGCAATTCTCAAAATATTGTTTCATGATTTAGAAGTAGATAACCTCTTCTACTTACCTGAATGACTTCATCAACAATGCTTAAATCCAAATTGGTTGGAATGACACCAGGACCAATCCCCTGGATCAAATGTGGACCTACAAATTACGAAACCAATTCGTATTATTATGTAAGAGATAATCAAGAACTCGAACTTCTAAGTCTCCAAAATTGAAGTAGCTAATATCTATAAATTATTCTGTCTTTAAATATTAATAAATATATATGTATTGATCATTTAGCTTTCATTTTATAATTTTTTTTAAAATTCCTAGAATCTCAGGGCTGGCAGTTATGTTTTCTTGTTTCCTCACCTGGTTCTCCTCCGCTAAGTACTGCACTTTCTGTAGGTTCCACCACACAAACCTATTGTTCAAGAATGTAACAAAGTTAACAAACTGTTTTTACAGTTGTTTCCATTAGATTTAGTAGTGTTTTTTTGTACCTTAATGTTTTTGTTCATCTTCTTAAGAAACCTCCCAGTTCCACTAACCGTTCCACCAGTGCCAGCCCCAGCTACCAAAATATCTACTTCCCCTGCTGAATCTCTCCATATCTCTGGACCCGTTGTTCTGTAATGAATCTGCAAGAAACAATATTTGGATTCTCAAAACAGAAAGAGAAAAAACAAAGAGATTTGAAAGAAGAGAGGATGATATTGTATATAAGAACCTCAGGGTTCTCAGGATTTAGAAACTGGTGTGGTATGTAACCACCAGGAGTTTTGCTTAATATCTCTTCAGCTTTCTCCAACATTCCTTTAATGCCTATGTTCATATCTGTAAGATGAAGCTCTGCACCTAATGCTCTCAAAATGATTCTCCTCTCTAAGCTCATCGTTGAAGGCATCAAAAGTATCACTCTGTAGCCTCTTGCAGCTCCTATGCTGGCTAAACCAATCCCAGTATTACCGCCGGTTGCCTCAATCAATGTACTCTAGAAAATGGAGAGATTATAATGGTTATTTTGACCATACTTTGTAACCACAAGTGTTTAAGTACAGGAGAGCGTGTGAGTAAATTGTACAAAACAAGAAAAGAAATAAGATTAATAGTGTTTATGTATTAAACCTTTCCGGGAGTAATCAATCCTTTGTCTTCTGCATCTTTGATCATACTATAAGCGATTCTGTCTTTTATGCTAGAGCAAGGCTCCATCATCTCAAGCTTGGCGGCAATACGTGCGACGCAACCGTCAACAATTTTATTTAGGTACACCATTGGTGTGTTACCAATCAACTGCACAAAATGCAAAAAACATATACATAGCTGTTTAAATATATTCTTTATTTAAAGAAACAAGAATGATATAGAAGAAACTAGAGACTATTTACTTCAGTGACATCGTTCTTGATCATGTACCGGTCTTCCATCCTGGTCTGTCTTGAGAACTCCTGCAAGAATTGTAAAAATGTCTAAGCGTAAAGCAGAGTAAGTATTGTGTCAAAACTATAAGTTCCAACTTGGAACCCCAAAAGTAGATGAGAGACAAAGAAACTACATAGAGAGACGTTATTTCTTGAGTAACAAAGAACATAACAAGCTCTGAGCTCTTTAAAAGCAACGATGAACATTGAAAACCAGATAATTTGATACCAAATATCAAGAAAATGGAAGTGAGATGTGACTAGTGTGCCTAAAACAAATCAAACATAGCACTTACAGAGCAGAACTAAATGATGCTTTTATGGGTAACGGATAAACCAGAAAGAAGCAAGAAATGTGTAAACAGGTGGAACCTTTCAAAGTTCTAACGAATGTATCAATGAAAGATGAGACAAAAGACCGCTAAGTCTAAGACCACATACATACATATATATAATATATGTAGATTAGTATTGAGTGGTTGTACAATGGAATAGTATTATCTTATGTATGGTTTAAAACTTTGATAATGAAGGGAGAAAAAAAACACAATCAAGTCTCAATCTAAATAATTATTTTTGTAATACAATCTTTGAACTAACTCTTGACCTCACATACAAACAGAAAAAAAACATTACCAACAGTATTAGCATATTCTTTTGTAGTTAGCTCCGAAATTTGTTACTTTCTAGTTTTGTTTTATTATAAATGAAATAATCTAAAATTGAAGGAATTTGTTTATAAAGAAAAACTACTCATAATTCTAATTTTGAGATGGACATGAATTGTCATTGAAGATTTCTTTTATTTTGTTCTTTTTCAGTTCAATTATTGAGGAGAACTGAAAAAAAAGTGGAGGTATGTTGTAGTGCTAAGAACCCATGTGGTGAAGACCACTCGTATGTGAATTGTGAAGCATGAAGACAAGTTTGTGCCCATTACGAAGTTCGAAACTGACATCTAAGGCGTAAGTTTGAAACTGACATCTAAGGCTATGCTTCAATGGAGACAACATCTACTTAAGGTTGTCCTTGAATGGAGACAACATATATGACTGTGTTTGAGTGGGTACAAAGCTGCGAGGCAACCGCCTTTATGTCACGAGCCACGCTTTTTTTTCTATTTGTTTTTAGAGAGAAGAAAAACAACAAGAACGAAATCAAAAGTCGTTTCAAACATTCTTTTCTATAATGTCAAGATTGCATCTAAGTTTATCCACCCTTTCTCGTTCTTTAGGAGCTATGCAAACGTAATCTTTCTTCTGGATACTCAAAAAGTGTGAATGTATTTCTATTTACACCCCAAACACAATACATATACAGTCTCTTTAACGTCAACCACTAAAAGAAAATCTAAAGAATCGCTCTATTGACAGAGAGAGGGCATAGGTCCCAAGTTCGAGTGTAAGGCCACACCCGTTCACCAGCATAAGGTGATTATAATTTTGGAGCCTCGGTTCAGAACCTTTTCACATATCTATACACATAAATTTACGGCTGATCATCAAATCCTTACTAATAAAAGGGACCTTTTGAGGCTCCATAGAGCGTCCACATCAGCGAAAAAAATTCTCCCGAAAGATGACACGTGGCATAAAATATAGTTTTACATTTTAATATTACTAATTTTCAAAAATTATAAATAATATGAAACATACAACATAAAAAATAGAATCTCTACTAATAAAAGAGAACTTTTGAGGCTCCATAGGGCGTCCACATAAGCGGAAAAAATCTCTCCCGAAAGATGACACGTGGCATAAAATATAGTTTTACATTTTAATATTACTTATTTTCAAAAATTGTAAGAAATATGTAAACATACAGCATAAAAATGGAAAAACTACATAAAACACATGTAAGATTACTATTTTTCACTTAAAAAAAAAGACGGCTTATCTCCATAATGTAACATTACCGTTTTATAAAAAAAACAAAAAAACATTATATATAATTTCGAAAATAATAAATATATGTAAAACATACAACATAAAAATGGAAATACTACATTAAACATATGTAAGATTAACATTTTACATGTTTATTTTAAGAAAATAATATGTAAACATGCAACATAAAAAATGGAAAAACTACATTAAACATATGTAATTACAATTTTTCACTAAAAAAAAAGACGGCTTATCTTCATAATGTAACATTACTATTTTGTAAAAAACAAATTATATATAATTTCGAAAATAATAAATAATATGTAAACATACAACATAAAAAATGAAAATACTACATTAAACATATGTAAAATTACCATTTTACATTTAAAAATAACAATATTATGTAAACATACAATATAAAAAAAATGGAAAAACTACATTAAACATATGTAAGATTACCATTGTTCACTAAAAAAACGGTTTATCTTCATAATGTAACATTACCATTTTATAAAAAAAAGAAAAAAAAAACATAAATATAACTATTTGACTATTTGTCCAAGTTCTTCTATTAAACATTGCCGTTTTACATTAAAAATGGAAAAATACGTAAAAATTTAAACATCTATCTTAAAATATAAAATATAGACATTAACTAAATATAAAGTATAAGAAATAGAAATACTCAATATAAAAAAAAAGTAAATATTCTAAATATATAAATATAAGAATTATATATACAATAATAAGTAAATCCACAATTTTTTAAAAATGGAAAGAGTACATTAAATATTAAACATCTATCTTAAAATGTAAAATATATATATTAAGTAAATAGAAAATATAAGAAAAAGAAATACACAACTTAAAAACAATGGAAAAAGTATATTAAGATTTAAACATCTATTTTAAAATGTAAAATATAGATATTACGCAAATAGAAAGTATAAGAAAAGGAAATACACAATTAAAAAAAATGGAAAAAGTACATTAGTATTTAAACATCTATCTTAAAATGTAAATCAATGTTAAAATATAAAATTATTAGTAAATAGAAAGTATAAGAAATAGAAATACACAATATAAAGAAAAATAAATAATAAGTAAATATATAATATAATCTCGAAAGATGACACGTGGCATAAAATATAGTTTTACATTTTAATTTTATTATTTTCGAAAATTATAAAAAAAATATTTAAACATACAGCTTAAAAATGGAAAAACTACATTAAACATATGTAAGATTACTATTTTTAACTTAAAAAAAAAGACGGCTTATCTCCATAATGTAACATTACCGTTTTATAAAAAATAAAAAACATTATATATAATTTCAAAAATAATAAATATATGTAAAACATACAACATAAAAATAGAAATACTACATTAAACATATGTAAGATTACCATTTTACATTTTTATTTTAAGAAAATAATATGTAAACATACAACATAAAAAATGGAAAAACTACATTAAACATATGTAAGATTACCATTTTTCACTAAAAAAAAGACGGCTTATCTCCATAATGTAACATTACTATTTTGTAAAAAACAAATTATATATAATTTCTAAAATAATAAATAATACGTAAACATACAACATAAAAAATAGGAATACTACATTAAACATATGCAAAATTACCATTTTACATTTAAAAATAACAATAATATGTAAACATACAACATAAAAAATGGAAAAATTACATTAAACATATGTAAGATTACAATTGTTCACTAAAAAAACGGGTTATCTTCATAATGTAACATTACCATTTTATTAAAAAAAAGAAAAAAAAACATAAATATAACTATTTGACTATTTGTCCAAGTTCTTCTATTAAACATTACCGTTTTACATTAAAAATGGAAAATACGTAAAGATTTAAACATCTATCTTAAAATGTAAAATATAGACATTAACTAAATATAAAGTATAAGAAAGACAAATACTAAATATATAGAAAAATAAATAATAAGTAAATATTATAAATATATAAATATACAAATTATATATACAATAATAAGTAAATGCACAATTTTTTAAAAATGGAAATAGTACATTAAATATTAAACATCTATCTTAAAATGTAAAATATAGATATTAAGTAAATAGAAAGTATAAGAAAAGGAAATACACAATTTAAAAAAAATTGAAAAAGTACATTAGTATTTAAACATCTATCTTAAAATGTAAATCAATCTTAAAATATAAAATTATTAGTAAATAGAAAGTATAAGAAATAGAAATACACAATATAAAGAAAAGTAAATAATAAGTAAATATATAATATAAATAAATACCAAATTTAAAAAATGGGAAATTGAATTAAGATTTAAAAATATATATTAAAATTTAAAATATAGATATTACGTAAATAGAAAGTATAACAAATGGAAATATACAATTAAAAAAAATGGAAAACGTACATTAAGATTTAAACGTCTTTCTTTAAATGTAAAATAGAGATATTAACTAAATGAAAAGTACAAGAAATGGAAATACATATACACGAAAATAAATAATAACTAAATAATGTGAATATATAATATATGAATTATATATGTAACAATAAGTAAATACACAATTTTTTAAAAAATGGAAAAAGTTCATCAAGCATTAAACATCTATCTTAAATGTAAAATATATAATATAAGTAAATACACAATTTAAAAAAATGGAAAAATTACATTAATATTTAAATATCTATTTTAAAATATAAAATATAGATATTACGTAAATAAAATATAAGAAATGGAAATAAACATTTTAAAAAATGGAAAAAGTACATTAAGATTTAAGCATCTATCTTAAAATATATTTCTATCTTAAAATGGTAGTAAATTATATAAAAATGGAAATACCACATTAAACCAAAAAAAAATAAAAATGTATAATTTTCATCAAGAAAGTCCCTATAAAACTCATTATTCCATCCACATCAACCTCACACTATTAAGGAAAATTTAAAGCACTTGAGCAAAAAAATGGTTTCACCATCAATTCTTGCCGTCCCAGAAACCTTTAATGATCTTGAATGAGATTTTTTTATAACAACAAACTTTTTGTTAGGTGGATTCATTGTTGGGAAATCCGCAACTTCCAAAAGCCAAACTTATTCATGGGAATTGAATTGCTTTTCATAGACTCAAAGGTATTCTTACAAATTTAAATTAATCTAATCCATAATTTTATTGTTAATATTCATACTAACTCTTTCATGATAAAACCATTTCAGTTAATAAACATTCAAGCGTTTATCCCGAAACACTTTATTCATCGCCGAATCAGGTATTGGTTCATGTTGGTTTAGTATTGTTTTTGGTTTACTAACCGGTTTAGGATGGTCCTATTGTAAATATAATTTAAGTTGGTTTAGCATATATTATGTTTAAAATAACTTAAATTAAATAATAATAATATTATGCTTAAAATATAATTTTAGAGAGTTTTCAAATATAGTTTACAGAACAATATAGGTGATGAATTTAATTTATTAAATTCGTTTATTACTTAAAACTAAGTTTTTTTAAAAACATACTGAGTTATAAATATCAATGATGGATTGGTGAGTATAACATGAAGAAAAAAAATATAAATATCTGATTTTCAAGATAAGAAATTCAGCTTTTATTTAGATACTCAATATATAATATCTTAAATTATTTTTTAAAAAATATACATAATTTATATATATATATATATATATTAATCTTCCAAACTTAAACTATTATATTATATATGAATAATGTTTTTAAATAAAAATAATTTCCGATTTAAAATAAAAATAAAATAACAAATGGTTATTTTCAAATAATGGATGTAATTTACATTATACTATCATTTAACAAGTATTAGATACGTTTTGATATATCATTATTTTCTATTTCCAGAAAACAATAAATTGTTAAACATCAATATCATCTAAGTTAAGTATACGAACAACACAAATTCAAACATCACAAAAAATATTTACATAACCATTATAATACAATAATTTAATCAAAAAATACAATAAAAATATTAAAAAGAATAGTTATATACTTAATATTTGAAAATAAAAGATATTTTTGCTAAAATTGTACTTACCTGGCCAAGGAGATCGACAATCTTTTTACGGATCGATCGAATGTTGAGCATGTGGTCGATCCGAAAATACACTGGAGTTTAATAAAATTTCTAAAACATTTATTCCAACACTCAAAAGATAGTTTTGCTAAATATGATAACTAGATAGCCAATAAAATTACAAAAAAATATTTAAATAGTAAAAAATATGTTAATTTAACGTGTTAAAATTTAAAAATAAATTTTAATTATGACATGCATTTAACATTTATATAAATATATATCATAGCCTAAATATAAATAATTTAATAACTTAAATTAGAAAAAAATAAAAATCTCGGGCGTAGCCCGGGTTAATCCCTAGTACATATTAAAAAAGAATACTACTACTAGCAACTGCAACATAGATCAAATCCCAAGAAAGATGTGTCAATTGTCCATTAGATATACTCTCTCACACTAATATTAAAAAAGTTGGTAAAATAATATTTAATTAATTAATTCAATCAATTATGTAAAAAATTAATATTATTTGATTGGTTACACTATATCTAATCAATGTAAAAGTTATCTAGATATTTGGAAACTATTTATATTTTGAAACAAAAGAATTTTCCTTAAACTACTTACAATAACAAACGGAAGGAGTATCATGCATGCATCACACAAACATTATTTGCTTATTTTCTTTAATTTAAATAGCTAAAGAGAATTTTTGTTTTTATTGAACTAGTGACTCTACCAACAAAAAAAACTATAATCTAATAGACTAATACAAAGCTTATGCACAACCCCACCATCATTCACCCCTAATGGACAAAGATCCAATCAAGAAAAAAAAAATCTAAAAAAAAAAGCCTAGAAAGATCTCATCATCATCAGAAATTTACTCAGATTATTACAAGAACCCGTTACAGTCTTCCTTATGCATTCATCTTCCACTGGGCATTGTCTTTAACTCATGCAGTGTAGCTCTAATCTGCTCTTGAACCAATTCTAATCTCCTCGAGTACACTTCCAACTCAAGAATCTGCTGTCTCCTCCACCGTTCGTCCCCTACTCCTCCCTTACCCCCTCCACCACCAAACCCTATCTTCGCCATCAGCATTGGGCTTAACACACCCATACCATGACCACCACCTCCTGGATACCCTCCCGCCGCAGCCATCATCATCTCCTTGATCAACGGCGATACACAATTCTTCACCGTCTCTTCTATCAACCCCCCTAGACTCCTCCCATCACCAAAGGCAGCCACATTCTCATTGGCACCAGCTCCACTCGCCGTCGGCCCATCAGACAGAGAGATGGGCTTGTTGTCTTCATCGATCCTCCCTATCCTTGACCGCGATCGTTTCCTACTCACTGTCCCTTTCTTCTCCAACACGTTATCAGAATCAACGTCCACATTGGTGCTACTAGGTTGTTCCTCTAAATCTATTACATTGTTATCTTCGAACCCTATGATCTTCCCCGTTTGATTCCAAATCTTCCTAGAGATATCAAACGTGGCTTGATCATGAGGGCTCTTAAAGAACATCTCTTTACCCGAACCCATCTTACTCATCACGTTCCTATACTTCTTCTTCAGCCGACGAAGCTTCTCCACGAGCTGGTTCTTGTTGAACTCGAGCTGGAGTTTGGACTTGATCAGCTCGTAAAACGGCGCCGTATCGGGGGGATGCGAGCTGGTGCTGCCGCCACGTGACGTAGACGTAGTCGAGAAAGCCGCGGAGAAGCTCTATCTCGTCCTCGTCGGTCCACAGCCTCTGGAAGAGGCGCCTGGAGTCGTCGATCGGCGGCGGTGGCGGTGGTCTCAGGTGGATTATCTCCGTTGCGCGGCGCCGCTTCGGATCTGAATCGACGGGAATCGCGGCGGCGGGTAGGGAGGATCCGGAAGGGAGAGCGACGGTTACGGTGTCCTCCGCCGTCGCGGAAAGTAACGGAGAATTGAGTTCGTCGGCGGCGGCGACGTCTGGCTCAGGCATGACGTGCTGATCGTCGTCGGAATCAGACTCTCCGGCTACTCCTCCGCCGCCGGCGCTGCCGTTTTCCTCCAGCTCCGGCGATTCAACGGCGTCGCGTTCGTCGGATGTCATCTCCGGAAGATCGCAAACGCTTTGTTTGTAGCTGAGATCGAATCAGGAGAGGGAAGAGAAGAGAATCTACGACACTAGCGAGGGTAGTTTTGGAATTTAGGGAATACTTATGACTGGGCGTTGCAGACAAGTGGACCAGAGACTCGTTCCCGTGCTGTTGTGGTTTAGTTGAACCCCACTTTGATCATGTCCTAAAAGTCAAAAGTTAAAAGTCAAAAACTCAACCGCACACTCAGCTCACAAAAAAAGCGTTCTTCAAACGTGATTCTGTATTTGAATGTTCACAAACAGTCAACGTGGGTGTTTCTGTAACGTCTTTACTTTTTGTTCCATGGTAAACGGTTAAAGAAAATAGTGTTTCCGTTTAATAGTTTTTTTTTGGGTAAAAAACCAGGTCGGTAAGTCAGTCATAACCGCTTTATAACGGTTTGAACTGTTTAAAATCAGTTTAAAATCAATTTAAATTAATCTAAATCTGTCAAATCAATTGTTCATGCTAGTGAATCCACATATTTGTCTAAGTTTTTGATGTTTAGTTTTTATAATTAATCAAAATAATTTTAAAATAAAATATAAATTAAGATAATATAAATATAAAATATATAAAAATAAATATATATTACCTTAGTGCTTAAACTCCAAACAATACGTTTACTCGCTATTTTTAACAATTAGTTACGGTTTATAAACATTTTGACATTGGTTTCACATAAAAAAAATTGATTAAAGAAACGAAAATATTTCGATACAAGAGTAAGAAAGTATTTACCAGTCAATTCAGTTGGAAAAAAGAATTTAAGCTGTTTACTTTCTTTAAAAATTAACAGTTTGAAGCAAAGATTTATTTGGTTAAAGCAAAGTGCAATTCTTCTTGTAATTTTTCAAGAAGAAAATATTTTTGAGAAACGGAAAATATTAAGCAAACTCAATATTTTTGAATTTTTCTCAAATTTTTTTGAATTTTTCACATAGATTTTGAGAAAATTTCAAAAAATATGACAATATTGTTTTAATGCATAGTTGCAACCTGCACTAACATATAATAATGTTCAAAAATGTTTGGAGCCTTTGTTGTCTTTATTTCTCAAGAAAAGAATGAGTTTATAATGGTTATTCCATCGATTTAGGGTGTATTATGAAATTTTACTAAATTAATTGATAAAAAATTATAACGATTCTCATATACCATGAAAAGTGCTTAAAATACATTAATACAAATTTAGAATGTGTTTAGAAATTTTAAAACAATACTCAAGATTATAGGCTTTAGTATGATGAAGTATTTACCAAAAACTCAATAATTTCGTAGAGTTAACACAAAGATTTTGAGAAATTTTTTAAAAATTTGACAATATTGTTTTAATGCATAGTTGCATCCTGCACTAATATTTGATGATGTTCAAGGAGGTTTGGAGCCTTTGTTGTCTCCGTTTTTCAAGAAAATAGTGATTTCAAAGTGGATATTCTATTGATTTAAGGAGTATTATGAAGTTTTACTCAATTAATTGATACAAAAATTAGAAATTCTCATATACAATAAAACATAGCTTAAAATACATTAATACAAATGAAGAATATGGTTATAAATTTTAAAGCAACACTAAAGATTATAGGCTTCAGTATATAAAGCATTTACCAAAAACTCAATATTTTGGTAGGGGTTTAGCATATAGATTTTGAGAAATTTTCAAAACATATGACAATATTGTTGTAATGCATATTCGCATCCTGCACTAATATATGATGGTGTTCAAAGAGGTTTAGAGCCATTGTTGTCTCTGTTTTTCAAAAAAATAGTGATTTTATAGTTATTATTCCATCAATTTAGGGAATATTATGAAGTTTTACTAAATTAATTGATAAAAAAAATTATAACGATTCCCATATACTATGAGAAAACTTAAAATATATTAATACAAATGTAGAATGTGTTTAGGAATTTGAAAATAATACTAAAGATTATAGGTTTTAGTATATAAAACATTTACAAAAAACTCAATATTTTCGTAAGGAGATTTTGAGAAAATTTCAAAAAATATAACAATATTGTTTTAATGCATAGTTGCATCCTGCACTAACATATGATGATCTTCAAAGATGTTTGGAGCTTTTGTTGTCTTCGCTTTTTAAGAAAATAGGGATTTTATAGTGGTTATTCCATCTATTTAGGGTGTATTATGAAATTTTACTAATTTAATTGATAAATTTTTTATAGAGATTCCCATATACCATGAAAAGGAGCTTAAAATATATTAATACAAATGTAGAATGTGGTTAGAAATTATAAAACAACACTAAGATTATAGGCTTCAGTATATAAAGTATTTACTAAAAACTCAATATTTTCATAGGGTTTAACACATAGATTTTGAGAAAATTTCAAAAAATATAACAATATTTCTTTAATACATAGTCGCCTCATGTACTAATATATGTTGATGGTCAAATAGGTTTGGAACCTTTTTTGTCTCTATTTCTCTAGAGAATAGCGATTTCATAATGTTTAGTCCACTAATTTAGGGAGTATATAAATTTTTACTAAATTAATTTATAAAAACAATTGAACGATGTTCATTTACCATGAAAGAGAGTTTAGCATACATTAATACAAATGTAGAATATGGTTAGAAATTTTAAAACAACATTAAAGATTATAGACTTCAGTATATAAAATATTTACCAAAAACTCAATATTTTCGTAGGGGGGGTCAACACATAGATTTTGAGAAAATTTCAAAAATACGGCAATATTGTTTTAATGCATAGTTGCATCCTGCACTAACATATGATGATGTTCAAAGAGGTTTGGAGCCTTTGTTGTTTTTGTTTTTCAAGAAAATAGTGATTTTTAGTGGTTATTTCATCGATTTAGAGTATTATTAATTTTTACTAAATTAATTGATAAAAAAATATAACGATTATTATATGCCATGAAAAAAGAGCTTAAAATATATTAATACAAATATCGAACGGTTAGACTAAATAATCGATAAAAAATTATTTAACAAATTAAACTAAATATATATCTAAACTATTAATATACCATATTGTCAGTTCTTTATGTATTGTTTATTGTCCTATTTTGGTGTGGCCCCTTAACAGTTAGTAAACCTACCTACACTAAACCATTAATACGAATATTGCAATTCGACGTTAACTTCAATCATTCTAACTCTTCTTTCTCTTCCCTTTTAAAGAGACAGTAAAGAAGACATAAATGGTAGACATTCTGAAAGAATGTCATAATTGAAAAGATGAAAATTATATCATCCTTCCAAATTTTTATGGTACATTGATAACACTAGGAATCAAAGACTATGATCAAGATGAATCATTGGCAAGCATTGCAGAAGAATGGTGATATAAGTATTCTACATATATATTAAAGTGAATGTTTTACAGACATATTTACTAGGGTATTTTCTTAGTAATTTTGAAGAGTTAATTCATTATATTGGATTAAAAATCACAAATAATGTACTTGGGAGGGGGAAGTTAATGTGCAATACACTTTTTTAACAACGGTTTTTCCATTTAAGTTTTATGGTAAATTCCATAGTGAGACAACAAACCTTAGGAATTTTGTTTTGTATAATAGACCTCCCCACGAAAATAGTGAGTTTTCGGTAAATGATCTATATATGAAGCCTATAATCTTTTAATTCGTTTTAAAAATTATAACCACATTATACATTTGTATTAATTTATGATAAACTCCTTTTCATGGTACATGTAAATCGTTCTAATTTTTTATCAATTAATTTAGCAAAACTGCAAATACTCCCTAAATCATTAGACTAACCACTATAAAATTGCTATTCCCTAGAGAAACAGAGACAACCAAGGTTCCAAACTTCTTTGAACTTCATATTTTATTACATGATTCAAATATGTATTAAAACAGTATTTTCAATTTTTTTGAATTTTTTTCAAAATCTATGTGTTAACCCCCTACGAAAATAGTGAGTTTTCGGTAAATGTTCTATATATGAAGCCTATAATCTTTAAATTTGTTTTAAAATTTAAAACCACATTATACCTTTGTATTAATGTATGATAAACTTCTTTTCATGGTACATGGACATCATTCTAATTTTTTATCCATTCATTTAGCAAAACTGCAAATACTCCCTAAATCATTGGACTAACCACTATAAAATTATTATTCCCTAGAAAAACGGAGACAACAAAGGTTCCAAACCTCTTTGAACTTCATCATATATTATTACATGATTCATTTATGTATTAAAACAGTATTGTCAAATTTTTCAAATTTTTCTCAAAATCTATGTGTACCACCCCCCCTACGAAAATAGTGAGTTTTCGGTAAATGCTCTATATATGAAGCCAATAATCTTTAAATTTGTTTTAAAATTTAAAACCACATTATAACTTTGTATTAATGTATGATAAACTTCTTTTCATGGTACATGGACATCGTTCTAATTTTTTATCAATTAATTTGGCAAAACTGCAAATACTCCTTAAATCATTGGACTAACCACTATAAAATTGCTATTCCCTAGAGAAACGGAGACAACAAAGGTTCCAAACCTCTTTGAACTTCATCATATGTTATTACTTGATTCAACTATGCATTAAAACAGTATTGTCAAATTTTTTGAATTTTTCTCAAAATCTATAGGTACCCCCCTACGAAAATAGTGAGTTTTCGGTAAATGATCTATATATGAAGCCTATAATCTTTTAATTCTTTTAAAATTTATAACCACATTATACATTTGTATTAATTTATGATAAACTCCTTTTCATGGTACATGTAAATCGTTCTAATTTTTTATCAATTAATTTAGCAAAACTGCAAATACTCCCTAAATCATTAGACTAACCACTATAAAATTGCTATTCCCTAGAGAAACAGAGACAACAAAGGTTCCAAACCTCTTTGAACTTCATCATATTTTATTACATGATTCAAATATGTATTAAAACAGTATTTTCAATTTTTTTGAATTTTTTTCAAAATCTATGTGTTAACCCCTACGAAAATAGTGAGTTTTCGGTAAATGCTCTATATATGAAGCCTATAATATTTAAATTTGTTTTAAAATTTAAAACCACATTATACCTTTGTATTAATGTATGATAAACTTCTTTTCATGGTACATGGACATCATTATAATTTTTTATCCATTAATTTAGCAAAACTGTAAATACTTCCTAAATCATTGGACTAACCACTATAAAATTGCTATTCCCTAGAGAAACGGAGACAACAAAGGTTCCAAACCTCTTTGAACTTCATCATATATTATTACGTGATTCATATATGTATTAAAACAGTATTGTCAAATTTTTTGATTTTTTTCAAAATCTATGTGTACGAAAATAGTGAGATTTCGGTAAATGCTCTATATATGAAGTCTATAATCTTTAAATTTGTTTTAAAATTTAAAACCACATTATAACTTTGTATTAATGTATGATAAACTTCTTTTCATGGTACATGAACATCGTTCTAATTTTTTATCTATTAATTTAGCAAAACTGCAAATACTCCCTAAATCATTGGACTAACCACAATAAAATTGCTATTCCCTAGAGAAACGGAGACAACAAAGGTTCCAAACCTCTTTGAACTTCATCATATGTTATTACTTGATTCAACTATGCATTAAAACAGTATTGTCAAATTTTTTGATTTTTTCTCAAAATCTATAGGTACCCCCCTACGAAAATAGTGAGTTTTCGGTAAATGATCTATATATGAAGCCTATAATCTTTTAATTCTTTTAAAATTTATAACCACATTATACATTTGTATTAATTTATGATAAACTCCTTTTCATGGTACATGTAAATCGTTCTAATTTTTATCAATTAATTTAGCAAAACTGCAAATACTCCCTAAATCATTAGACTAACCACTATAAAATTGCTATTCCCTAGAGAAACAGACAACAAAGGTTCCAAACCTCTTTGAACAAAGGTTCCAAACCTCTTTGAACTTCATCATATTTTATTACATGATTCAAATATGTATTAAAACAGTATTTTCAATTTTTTTTGAATTTTTTTCAAAATCTATGTGTTTAACCCCCTACGAAAATAGTGAGTTTTCGGTAAATGCTCTATATATGAAGCCTATAATCTTTAAATTTGTTTTAAAATTTAAAACCACATTATACCTTTGTATTAATGTATGATAAACTTCTTTTCATGGTACATGGACATCATTCTAATTTTTTATCCATTCATTTAGCAAAACTGCAAATACTCCCTAAATTATTGGACTAGCCACTATAAAATTGTTATTCTCTAGAAAAACGGAGACAACAAAGGTTCCAAACCTCTTTGAACTTCATCATATATTATTACATGATTCATTTATGTAGTAAAACAGTATTGTCAAATTTTTCAAATTTTTCTCAAAATCTATGTGTACCACCCCCCCTACGAAAATAGTGAGTTTTCGGTAAATGCTCTATATATGAAGCCAATAATCTTTAAATTTGTTTTAAAATTTAAAACCACATTATAACTTTGTATTAATGTATGATAAACTTCTTTTCATGGTACATGGACATCGTTCTAATTTTTTATCTATTAATTTAACAAAACTGCAAATACTCCCTAAATCATTGGACTAACCACTATAAAATTGCTATTCCCTAGAGAAACGGAGACAACAAAGGTTCCAAACCTCTTTGAACTTCATCATATGTTATTACTTGATTCAACTATGAATTAAAACAGTATTTTCAATTTTTTTGAATTTTTTTCAAAATCTATGTGTTAACCCCTACGAAAAATAGTGAGTTTTCGGTAAATGCTCTATATATGAAGCCTATAATCTTTAAATTTGTTTTAAAATTTAAAACCACATTATACCTTTATATTAATGTATGATAAACTTCTTTTCATGGTACATGGACATCATTATAATTTTTTATCCATTAATTTAGCAAAACTGTAAATACTTCCTAAATCATTGGACTAACCACTATAAAACTGCTATTCCCTAGAGAAACGGAGACAACAAATGTTCCAAACCTCTTTGAACTTCATCATATATTATTACGTGATTCATATATGTATTAAAACAGTATTGTCAAATTTTTTGATTTTTTCAAAATCTATGTGTACGAAAATAGTGAGATTTCGGTAAATGCTCTATATATGAAGTCTATAATCTTTAAATTTGTTTTAAAATTTAAAACCACATTATAACTTTGTATTAATGTATGATAAACTTCTTTTCATGGTACATGGACATCGTTCTAATTTTTTATCTATTAATTTAGCAAAACTGCAAATACTCCCTAAATCATTGGACTAACCACTATAAAATTGCTATTCCCTAGAGAAACGGAGACAACAAAGGTTCCAAACCTCTTTGAACTTCATCATATGTTATTACTTGATTCAACTATGAATTAAAACAGTATTGTCAAATTTTTTGAATTTTTCTCAAAATCTATAGGTACCCCCCCCCTACGAAAATAGTGAGTTTTCGGTAAATGATCTATATATGAAGCCTATAATCTTTTAATTCTTTTAAATTTATAACCACATTATACATTTGTATTAATTTATGATAAACTCCTTTTCCTGTTACATGTAAATCGTTCTAATTTTTTATCAATTAATTTAGCAAAACTGCAAATACTCCCTAAATCATTAGACTAACCACTATAAAATTGCTATTCCCTAGAGAAACAGAGACAACAAAGGTTCCAAACCTCTTTGAACTTCATCATATTTTATTACATGATTCAAATATATATTAAAACAGTATTTTCAGTTTTTTTGAATTTTTTTCAAAATCTATGTGTTAACCCCCTACGAAAATAGTGAGTTTTCGGTAAATGCTCTATATATGAAGCCTATAATCTTTAAATTTGTTTTAAAATTTAAAACCACAATATACCTTTGTATTAATGTATGATAAACTTTTTTTCATGGTACATGGACATCATTCTAATTTTTTATCCATTCATTTAGCAAAACTGCAAATACTCCCTAAATCATTGGACTAACCACTATAAAATTGTTATTCCCTAGAAAAACGGAGACAACAAAGGTTCCAAACCTCTTTGAACTTCATCATATATTATTACATGATTCATTTATGTATTAAAACAGTATTGTCAAATTTTTCAATTTTTTCTCAAAATCTATGTGTACCACCCCCCCTACGAAAATAGTGAGTTTTTGGTAAATGCTCTATATATGAAGCCAATAATCTTTAAATTTGTTTTAAAATTTAAAACCACATTATACCTTTGTTTTAATGTATGATAAAACTTTTTTCATGGTAAATGGACATCGTTCTAATTTTTTATCCATTAATTTAGCAAAACTGCAAATACTCCCTAAATCATTGGACTAACCACTATAAAATTGCTATTCCCTAGAGAAACAATGACAACAAAGGTTTCAAACCTCTTTAAACTTCATCATATGTTATTACATGATTCAACTATGCATTAAAACAATATTGTCAATTTTTTTGAATTTTTCTCAATATCTATGTCTACCCCCCCCCATACGAAAATAGTGAGTTTTCGGTAAATGCTCTATATATGAAGTCTATATAATCTTATAATTCGTTTTAAAATTTATAACCACATTATACATTTGTATTAATTTATGATAAACTTATTTTCATGGTACATGGACATCGTTCTAATTTTTTTATCAATTAATTTAACAAAACTGTAAATACTTCCTAAATGATTAGACAAACCACTATAAAATTGCTATTCCCTAGAGAAACGGAGACAACAAAGGTTCTAAACCTCTTTGAACTTCATTATATTTTATTAAATAATTCAAATATGTATTAAAACAGTATTTTCAATTTTTTTGAATTTTTTTTCAAAATCTATGTGTTAACCCCTACGAAAATAGTAAGTTTTTGGTAAATGCTCTATATATGAAGCTTATAATCTTTAAATTTGTTTTAAAATTTAAAACCACATTATACCTTTGTATTAATTTATGATAAACTTCTTTTCATGGTACATGGACATCATTCTAATTTTTTATCCATTAATTTAGCAAAACTGCAAATAATCCCTAAATCATTGGACTAACCACTATAAAATTGCTATTCCCTAGAGAAACGGAGACAACAAAGGTTTCAAACCTCTTTGAACTTCATCATATGTTATTACATGATTCAACTATGTATTAAAACAGTATTGTCAAATTTTTTGATTTTTTCTCAAAATCTATGTGTACCCCTACGAAAATAGTAAGATTTTGGTAAATGCTCTATATATGAATTTATGATAGTGAGTTTGAGAAAAATTAAAAAAAGTACCCCCCTACGAAAATAGTGAGTTTTCGGTAATTGCTCTCAAACTCACTATCATAAATTCATATATAGAGCATTTACCGAAAACACACTATTTTCGTAAGGGGGTACACAGATTTTGAGAAAAATTCAAAAAATTTGAGAATACTGTTTTAATACATAGTTGAATCATGTAATAAAATATGATGAAGTTCAAAGAGGTTTGGAACCTTTGTTGTCTCTGTTTCTCTAAGGTATATCAATTTTATAGTGGTTAGTCCAATAATTTAGGGAGTATTTGGAGTTTTGCTAAATTAATGGATAAAAAATTAGAACGATGTCCATGTACCATGAAAAGGAGTTTATCATAAATTCATAAAAATTTATAATGTGGTTATAAATTTTAAAACGAATTAAAAGATTATAGGCTTCATATATAGAGCATTTACCGAAAACACACTATTTTCGTAGGGACACATAGATTTTGAGAAAAATTCAAAAAATTTAAGAATACTGTTTTAATACATATTTGAATCATGTAATAAAATATGATGAATTTCAAAGAGGTTTGGAACCTTTGTTGTCTCCGTTTCTCTAAGGAATAGCAATCTTATAGTGGTTAGTCCAATGATTTAGGGAGTATTTACAGTTTTGCTAAATTAATTGATAAAAAATTAGAACGATGTCCATGTACCATGAAAAGGAGTTTATCATAAATTAATATAAATGTATAATGTGGTTATAAATTTTAAAACGAATTAAAAGATTATAGGCTTCATATATAGATCATTTACCGAAAACTCACTATTTTCGTAGGAGGGTACACATAGATTTTGAGAAAAATTCAAAAAATTTGATAATACTGTTTTAATGCATAGTTGAATCATTTAATAACATATGAGGAATTTCAAAGAGGTTTGGAACCTTTGTTGTCTCCGTTTCTCTAAGGAATAGCAATTTTATAGTGGCTAGTCCAATGATTTAGAGAGTATTTGCAGTTTTGCTAAATTAATGGATAAAAAATTAGAACGATGTCCAAGTACTATGAAAAGGATTTTATCATAAATTAATACAAATGTATAATGTGGTTATAAATTTTAAAACGAATTAAAAGATTATAGGCTTCATATATAGAGCATTTACCGAAAACACACTATTTTCGTAGGGGGGTACATATAGATTTTGAGAAAAATTCAAAAAATTTGACAATATTGTTTTAATGCATAGTTGAATCATGTAATAACATATGATGAAGTTCAAAGAGGTTTTGAACCTTTGTTGTCTCTGTTTCTCTAGGAAATAGCAATTTTATAGTGGTTAGTCCAATGATTTAGGGAGTATTTGCAGTTTTGCTAAATTAATGGATAAAAAATTAGAATGATGTCCATGTACCATGAAAAGAAAATTATCATACATTAATACAAAGGTATAATGTGGTTTTAAATTTTAAAACAAATTTAAAGACTATAAACTTCATATATTGAGCATTTACCGAAAACTCACTATTTTCGTAGGGGTTAACACATAGATTTTGAAAAAAACTCAAACAAATTGAAAATACTGTTTTAATACATATTTGAATCATGTAATAAAATATAATGAAGTTGAAAGAGGTTTGAAACCTTTGTTGTCTCCGTTTCTCTAGGGAATAGCAATTTTATAGTGGTTAGTCTAATGATTTAGGGAGTATTTGCAGTTTTGCTAAATTAATTGATAAAAAATTAGAACGATTTACATGTACCATGAAAAAGAGTTTATCATAAATTAATACACATGTATAATGTGGTTATAAATTTTAAAACGAATTAAAAGATTATAGGCTTCATATATAGATCATTTACCGAAAACTCACTATTTTCGTAGGGGGGTACACATAGATTTTGAGAAAAATTCAAAAAATTTGAGAATACTGTTTTAATACATATTTGAATCATGTAATAAAATATGATGAAGTTCAAAGAGGTTTATAACCTTTGTTATTTCCGTTTCTCTAAGGAATATCAATTTTATAGTGGTTAGTCCAATGATTTAGGGATTATTTACAGTTTTGTTAAATTAATTGATAAAAAATTAGAACGATGTCCATGTACCATGAAAAGGAGTTTATCATAAATTAATACAAATGTATAATGTGGTTATAAATTTTAAAACGAATTAAAAGATTATAGGCTTCATATATAGAGCATTTACCGAAAACTCACTATTTTCGTAGGGGGGGGGGGGGGGGGGTACACATCGATTTTGAGAAAAATTCAAAAAATTTGAGAATACTGTTTTAATACATATTTGAATCATGTAATAAAATATGATGAAGTTCAAAGAGGTTTGGAACCTTTGTTGTCTCCGTTTCTCTAGGGAATAGCAATTTTATAGTGGTTAGTCCAATGATTTAGGGAGTATTTGCAGTTTTGCTAAATTAATTGATAAAAAATTAGAACGATGTCCATCTACCATGAAAAGAAGTTTATCATAAATTAATACAAATGTTTAATGTGGTTATAAATTTTAAAACGAATTAAAAGAATATAGGTTTCATATATAGAGCATTTACCGAAAACTCACTATTTTCGTAAGGGGGTTCATATAGATTTTGAGAAAAATTAAAAAAATTTGACAATACTGTTTTAATGCATAGTTGAATCATGTAATAACATATGATGAAGTTCAAAGAGGTTTATAACCTTTGTTGTCTCCGTTTCTCTAGGGAATAGCAATTTTATAGTGGTTAGTCCAATGATTTAGGGAGTATTTGCAGTTTTGCTAAATTAATGGATAAAAAATTAGAACGATGTCCATGTACCATGAAAAGAATTTATCATACATTAATACAAAGGTATAATGTGGTTTTAAATTTTAAAACAAATTTAAAGATTATAGGCTTCATATATAGAGCATTTACCGAAAACTCACTATTTTCGTAGGGGTTAACACATAGATTTTGAAAAAAATAAAAAAAATTAAAAATACTGTTTTAATACATATTTGAATCATGTATAAAATATGATGAAGTTCAAAGAGGTTTGGAACCTTTGTTGTCTCCGTTTCTCTAGGGAATAGCAAATTTATAGTGGTTAGTCCAATGATTTTAGAGTATTTACAGTTTTGCTAAATTAATGATAAAAAATTAGAACGATGTCCATGTACCATGAAAAGAGTTTATCATAAATTAATACAAATGTATAATGTGGTTATAAATTTTTAAAACGAATTAAAAGATTATAGGCTTCATATATAGAGCATTTACCGAAAACTCCCACTATTTTCGTAGGGGGGTACAATAGATTTTTAAAAATTCAAAAAATTTTGAGAATACTGTTTTAATACATATTTGAATCATGTTAATAAAATATGATGAAGTTCAAAGAGGTTT